>NW_020172781.1:3576102-3736165 GCF_003031525.2 Neophocaena asiaeorientalis asiaeorientalis | reverse complement strand
GTCCAAAAAAAAAAAAAAAAAAAAAAAAAAAATAGTATTATAGTAATAATATCAATACTATTGTGATGTTATGATGATGATAATAATAGTACCTACTTCATGGAACTGAAGTAGGTACTATTCAACAAGATACTCCACATAGAGTGCTTAGCCCAGAGCCTGGCTTATAGTAGCTGCTCAATTAATGGAGTGACCGTCCCTGTGCTCAATTAGATTATAATCTGGAGAAGGGTAATAATAAATAAGAAAATGACAGCTTTCATCTAATCTATGGAATATCTACCATGTGTTTGAGGTATGGGCTCCTGACATCTAATGCCGTATGTCTAATCTTCATAACCAAGCCAATTTCACCATCTCCATCTTACACAGGAAGAAACAGACTCAGAGAGAGCCATATGTCTTGTCCAAGCCATACGGTACCTGGTGAGGCAGAATCTGACATCAGCAGAAAGGCTTAACCAGCCCCCGTCTGACCGTGGGGACATGGGCAGACACTTGCTCCTAGCCCACCCCACACGTGATGTGCCACTGAGTGGAGGTAGGGGGTCAAGGGAAAGAAGAGGGCAGGTGGGCGGGGGTGCAAGATATCTCTGCTTCCTCTGACCATCCCTCCCACCTCCTGAGATAAGAAGCCCTCTCTCTGCCACCTCCCCAAAGCCTAGACTAGCTCTCCTTGGGTGATATTGAATAAAATTCTCTGCCTAATGGCTCCCAAAAGATGGTCTGTCTGTTTAATAATTTTTAGATGTTACACACATTGTTTAAGGATGAAGATGATGGTGACATTCTGGCTTCATTGATCACCCCCCCACTTTGATCCTCCAGAGTTGTTTCTGGTCATTCTCCAAAACCCCCAGGTTCCAGAGAAATCTCCTTAAGTCCCCGTCCCCTGCCCTCACCATGCTGGAAGCCTTATAAAGTAGTAGAAAAGGCATGCATTTGGGAGTGAGATAAATCTGGGCTCCCTCTTGTCTCTGTCATTTCCTAGCTGTGTGACCTCGGGCATGTCACTTCACCTCTCTGAGCCTCATTCATTTAGCTAATGCATATTTAGCAATGTGGACAGGAAGAAAGTGACATTTATTCTGAGACATGAATGGTGAGAAGACCTAGAGGCACAGAAGCCTCGAGAAGGGAATAACTTTGGTGTGCGGAGCTGGTGTGCTGGGAACAGAGCGAGCCAGGGGGAGAGAGGGAGATAAGGTCAGAGAGGCAGGCAGGGGCTAGATCACAGAGTGCCCAGTGACGAGAATCCCAACTTCTCACGCTTGTGTGCGTTTGGTGGGATGATGCATAGATCTAGCACAGGACCTGGCATACTGTGGGCGCTCAATACGCAGTAACTATCATGATGATGAGTTTTCCTTGTCCTCCTCCTCCTCCCAGGGACCCTCGTGTCCGTCTCCTGCCTCTTAACCCCCTCTGCCCCACGGTCTCTCCCTGATCCCGGGAAAAGGACAAGGAGTCAGCAAGTATCACGGCAGGAAGGAGGAAGCATTCCCCATTCTCTCCCCCGCCCCAAACCCTCCCACCGTAGCCCAGTGATTTTCCTGCCTCTCACAAGGCGATTTTATTAAACATCTCGAAAAAATATTCTCTCACTCCCTCTCTCTTTATTTATAAAAATCAACTTAACACCCTGCTCCTTTGTTCTATTTGGAAACTGGAACAGCCTGGTTTATATTTAGCTGAAATCCTGCTCCTTTCCCCACAGATTCCAGCACAGCCCAATGAGCTAGAGGGGCTAAGGAAGGAGAGGGGGAGAAGGGGGCTGAGGGAGGAAAGGGCCATGGGAAGAACGGGAGGTGCTGTCCCCCAGGGGCCCAGGTCTCCGCTAAATCCGAAGGACCTGGAAGGGTAGGAGCTGAACAGTCCTTCCCAAGACTTGGGATGATCCAAGTCCAGGCTTTGCCCATCATCCTGTCACTCTCTAGTCCCATTCAGGTATCCCCAGAACAAGAGACGGGGGGATACAATATGGAGAAGAAAGACCCCAACCCTAATCTGGAACCAGGCTTGGAAAGGCAGTGTAAGGCAGTCATTAAGGATGTGGGTCTGGGTTCACATGCAAACTCTCCTCTGCCCCTCACGAGCTGGCTGCCGCCAGAGAAGTTGATGTGCTCGTTACAGTGCCTGGCACATAAACAGTGGCCATCATTATTAATCACTGTGGGCTGAAGGAAAGCTCTCACTCCTCAAACTTCAAGGCTCTCCTCAAAAGCTGCTTCCTCAAAAAAAAAAAAAAAAGCTGCTTCCTCCATGAAGCCTTCCCAGATTAAAACTCATCTCTTCAGTGGCTTCCCTGGTGGCACAGTAGTTAAGAATCCGCCTGCCAATGCAGGGGACACGGGTTCGAGCCCTGGTCCGGGAAGATCCCACATGCCGTGGAGCAACTAAGCCCATGCGCCACAACTACTGAGCCTGCGCTCTAGAGCCTGCGAGCCACAACTACTGAGCCTGTGTGCCACAAGTACTGAATCCCGTGCACCTAGAGCCCATGCTACGCAACAGAGAAATCACCGCAATGAGAAGCCCGCGCACCACAACAAAGAGTAGCCCCCACTCGCCACAACTAGAGAAAGCCTGCGCACAGCAACGAAGACGTAACACAGCCAAAAATAAATAAATAAATAAATAAAAGTTTATTAAAAAAAATAGATATGGTACATATATACAATGGAATACTACTCAGCCATAAAAAGAACAAAATAATGCCATTTGCAGCAACATGGATGCAACTAGAGATAATCACGCTAAGTGAAATAAGTCAGAGGGAGAAAGATAAGTATCATATGATATCGCTTATACGTGGAATCTAAAATATGACACAAATGAACCGATCTATGAAACAGAAACAGAGTCATGGGCATAGAGAACAGAATGGTGGTTGCCAAGGGGGAGGGGGTTGAGGGAGGGATGATCACAACTACTGAAGCCTGCACACCTAGAGCCCATGCTCTGCAATGAGAGAAGCCATCATAATGAGAAGCCCGCACACCACAACAAAGAGTAGCCCCCACTCGCTGCAACTAGAGAAAGCAAAGAAGACCCAACGCAGCCAAAAATATAAATAAATAAATAAATATATTTAAAAATATATATCCTATGATAAACCATAATGGAAAAGAATATTAAAAAAAAGAATGTACATATATGTATAACTGAGTCACTTTGCTGTACAGCAGAAATTAACACAACATTGTATATCAACTATACCTCAATAAAATAAAAAAAACTAGGTAAAGAAATTGTGGTGTGTCCATACAATGGAATATTATTTAGCCAAAAAGAGGAATGAAGAACTGACACATGCTATAATGTGGATAGGCCTCAAAAATGTTATGCAATGTCAAAGAAGCCAGACGTGAAAGGTCGAATGTTCCATTTATATGAAGTGTCCAGAGTAGGCAAACCCATAGAGAAGGAATGCAAATTGACGGTTGCCGGGATCTTGGGGAGAGGGAATGGGAAGTAGTAACTGCTTAATGGGTGCAGGGCTTCCTTTTGCAGTGACTAAAGATATTTTGGAACTGGATAGAGATGGTGGTTGTGTAATGCCACTGAACTGTTTGCTTTAAAATGGTTAATTGTATGTTAATTTTATGTTCACCTCCATTTAAATATATATACATATCTGGGTTGACTTCATGGTCATGTTAATTGATATGAAAAAACATTTGATAAAATTAACACCTAATCATGATTTAAAAACAAAAACAAACAAGTCAGAATAGAAGAGAATTTCCTTAACCCATTAAAAGGCAAGGCTTCAAAATACCTCACATATAATGCTGAAAATCTACACACTTTCCCCCCTGAAACTGGGAACAAGGCAAGAATATCTGCTCTCACCACTTCATACAACATTGGGAGGTCCTAGCCAGGACAATAAGGTGAGAAAAAAAAAAAAATGGAAAAAGGACAAAGTTAAATGGTCTTTATTTTCAGATGACATGATTATGCATGTAGAAAAGCCTAAGGAATTTACAAAATAAAACTAGAACTAATCATTTTATTTAACAAGATCAAAGGATACAAAGTGAATATATAATGTGTTTCTATATATAGTTGTTCCTTGGTATCCACAGGGGATTGGTTCCAGGATCCACCACCCTGCCCATGGATACCAAAATCCACAGATGTTCAAGTCCCTTATATGAAATGGGATGATACAGTCAGCCTTCCATATCTGCAGTTGCAGAACCCCTGGATACAGGAGGGTGGACTGTACCAGCAATGAACAATCGAGAAGTTAAATGTATAAAAATATTTCCAATAGCATCAAAAAACATAAAATATTTAGGGATACATTTAACAAAACATGTGCATGATTTGCAGTCTGAAAACTACAAAACCTTACTGAGAGAAATTGAAGACCTAAATAAATGGAGAGATATACCATGTTCACGTATAAAATGCCACTCTCCCCAAATTGATCTTAGATTCAATACAGTCCTGATCAAAATTCCAGCAGGGTTTTTTTTTTTTTTGTAGAAATTATCAAGTAGACTCTAAAATGCATATGGAAATGCAACAAACTAGAGTAGCCAAAACAATTTTGAAAAACAGGAACAAAACTGCAGCACTTAATGCTACTTGATTTTGAGAATTACTATGAATCTGTAGTAATCAAGACAATGTAATATTAGCATAAGGATAGACATATAGATCAATGAAACAGGATAAAGTCCAAAAAATAGATCCACATAAATACAATCAATTGATTATTTTACTGAAGTTCCACGATGATTCAGTGGAGAAAGGATGTTAGTACTGAAACATATCAACACAGAAGAGAAAATGAACTATGACCCCTACTTCACATCATACATAAAAACTAACTCAAAATGGATCAGAGACCTAAATGGAAAGACCCAAACTATAAAATTTTTAGGAGAAAACCTTTGTGGCCTAGGGGTAGGCAAAGATTTCTTAGGACACACAAAAGCACAAACATTAAAAACAATTCACTGGGGACTTCCCTGGTGGCACAGTGTTTGAGAGTCTGCCTGCCAGTGCGGGGAACATGGGTTTGATCCCTGGTCCGGGAAGATCCCACATGCCGCGGAGCAACTAAGCCCATGCGCCACAACTACTGAGCCTGCGCTCTAGAGCCCGTGAGCCACAACTACTGAAGCCCACGTGCCCTAGAGCCCACACACCACAACTACTGAGCCCACGCACCACGCCGCGACTACTGCAGCCCGCGCTCCTAGAGCCTGTGCTCCGCAACAATAGAAGCCACCGCAATGGCTGCACACCTCAATAAAGAGAAGCCTCCGCTCACCACAACTAGAGAAAGCCTGCGCGCAGCAACGAAGACCCAATGCAGTCAAAAATACATAAATAAAATAAATAAATTTATTTTTAAAAAAAATTTTAAAAAGACTTATGCTATATCTATACAGTGGAATACTACTCAGTGATAAAAAAAGAATTACCAATACATGTAACAATGTAGATGGACCTCATAAGCATTTTTGTTCAACAAAAGGAGCCAGTCACAAAAGAGAACATACTGAATGGTTTCATTTACATGAAGTTCTAGAACAGACAAAGCCATCTATAGTCACAGAAAGCAGATCAGAGCTTGCCTAGAGCAGGGCCCAGGAGGATTGACTGCAAAGGGCATGAAGGAAAGTTTTGGGGGGTGGGGGGGATGAAAATGGTCTATATCTCTACTGTAGTGTTTTTATTGTATGTAAATTATAGCCCAATAAAATTGATTGAAAAAAATACTCCATCTGCATTCACTTCCTGGGTTTGCCACTGAGGTGTTTAATCTTGGGCAAGTTATTTCACTTTTCTGTGCCTCTGTTTCCTAAACAGAAAAGTGACAATAATAATACTCGTAGGGATTTTTGTTTTGTTTTGTTTTGTTTAGATAACCTCCTAGGGATTTGGAAAGGATTAAATGAGTGGATGTACTGGGAACTGGGGTAGCCAACCTCCAAGAAGGCCTCCAAGGATCCCTGCCTCCTGGCATTCCTGCCCCCATCTGCCCCTACCCCCCACATTGAATAGGCTGACCTGTGAAACCTACAGGGTATTGTCGAAATGATGGTCTGTGGTTTTTGAGACAGGTCAGAAAACATCTTGAGGATTCTGCTCTTGGATCATTCTTTCTGAGGGAAGCCAGCCACCCACCACAGCATGAGGACTCTCAAGCAGCCCTGTGGAGAAATCTGGATGGCAAAGAACTTGAGGCCTCCTGCCAACAGCCAGCTCCAGGCTTGCCAGCCTCAGGAGTGAACTACTTGAGATGAGCGGCCAACAGCTAGGCTGTAACCTCAGGAGAGACGGAGCCAGGACAATCCAGCTGAGCTGTTTCCAATTCTTGACCCACAGGAACTGTGTGAGGTAATACATGTTTATTGTTTTAAGCCACTAAGTTTTGGGGTAACTTTTTTTTTTTGGCAGCGCGGCTTGTGGGATCTTAGTTCCCCAACCAGGTATTGAACCTGCGCCCGCTGCAGTGGAAGCACAGAGTCCTAACCAATGGACCACCAGGGACGTCCCTGGGGTAACTTGTTACACAGCAGTAAATAACTAATACAAGCACTAATAATAGTAGCTAACATTTATTGAGCATGTCTCATGGGACCTACTACTACTTCTACTATTACTAACCAGATAGTGATAAGTCAATAATCCTTCATCTGTCCATCTAGGAACACTCTGCACCTTTTCCCACCCTGCTGTGTGCCCAGGGAGACTGACCTCTTCAGACTCAACATCCCCAGACTTCTAATCAGGTTTGGCCAACGGGGAGCCCCAGGAGGAGGTGGAAAGGGGAAGGAAGAGGCAAGTCAGGATGTTTTGGGGTTTTTTTTTTAACATCTTTATTGGAGTATAATTGCTTTACAATGGTGTGTTAGTCTCTGCTGTATAACAAAGTGAATCAGCTATATGTATACATATATCCCCATATCCCCTCCCTCTTGCATCTCCTCCCACGCTCCCTATCTCACCCCTCTAGGTGGTCACAAAGCACCGAGCTGATCTCCCTGTGCTATGCGGCTGCTTCCCACTAGCTATCTATTTTACATTTGGTAGTGTATATATGTCCATGCCACTCTCTTTCTTCGTCACAGCTTACCCTTCCCCCTCCCCGTGTCCTCAAGTCCAGTCTCTAAGTCTGTGTCTTTATTCCTGTCCTGCCCCTAGGTTCATCAGAACCTTTTTTTTTAGATTCCACATATATGTGTTAACATAAAGTATTTGTTTTTCTCTTTCTGACTTGCTTCACTCTGTGGGACAGACTCTAGGTCCATCCACCTCACCACAAATAACTCAATTTCGTTTCTTTTTATGGCTGAGTAATATTCCATTGTATATATGTGCCACATCTTTTTTATCCATTCATAGGTCAGGATGTTTATTCCTCTGCTCCCTCCCTGCAGGGCACCTCAGGCTGGCTGCTCCCTCAGCAGAAGGGCACAGCTTCTCTGAAGGTGGTTCTCTCCACACATCTCCTTCTGGGTAGTAGAACTGCTCCCTGGGCCCAGCCTGCCAGGCCTGACAGCACTTTCCTTACCCCCTGCTCACACCTAAACTGTCCCTTTATTCAGCCTTCCTGAAACTGCCCAATTTGAACATGCCATCTGTTTCCTTGTGGGACTGACTGGCCACCCTAATTAAGATCCCCTACTTTAGGGAAGGAAGTGGAAATTCAAAGAGAAGCAGGGAGATATCTCAGAAACGAATGAGAAAAGAATAGAGGCCATCCAGAGGTGTGCTCTGCAGGTAGCAGGCATTAATGATGCTTGTTGAATGTCTGAATGAATGAATGAATGACTTGATGAGCACCGGGGAGGACCCTGCTACCTTGAAGGTAATGGATGCTAGACCCAGATGTTAGCATCTGAACTACTTCAGACAGACAACCAATGACCTGCCCCTGGCCCAGCCTGAGTCGGCTTCAGGGAGTCTTGCCTTGAAAGGAATAATACACAGACTGGGACACCAAGGAAGCAGCTCCCCACCTCTGTGAGAGACTCCAGATTTATTTTTGAAAAGCAAGCAAGGCCTGCGGGCGGCCCTGGCAGTGCTCAGAACTGGAAGGGAGAGCCAGGCACAGAGAGAACAGACAGCGACAGCAGAACCCATGCCACGTCCCTGTGACGTCAGCCCCGCTCTCTGTGACATAACATTGCCCATTCCCCCCCACGCCGCCCCCCATCCTGAGTCCCCTTGGGAATTCTTTTTTAACTGTGGTAAAATTTACATACCATAAAATTTAGCCTTGGAAATTTCTGAGCCACTCCCACCCCAGGCTGAAAGACATTGAGGACTGGATACCAAAAGGAACAGGGAGAAAATACTTGCATCCAAATGGTGTGTGAGGTTTTGCTGGAAAAATCCTGCAGTTGGAGGGAGGGTCACCACTCCAACTGAGGCAAAGTCTGGGGACCAAGGATTAGGAAAGAGTTGATATCCCCACCCTACTGGATCGTGGGGAGGCAGAAGCGGCTGTGGAGCGGGGAGCGGAGAGCAGGTGTCAGCTCGAGTCAGAGCTGCAGGGGCAGAAAGTGAGCGGTGGGGAGGCAGCTAATGAACCCTAACGTGTGCAGTTGGAAGCAGAGGTGTTTGCTACCGGGTGGTGGTGGGGGGCGGGGAGTGAGGCCAGAGGGAGCCATCAAGGCCCTGGAATAACTCCTGCTTCTGCCAGGAGACTCTGGAACTAATCAAGGTGGGGATAATCCGAAAATCCATCAGAGAGAGGTTGCGAGAGCCCTCCTGTCTCCAAGCGGGGATTGGAGGGGAGGGAAATGAACAAAAGGTGTGGTTTTCAGGGAGGGGCTCTTGTCCTCAAAGATGGTGTGAGGCTTTCCTAGGGCCTCAGAGGGGTACCCGTAGCTACCCTCTGTTGGGTGCCTGGTGGGTGCCTGCTGTGTGCCCAGGGCCGGTGCATCAGCTGAGAATGTGAGCTCTGTCATCAGCCTGCTGGATTCGAATCCCTGTTCTATTTTTTGCTGGCTCTGTGATCTTGGACAAGTCACTGTGCCCCCATTCTGAGCCTCAGTTTCCTTATCTGAAACATGGGCATAAAATTCATACCTGCCCCGTGGGGTAGTTGAGAATAAATGCTCGATATGTGAGGATTTTTTTTTTTTTTGGCCATGCCACACAGCTTGCGGGATCTTAGTTCCCCGACCAGGGATTGAACCCAGGCCCCTGCAGTGAAAGCGCTGAGTCCTAACCACTGGACCGCCAGGGAATTCCCTGAGGACTTTTAATACAAATCTTTCTAGTGACCCCAGAGGGTGGGTTTTCATCTCCTCGTCGTCCAGGGGAGTAAACTGAGGCTCAGAGAGCCCAAGGTCACATGGTTACTAAGTAGAAGTGTCAGAATTATGTCCCTTCACTAGGCCCAGCTGCCCTGGCCCCTCCTCCCTGGGGGGGAGGGCAGTAACCCAAAGCCCCTCACTTACCACCTGTCTCCAGGCCCCATGCAGGGAGGCAGGACCAGCATGGACACTGAAAACAGCCTCCAGGTGACATATATGGGGTCCAGTGGAGAGAATGTTGCCCTCAGCTGGCTGTGAGACCTTGGCCCAGTCCTTTCTCCTCTCTGGGCCTGTTTCCTCAGTTTCAGAACACGGGGGTAGTGACAGGTGATTCTAGTCCCAGAGTGTCTAGATTCTTACTCACTGCTCTCTTGTGGATGCCTCAGGTATGGGGCAGTGAGGAGGGGGTAAAAGAGATACCTGGGCAGCTGCAAGGCAGTCTTTTTTTTTTTTTTTGGCCCTGCAGCACGTGGGATCTTAGTTCCCCGACCAGGTATTGAACTCGCACCCCCTGCATTAGAAGCACAGAGTCTTAACCACTGGACCGCCAGGGAAGTCCTAAGGCAGTCTTTCTTCATTGCTCCCCTCCCTTCCTCTGGGGAATGAATGGCTCCAGGCAGAGGAAACGGCAAGCACAAAGGTCAGGAAATGAGAGGGAACGTGGCATGTTTGGGGAGCTGCAAGCAGAATCATCTAGCAGCCTGGCTTATCCGTCCATTCGATTTATTCGACCCAAGTTTATTACTGCAATCCAGGCACTGTACAGGGCACAGAGCAGTGAACAACATAGACGGACCCAGCATCTTCATGGGGCTCACATTCTAACTGGGGTAACAAGTAAACAAACCAGTAACCAAGATAATTTCAAAATGGGATGAGCATCTACAATGGGCCAAACATTGTTAACAGATGTTAAATAGTTTCATCCTTACTACAGCTCTATGAGGTAGGCACTATTATCATTGGCCCCACTTTACAGCTGAGGAAACTGGCACAGAAAAGTTAAGTAACTTGCCCAATGCCACCCAGCTAATAAGCAGCAGAGCTGAGATTCAAACCCAGGCCATCTGGCTCCTTTGTGCCCGCTGGTGGGAAGGGCATTAAATAGGGCAATTTGTGCAGGGAAGAGCACTCTGAAGACGTGACATTTGAGTGGAGACGCATGATAAGACACCAGCCCTAGGAAGTCCAGGAGGAAGGAGGATCCAGATGGAGGGAACATTGAGTACAAAGGCCCTGAGGCACGTAGGAGCTTGACAGGTTGGAAAGAAAGCAAGGAGGCCAGCTTTAGCTGGAGCAGAGGGACAGGAGAAGAGGTCAGAGGGGTGCAGGGTAGACACACAGAGGTGGGAAGAGGTGCAGAGGACACTCCTGGGGTCCTCCCAGCTGCCCCCGGGATGCTGAGGAAGTGGTCCAAAGCCCCCTCCTCTCCTCACTTCAGGCCAATCAGGTCCAGGCAAAGTTGAGCTTTTCCCCCAGGGCCTATTGCTGGGAAAGGACCCCAGCTGGGCTCCTGCCCACTGTTCATCCTCCATGACTGATGGGGACCGGCACAAGGAAGAGCTCGTTTCATTCCTCTCTCCTTATCCTAAATCTGCATCCTCCCTGGCCCTGCACTCCCCACAAAACCACAAATGAGGGACTCCCATCCTTCAGCAGAGGCCAGTTCCTGCCTTCAGGGACTCTCCAGGCCTGAGTCCAGTCCCAGCCCAGTGGTGGGGGGTAAGGTGATCCTCAGCCTGGTCTCAGAGGGCCTGAGAGTCTGGAGTCTGGCCTCTGGGAGAAATCTTGGGGTGAGGAGAGGTGGAAAGGACTCCAAGCTCCTAGTCCTATAGGCCTGAGTTAGAATCCAGATTCCACCGCCGTGTGGTCTTGGGCAAGTGGCTTCACCTCTCTAAGCCTCAGTTTCCGCATCTGAAGAATGGGGACGATAATAATACCTACCCCTTAGGGTCAGTGTGAGAATTAAATATCCCTGAGAGGGAGTTTTCAGGGGGCTGGAAATGTTCTACATCTGTACCTAGGAGGTGGTATACATAAAATTTAATGAACAAATTTGAGATTTGTTTGGCTTACTGTATGTACATTGTAGCTCAATTTTTTGAAAAGTGAAAAAGCCCAGATCTTGAAGACAGAGGGTCTGCAGTTAAATTCTGGCTCTGCTGCTAACCTGCTGTGCAACTTCAGACAGGTTGAGGAACGAAACTAAGCTTCAGTTTTCGAATATGAAAAATGGAACTAGAAATACCCATCACTCTGAATTTTTGTAAGAATTTTAGATTAACGTTTGTAAAACACCAAGTAATGAGCACACAGTAAATGTTAAAAAAAAAAAAAAAAAGTGCAAAGTGACTGGCCCATGGCTGGCACCACATAAATGTTACCCGGTATTAGTATTAGGAGTCCTATAGCTATTTATTCAATGAATGGAATCTTAGCATCCTTCCATGTTTCCTTGATCATTTCTTTGGTGCCTGGATGCCTGAGAAAGCTCAAACTCAGCATGTCCAGGACTGAGTTCTTATTCCCTTCACCTAAGTCTTGCTCCTCCCCCAGGCTTCCCCATCTGCTCAGTGACACTGACTCAATCCAGAAAGGTGGATGTCGCCCTGCCTGCCTTCTCCACCCCCTTCCCTCCCCAGCCCCTCATGGACAACTCATCACCAAGACCTGCTGTGTTGAACTGTCTCCAAAGATGGCCTCCAACTATCCCTCCCCTCCCTGTAAGGGCATGCTGACGTCCCGTCAAGAGGTAGAGCTAAACCACATGCAAAAGAATGAAGTCAGACCCCTACCTCACTCCATACACACAGCCTCCTGGACTTCCCATGGCTGGCATCTTATGTGTCTCCACTCAAATGTCATGTCTTTAGAGTGTTTCTTCCCTGAACAAATTGCCCTATTTAATGCTCTCCCCACCAGTCAGCACAATGAAGCCAGATGGCCTGGGTTTGAATCTCAGCTCTGCTGCTTATTATCTGGGTGGCATTGGGTAAGTTACTTTACCTCTCTGTGCCTGTTTCCTCAAAATTAACACAAACTGGATCAATGACCTAAAAAGCTAAAACTATAAAACAATTAGAAGAAAATATAGGGGTGAATCTTCATGACCTCTAATTTGGCAATGAATTCTTATATTTGACACCAAAAGCATGAGCAACAAGAGAAAAAATAGATAAATGAGACTTCATGAAAAGTGAAAACTTTTGTGCATCAAAGGACATTATCAAGAAAGTGAAAAGACAACCTATAGGATGGGAGAAAATATTTGTAAATCATATATCTGATAAGGATCTAGTATCTAGAATATGCAAAGAACACTTACAACTCAACAACAAAAAGACCAAACAACCCAACTGAAAACTGAGCAAAGTACGTTCCTCCAAAGAAGATATACAAATGGTAAAAAAAGCACATGAAGAGATGTTCAACATCATTGGTCATTAAGTAAATGCAAATCAAGACCACAGTGACATATCACCTCACACCCCCTAGGATTGCTTTAATTTAAAAAAAAAAAGTTGGCAAGGATATGGAGGAACAGGAACCCTCATACATTGCTGATGGGAGTGTAAAATGGTACAGCTGCTGTGGAAAAGAGTTGGGTGGGTCCTCAAAAAGTTAAACCATACCACATGACCCAGCTCCTAAGTATATACCCCAAAGAACTGAAAACAGGTGTTCAAACAAAAACTTATACACAAATGATCATAGCAGCACTATTCACAATCACCAAAAGATGGAAACAACCCAAATGTCCATCAGATGAATGGATTAGCAAATTGTGGTATATCCATACAGTAGAATATATCAATAATTCAGCCACAAAATGGAACGAAGCACTGATACATGCTACAACATAGATGAACTTCAAAAACATTATGCTAAAGAAACCAGACACAAAAGTTCACATCTTTTCTGATTCCTTTTATATGAAATATCTAGAATTGGCAAATCCATAGAGACAGAAAGCAGACCAGTGATTGCCAGGGTCTGGGGAGAGGGGGAATGGAGAGCAATGGCATAATGGGATCAGGGTGTTCTTATGAGCTGATAAAAAGAAGTCGAAATCAGGGAAAAGTGTTGGTTGAACAACATTGTGAATGCACTAAATGCCGCTAAATTGTACAAATTTAATAAAAGAGGTAGTGCGTATTTCCCCTCGCCTTGAACGAGGCTGGTCTTAGGACTGGCTTTGGTCATTATGATGCAGCCGAAGTGACGTTCTGGGACTTCTGAGCCAGGCCTTAAGGAACGTGGCAGCTTCCACTTCTTGGAAGCCAGCTGCTATGCTGTAAGAAGCCCAAGCCCCATGGAGAGGCTACATGGAAGTGAACGGAGGCCCCCTAGACGATAGCCCCAATTGACGGCAGCCAACACCTCCTACCAGCCTTCTGTGGGTGAGGCCACTTCAGAACCTTCCAGCCATCCCAGTACCCCAAGCCACATGAAGCAGAACTGCCCTGTCACCTGACAGAATCATGAAAACTAATAAGTTGTTGTTTTAAGCCGAAAAGTTTGGGGGTGATTTATTATGCAGCAATAGGAAGCCAATTCTACCTCTAAAACCTTCACAAAGCCATTCATTTCTCTCCATCCGCCCCCACCTCCAGCACCCTAGTCCAAGGCTCTCTTTTCCCCCCCAGGCGGCACCCTCTTCATCAAACTTCCCACCTTCAGTCCAACCTCCTGAGGTCCATCCTCCCTTGAAACCAGAGGGAAACTTCTAGCCTCCGATCTCATTCTCTCAGCCCTCCAGATGGTATCCAAGCCCCTTAGTGTGGACAGCAAGTCCCTGAATGACTGTCCCCATCCACCTCTACAGCCCCAGTGCCCCTCACCCATACCTCTAGCCCCTGCTCCTCAGAGTTCCCAGAATTCAGCACTTCCTCTCCTAGCACAAGCCGTCCCTCTATCTAGAACACTCTTTCCTACATCTCTTTCTTCTCCTGGCTAACCATTTTTCTCCTTTTGGGCCTCAGTTCAGACATCACCGCCTCCAGGAAGCCTTCTCTGACTTCCAGGCTAAGTTAGGTACCTCCTCCTGGCAGCCACTTGCTCCTGTTCTTACACCCTCATCACAGCAGCTGCCCTGTATTGCTCCTGTTATTTGGGCAACCTCTTTCTCTCACCACACCCTGAGCAATTTCAGGGAAGAGACAAAGTCTTCCTTGTGTTTTCAGAGCCTAGCACAGGCCTGGCATATACCGGGTACTCAGAGAAACCCAGGGGAACAGAGGTGGGAATTCAGTAGTGGGGGCTGAGGACCATCTCACATCTGACATGGGACTGCTGTGTGAGTGAGACTCAGCTGTGGACTTCCCCTGCCCCTGCACTGAAAAGGTCCTGGCTACCAGGAGGGGCCTGGAGAAGAAAGAAATCAGGGAGGTAGAGTACAGCCCTCCTACATGCACTCAACACCTCCTACCTGGGACTTCCCTGGCGGTCCAGTGCATGCCATGAGGAACGGCCAAAAAAAAAAAAAAAAAACCTCCTACCCAGCCTCTGGACTGCACCAACTGAACGACTTTGTCCGTCTCCCAGGTAAAGAGACAGTGTCATGCAGTGGTTTGCATGAGCTCTACAGGCAGGCAGCCTAGGTTTCAAATTCTGGCTCTGCAACCTCCTGGCGGTGTGACCTTGGAGGAGTGACTTCACCTCTCTGAGCCTCACTCCCTTCAGGCCTAAAACAGGGCAAGATTATGTCTCCTCATAGGTTGTCATGAGGAATAAATGGGATGCTGTAGGTAAAAATGCTTTGCATAGTAGCTGGCACATGGCAGATTCCCTGAAATATCAACTAATCTCTTCTTGCCACTGCGTGAGCTGCACCAATCTAGGCCTAGCACTGTGCCTGGCACACGGGAGGTATTCAGCCAATGCCTTAAGGATGAACGAGTGAGGAATCTGATAAGAAAACACTAACAATCATAATAGCCACAAGTATTAACTCACTCAATCTTCACAACCACTAAAGAAGCTGGGAACCATTACTGTGCCCATTTTACAGGTAATGGAATTGAGGCCCGCGAGCATGTATACAGATCATGTAAGTAGTAGTGGCTGGATTTGAACCCCTATATTCTGAGTCCTTTAACCCTTTAACCACCACCCTATAAAGCCTCTCAAAGCCCCAGGGCCTGCCTCTCCCATCAGCTTGGCTTCTAACCAGCTTTGTGATCTCGATCATGGGAACCTCTCCCCGGGCCTCAGTTTCCCCACCTGCCAAGAGAGGATTGTGGGGGCCAGTGTTGAAGGGCACTCACTTCCTATTGGTCTAAGAGTCCAGGTCCTGGCCAGGATCTAGCCAGTGCTGGTGACCTGCTGACCACCCAGCCCAGGTGGGGCAACACTTGGCATGGGCTGGATTGTCACAGGTGGGTCACTGCATACCGACAGCTGCACGATCCACCCGCCCCACACTGGGGGGAGTCTGGCCTCTGCCTATTCCCGGTCCCCCAGGGCTCCTGAGGGAAGCTGAGGCGGCCACCCCCAGATGTCTATTCCTGTCCCTGGCCTAGTGCCGTGCTGGGGAAGCAACAGCTATTTTGAGACCCTTCTCCCTCCAAACATGAGCGGTGGGAAGGCGCTGGGAACATCCCGAACTGGGAGGCCGCCCGTCGCAGCCTCACCCTGGATCTGGGCCACACCAGCCCTGCGGCTCTGCCCCTTTTTCCAGCTCTGGTGATGTGATCAATTCTGATCACAGCAACCACAGTGGGATAACCCAGGAGAACAGATCCCAAAGGACTTCTGCTGGAGGCCAGGGCACAGGGCAGGCTGGGCCTTTCCCTTCAGGGAGGGGACGGGAGCAGCCACAGCTGAACCCACCAGCTGGGAGATGGAACTGCTCTGAGCTTGAAATTGGGGAAGACAGCATTCAGGACAGTGTATAAAAATACTCAACATTTCTTGAGCATTCACAATGAGACAGGCCCTGTTCTAAGCACTTGACATGGAGGTAATGTTCTAAGCACTTGACATGGAGGTAAATCATTTAATTCTCACAAAGAGGAAACTGAGGTTCAGAGAGGGGAAGTGACTGGCCCAAAGTCACACAGCTGGTGAGTGGCTGAGTCAGGACTTGAACCCAGGTAAGCTGGCTCTGGAGTCCATGCTTTTAACTGCTTTTCTCCCCTCTGGGCCTTCCAAGCCCAGGAGGCTAATATAAATTAAGGGAGTGAGCACTGGGTTGAGGGTCAGTACCCCTTTGCCATTCCCAGGCATGTCACCCAGCAAGACCACCTCGGTGAGCTCAGCTTCCTTACCTGCAAAATGGGGGTCATGATAGAACGCACGGCCAGGGTTGAGGTAAGGATTAGTAATAACATACTGTAGTGACTGGGGCTCAGTAACGCCTCTAAATTATGAAACTAACATATGCACATGGTAAAATAATATGGTATAAAAGGGGACACAGTAAAAAGTGAGGTCCCCCTCCTACGTCACACCTGTAATTCTTCTCCCCACAGTTAACTACCATCAAAGCTTTTGTGTCACCTTCTGGAAATTTTCCATGCACATAAAGAAAGAGAAGCTGAATAGGACAGTGGTTAAGGACAAGAACTGCCTGGTCCAAACCCTGGCCCTGCTGCTTACCAGCTATGTGAAGCTTCGGCAAGTTACATGTCATATGGGGTTAATAAAACTAAGTCCCTGTTTTATAGGGTAGTTGTGAGGATTAAATGAGTCAATCTATGTAAAGCATTTAACAAATTCTCTGGCACATGGTCATCTAATAAATATACACATACAGTGGATCCTTTCTGGCGGACATTGAAGTAGCCTTTTGCTATCACAAACAATGCTGCAAGACATGTCCTAGTCTACCTGTCATTGGGCACAAGTGCAAGAATCTCTGTGGGATAAATTCCTGGTGGAGAAATTGCTGGGTCAAACAGTAGTGCCCTTGTAATTTCAACTAAGTTGGGGATGAGTCAATCCTCACAGCAGGCAGGGCAGAGGAAAAGAGGTCCACAAAGCAGGGAGGATGAGGGAAGAAGCAGGATGTTTCTGTCTCTGAGGTCCAGGGAGGGCCGTGCCTGCCCCTGCAACCCAGTGGATACAGCAGCTCCCCAGGCCCCTGGCCAGGCAGATGGAGGGTTTAATTTTATCCAGATTGTCCCCATAAAGGTTTTATAGGGAATTGGCTGATTGGATTAGAGGAGCAGGAGCCCCTAATGAGCAGCGGCTGATTAACAAAATGCTGAAGCTGAACAATTTTCCTTTGCCACCATCCACCACGGCAGCATCCAGGCTCTGATCGGGACCCCCTGGCTGCCAAAGACACTTCAGAATGTATATGCCTTCTTTGAACATTCCTCTAGGTCCCAGACATCCCAGAAGAGGTAGAGAGCAAGGGGTCAAGAGCACAGGTTTGGGGGTAAGACAAAAGGTCTCTGTCTGCTGAAATTACTGTGAGACCTTGGACAAGTCACTGCCCTCCCTGAGCCTCAGAGAATAATGGGGCCTACATTCATGGGGTTGTCATGAGGACTAAAGGAAGTCAAGCGCATGTAGTGCTCAGTACAGTGTCTGGAACAGAGAGCCTAATAAATGGTAGCTGGCGATGGGGTGAGGGGGAGGGATAAATTGGGAGATTGGGATTGACATATACACACTACTACATATAAAATAGATAACTAATATAGCACAAGGAACAATTCTCAATACTCTGTGATAACCTATATGGGGAAAGAATTTTTAAAAGAGTGGATATATGTGTATGTATAACTGCTTCACTTTGCTGTACAGCAGAAACTAAACACCACATTTTAAATCAACTATATTCCAATAAAATTTGTTTTAAAAAAATTGGTAGCCCAGAATGTAAGGATGAAGAATAAAGCCGGCTACTCTGGATCCCACCGCAGAAGGCCCTGAGAACAAGGTACACAGTTACAGCTTCCCACCTTCATGTTATGCGAGCATTTTAGCAGTTGCCTGAACTACCTCCTAGGGAATGCGCCAAGTTTCCCAGTCCGAGAAATGGGTTGTGTGATTTACATTTCCAAGTAAGTTTAAAGGACTTACTGGAGCTGATACTCGGCCTTGTGTCTGATCCGAAAGGGCAAATTGACAGTGAGAACCTTCAGATGGGAAGGAGGGGAAGAGCTCAAAGGAAGTTCCCCCCCACACACACACCCATTCCTCCTTTGATCTGAGACCCACTCTTCTGAGTAGTCCCACGAGTCACAACAGCAAGTAAGTACCCCATTGATCCAGGCAGTAGCCGGTTAAGAGCACAGGCTCGTCGGCAGGGAGGTAAGGATTAGACTATTCCAGCGTGAGTTTTCGCGCCTGTGAGTTCACTTCACAGGCCCCTTCCTCACCTGTAAAAGCGGGATGATAATGGTTCCAAAGGCTGACGGACGCGCATTCTGGGGTCAGGCACTGCCGGGGCGCACACTCGCCGCCGCCAAGCGGATCTCCTGGCTGGGGAGGCAGCCGCTGTCCACACCCCAGCGGGCAGATTCCCCCGCGGCCTCCCGCGCCGCGCGCCGGGGACCCGGGTGATTGCAAACAGCCACCGGCCTCATTAGGAGACGTGTAATTAGCGGCTGGCGCAGCCGGATTAGACACCGGCTAATTACCACGGGGAGCGGGCTGAGCCGCCGGCGCCGCCCCTCCCGGCCGCCCGGGACCCTCGTGGGGCCTCCAGGCAGGCCGACCGGCCTGGTCGGAGGAGCGGAGGCCCAGGACCGCCCCGCTGTGCTTCCCCTGGGGCTATGCCTGCGGGTAGCGGTAAATCATTCGCTCAAATCTGCGTTTACTGTGCACTCACTGTGCCAGGCGTTTGCCCACGATATCTGGTTTAAATTTCACATGCACCCATGAGGGAGGAACCATTATTATCCTGTTGCACAGATGAGGAAACTGAGATCTTGGAGACGCGAATTAACCGCCTCACAGCACGTGGCTGGTAAACGACGGAGAGGAGATTCTAATTTACGTCTGTAGTCTCTCCAGTGTATACGAAGTGGACATCGAAACCGTGCACCGGAGGACATCAGCGGTGTGGACCGGAGCAAGGACCAGGGAGTCGGATGGCCTGGAGTTCGAATTCTGATCCTGCTCCTTATTGGATGTGTGACTTTGCTGAAAGCCCCAACGGCATCTATGAAATTGGCGCGGTGTTTGGATTAAGTGAGTTTAAGGCTGGGAAGTGTTAGGGGAGTTACTTTAGGGACGGGAGGGGAGGGGGGAAGCTCAGAGGCTGAGACTTTCTCCACGCACTACGAGCCTCTGACGCCCCCTGCTGACCAAAGGAGGACGCTGGCGGGAACAGTTTTTGGATAAAGAGGTGGTTCTCGGGTGAGGGGCAAAGAGCCCTGGTCCCTCAGCAGGACCACTGCTCTCCCTCTTCCCCTTACCTCCTTAGCATCCCTCTTTTAAGGTGACTTAGACTGAGAGATGGAAAAATTGAGAACTCATTCCAGATCTTGCAAACAATCGGTTGTGAAACCCGACTCCCTTCAGGGACCTCACAGAGCCCACCAAGTCCATGACAGGTCTACAAATAATCAGGGATGGATATAAAGAGCTTGTTACAAGGCTGGGCATCAAAGTGCTGGGTATAACAAGAAAATCTGGAACTAATTTAAACGTCCATCGTGGGAATATTGACCAGTTTAGCAGCTGAAAAATAACCTTGAAGAACAGTTGACATTAAAATATAGTCAAATGACAAGAATGAATCGTACAGACAATATGTTGAGAGAAAGGAGCCAGACGCGCACACACAAACATGCTGTTGGAGATTTATATTTATATGAAGTTCAAGGACAGGCAAAGCTAATCTATCATGATAGAAGTCAGAACAGAAGCCATTTCTGGGAAGGTTTATGGCTGGGAGAGGGCACAGGAACCTTCCTGGGTGCTGGAAATGCTCTCTTAATGTGGGCAATGGTTGCAAAAGTCTATACGTATGTAAAAATTCAATGAGTTGTACATTTAATATGCGCTTTATGTATGTTATGCCACACTAAGACAATTTTTAAAAAAGATATTCAAGGGGAAAAAAAGAAGAGTACTAAACAGTATGATCCTATATATATATATTTTTTGTCTGCTTTGGGTCTTGTTGCTGCGCGTGGGCTTTCTCTAGTTGCGGCGAGCAGGGGGCTCCTTTTCCTTGCGGTGCACAGGCTTCTCATTGTGGTGGCTTCTCTTGTTGTGGAGCACGGATTCTAGGCCCGCGGGCTCAGTAGTTGTGGCACACGGGCTTAGTTGCTCCACGGCATGTGGGATCTTCCCGGACCAGGGCTCGAACCCGTGTACCCTACATTGGCAGGCGGATTCTTAAACACTACGCCACCAGGGAAGTCCAGTATGATCCTATTCTTAAAAAGAAAATAAAAGGAAAAATATAATTTAACATACGGCAGAAGTTCTCATCTCATACTTTTTTTTTGTTTCAGGACCCCTTTTCACTCATTAAATTATTGAGGATCCCAAAGAGCTTTTGTTTTGTGGGATATATTGATAATTACCATGTCTGTTAAAACTGAGAAATGTTTAAAACACAATACACAATTCTCTTAGCCATCAGAGCAATAATGTCAGCACTGTTATATGGCCTCAGGAAAACTTCACTGTCCACTCTGAGACAGTGAAACAAGTAACATCTTAGTATTATTATGAAAGTAATTTGATCTTGGGGACTCCCTGAAAGAGTCTCAGAAAAAACCCAGTGCTTCCTGGACCTCACTGGAGAACTGCTGGCACAGGAGGAAAATGAAGGAAGAAAATCCACTACATTATAAATTATTCTCTCTCGGTGCTGGGATTATAATTTATTTTTATTTGCTTCTTTGTGCATTTCTGTTCCACACAGAAAATATAAAGACCACGGATGGTTTTTGCAAACAAAAAACAAGACAATACACCCGACTCCATAAGGTTGTTGAAAGGCCTAAGCAGTAATAACATATTTGGCTGTATGGGGAAATTAAACCGAGCTCTAATCTGAAAATAAGGGTCTGATTTCCCCTTTGTCAATCCCTGGCCTGTGAGTGCAAAGTCTTGCCTTCAAAAGTTCCACCGTCCACCTTGGGGAGAAAATATAAGTGCACACACGACTGTGTTGCAAGCTAACAGAAGGTAAACGTCCTGGAGGTTCCAAATGCCGCGGCTGCGTCCTACACAGCGGTGGAAACTCCAGCGTGGGGCGTAACCACCCATCACAGCACAAGGTGTTCAATCTTGGAATCCAGCTCCCAAACAACTCAATCAGCGAAGAGCTGAGCAGGCCGCCTGCGCTCCTCAGAGGGAGGCGGCGCTCGAAGAAGACCGACACGGGGCTCCGCCTACATTGTAGCTCCGCCTCTCCCTCTGAGTGGCTGCCAGGACAACTTCCCATTGGCCGCCGACCAGAAAGCAGACATCCGGTTTGCAGATCCGGCTGCTGGAGGCGGAGGCCGCAATGGTGCGGTTCAAGCACAGGTAAGCAGACCCTTGCTCAGTCCCCGGCGGCCTGGCCCCGCGCTCACCGCCCTCTCGCCCGCCTTAGGTACCTGCTCTGTGAAGTGGTGTCTGACGACCCCCGCTGCCGCCTGAGTCTGGAGGACCGAGTGCTGGGCGGCCTGGTACGGGACACGATTGCCCGCGTGCACGGGACTTTCGGCGCGGCCGCCTGCTCCATCGGCTTCGCGGGTGCGAGGGTGCTGGGGAACCGGGGGCTGGCGGGACGTGGAGGGAGCAGTGGCCAGAGGAGGGAGAAAGAAGGGGCACAAGCGACCCCAGCAACTGCCAAGCCCTGTGCACAGTCCTATGTAAGATATAATCCTCTGGGACTTTGCTGGAGGTCTAGTGGTTAAGCCTCCTCGCTTCCAGTGCAGGGGGCGCGAGTTCGATCCCAGGAGGAGGAACTAAGATCCCACATGAGGGGGGTGGGGGTGGGGCAAAAGAAATTAAAAAAAAATATCGTCCTTTTTAGGAATATCGGATCCGAGCCCAAGGTCTGCGTGAGTCCAGAGTTAGGCGGAGAGCTAAGAGCAGTAAGCAGTGAGACTTTGGGCAAGAACCCCCTGTACCTATTTGACATATGTATTGAGTTTAACAGGATGGTGAAAATTAAATGAGGGAAGCCGTGTATGGTTCTAAGTTACTTGACTGGTTATGTTGACATCACATGGAAAAAACATTGTCAAAATTAACCCTGAAAAGGGCCTGTGAAGTACAGAATGTGTGTAGGTAAATGTAGAAGGCCCTTTCAACAGGCACACTATTTAAACTCATTCTCTTACCATCTACAAAAAATTGAATCCAGTATAAGGAATGCACGTAGGCACAACTCTCCTACATCAGGTGAGACCCAGTTGGCTGCTACAAAAACCTGCATAGCCCAGTTGCAGAGCAACTTGCTTTTCAGGCAAAGGTTTTCTGAGGAAGATGGATCTATATGCTCCCCACCCACTCATTAACTAGTCAGTCGATTAGAAGACCGTTTTAAATTCTGAATTCACCAATTCTGAGTGGTGTGCGAGGCACTGGATGTTGTTTCTCTCCCTTCTGTAAATGAAGGTCTGTCCTAATTTTTTTTTCCTTCACAAATCAGTTCTTGCTTACTGATGCATCCCAGCTGCCACTGCCTTGAAGGATCTCTAGCGCATAGGCTCTCAATTACCCCAAGATGTTTAACCCATTCCCGAGAATCCAGAGTTTCCCCAAATGATTTTTTTTTTTCCTGCTGTAGTGCGATACCTCAATGTCTATACTGGGATAGTGCTACTTCGATGCAGGAAGGAATTCTACCGGCTTGTATGGTCAGCTCTTCCCTTTATCACATACTTGGAGAACAGAGGACACCATTACCCGTGTTTTCTCAACACCTTACACGTGGGAGGTATGGGTGCATGTGATATGTCTCATTTCCAATAGGTAACAAGTTCAGTGTACAGTCTTCAGTGGTGGGTGGGTCTTCCTGCTCTCCTGCCAAGAGCAAGATACTTTTTCCTAGCTCTGCAAGACTCTTGAGGCAAACACTTTTCACAAGCTGTTGACCACAAAGCTCTTTCATGTGCCAGGTACAATCAGAACATGTCAGAAGTTCCTGATTCAGTACAACAGGAGACAGCTGTTGATCCTGTTGCAAAACTGCACTGATGAAGGTAAGGCACGCTAGCCCTGTGCCCACTGAGCAAGTGACTGGCCTCCTCCTCTAGCTGAATGAAAGGCCACTCCCAAAGACATCTTTAATCACCCGTACTGTACTTTCTTCAGGAGAACGAGAGGCTATCCAGAAGTCTGTCACAAGAAGCTGTTTACTAGAGGAGTCGTCGGCTGGGGAGGAGCTTTCAGACAGTGGTGGTGAGGAGGCTGCTGAGGCAATGGAGTGAACCTCTACAGACTGCCCTGTGCCCCAGCCTCAGGGCCCACTTGTTGGGACAGGACACTCTGGGAGGCAGCAGCATCTTCTGTACTTCTCAAACTGGATGACTGCTGACCAGAGGCCAAGTGACCAGCTCAAAATGGACTTATTTGCTTAAAACTAATCGAAGTCACCTTTACCCAGCATTGCCTGGTTAAGTGGTTCTGGAGGTTGTGAAGCCCCTGGAGTTATAGACATCTTTGTATCTAACTGCCTGGCTGAGAGCAGATTTAATAAATGTATTTGGCTTCTGTAGTATTTAGTGCACATGTGAAGTTCATGCTTGGCCTAGTCTCTTTCACCCCTCCACCCTCGGCCGGAAAACTGGCTCCCCATGTGGTACTAGATGCACAGCCTCCCACTTGAAACCTTGTACCCCTGCCCCTAGGATGGGCCCTAAGTAATCCAGGTTATTCAGAGTAGCAGTTTTAGTGAGACACAGCAACTAAACTGGCACAGATCTATAGCTGGTCTCAGTACTGACCCACAGGACCTTAAGAATTCCAGATTCCTTGCCAATACTT
This sequence comes from Neophocaena asiaeorientalis asiaeorientalis, assembly GCF_003031525.2. Lineage (NCBI taxonomy): Eukaryota > Metazoa > Chordata > Mammalia > Artiodactyla > Phocoenidae > Neophocaena > Neophocaena asiaeorientalis. The sequence continues at coordinate 3,711,977 of NW_020172781.1, read as the reverse complement.
AACCAGGTAACCTGACAAAAAATACAGTTCTTGCAGTTTTGAGTGGGGAAAAAACCTGGTCTCACCTGACCTCATTATTACAAAGTCAAATAGCAGCTGCCAACTTCTGGTAGTTTTCCGCAGTTCCACCCTTCCCCATTGCCTTTTACCTGCCTGGTACCTGAAGGCAGGTGAGACAGTGCACTCACAGGAATTAGGAGGGACAAGAGACTATGATCAGTTTTGATCTGCTACCTATGAAAGACATTTCTAGGACCTATTTTCTCCTTAATGAAATGGACATCACTCAAAGTCCCTTAAATATTTAACAAAGATTTGTGATTTTTTGCTTCACATGCCCCTTATCCACCCAGAAGAGTTCCTGACCCAGGATCTCTTCCTTTTAAGAATGGGAGGTTAGAGTTAAACCCAGCTCAAGAACCCTTTAGGCCTGACACTAGGAAGGACATTACTCGAATTGCTCAAGCTCATAGTAGCCATTAATCTATTAAGAAGTATAGGTCTTCCCTGGTGGTGCAGTGGTTGAGAGTCCGCCTGCCGATGCAGGGGACACGGGTTTGTGCCCTGGTCCGGGAAGATCCCACATGCCGTGGAGGGGCTGGGCCCGTGAGCCATGGCCGCTGAGCCTGCGCATCCGGAGCCTGTGCTCCACAACTGGAGAGGCCACAACAGTGAGAGTCCGATGTACCATAAAAAAAAAAAGAAAAAAAAAAAAAAGTATATGTCTAGCGACTTCCCTGGTGGTGCAAGGGGGAAGCCTCAGTGCTCCCAATGCAGAGGGCCCAGGTTCGATCCCTGGTCAGGGAACTAGATCCCACATGCATGCTGCAACTAAGAGTTCACATGCCACAACTAAGGAGCCCGCCAGCCACAACTAAGACCCAGTGCAACCAAATAGATAAATACTAAAAAAAATTTAAAAAGCTGACCTGAAATCATCTTAAAGAAACCAGAATGCTCACAACGCTTATGCAGGTGATTTATTCCAACTATTGGCCTTCATCGTCTATTACACCTAGAGGTTACTTTACTAAGCAGCAAAATAGTTCACATCAGTCAACTTCAGCTGAAACCAAGGCATAAGACTGCTCTAGGCAACGGAGGCAGTGGGCAAGCCCACCGCTTTTAAACCTGTCCTGCTCTTCCTCCGGGTGTGCCAGGCTCCTCTGTTCCTATAACTCAGGCCACTGTCACTTGAAACAAGCTTGATCCAAAGGTTGCCAAGTCCCCAGGCTTCCTTCGTCAATGAGAGTTACAGCTTTCCTTGCCAAACAGAAGCCACGTTCAAGAGGCAAAACCCTCCATCACACATGCCAGTGCAACCTGGGTCTGACACCACAGCATGGTTATTTGTCAGAAGAAAAACTGCAATTTAAGCTGGGTGTCCTAAATCCATATTATTCCCATCCCTCTGTTTCTTAAAGATAACAAGAGGAGAACTGAACAGACAGAAAAGATTCAACTATTAGGTGTGCTGAAAGCATGGTGCCCTGACACAAGATGTCACAGCAGAGCAATGCTGTAACACTAACACTGGTTTGGGCTGCTCCAAGGGACTCCAACTTAGTTCGGGTTGAGAAAAACTAACTACACATGGGTCAAAAAGACTAACCTGGCAACAAACTAAAAACCATGGCAGGAAGAGATCTCTTGTGAGTGTCAATACTTTATTTTGGTGTGAAGACAGGAAGCTGGAAAATACACTGTATTTAAAATTTTCTTGGTTCCCCCTCACATTGTGGAAACCCCCTCCCCCCAGAGCTAATCTGTTCAAACTGAAATACTTAAAAATTACAGCAGCAAAACAAAAGCGCAGAAAAAAGAAAACCAGATGGAGAAGGTAGCCAGGCCAGTAGTGTCACTTGGTGTGGACGACTGAGGTGCTGAACAGGAGCTTCTGTTTCTGTTTTTTTCTTTTCTTTCCTCCTTTCTCTTCTAAACAGAAAACAGAAACAGCTTAGCTTAGAATGCCATCGCCTTGCCCCTGGCCAGTTTTCATTAATGATAGTCACAGGCAGCTAGGAGTGCAGGCTCTGGAATTAGAGCTGGATTCAAATACCAGTCCTTGCACACTCTGGTGTTTGTCTTCAGGTACATCACTTACGGTCCCCAGCCCAGCTCCTCGTCTGTAATGTGAGTTATACCCATTTAATATGGTATTGGGAGAATAAAATTAGCACAACGCCAGGCACACAGGAAGCGCGCATAAATGCCAGTGTTGTTCTTATCTAGTTCATGAACACCACAGAGCGGGGGTGTGCTTCAAGCCTGACCTCCTCCATCTATTAGCCACCCTCCACCACTGTGTATTAGAAGGTTAAAAAAAAAAAAAGGTCCTCAGAATTTCACACCAAGGCCTCAAAAGAACTAATCTGGGGTGCAAAAAGGTGCTAATGTACCAAATGGAATGTTAGTTGACACTAGAATGTGAGCCCTGAGGCTCAGAGGGAAAAATGCAACTGATTAGTGATGTCTGCCACTAGATCCAGGAGGGAATGACAGCCCTGAGCTGAGCACCCCACTTCTGTGCCTTTACCAGAGAGGGGATCTGAAGTAGCTGGCGTGTCCAGTTTCATGAAGGCTGCTTCAATAGCTTGGCTGAAGGAATTCTGGAAACTGGGCACAGGAACACGGTCTGAGTTATCACTCTCCCCATCGCTGTCCACAGGGGCAGGAGGACCTAAGCTGTTTTCACCTAAAAAACACCAGTGTTAAAATTGTAGAAACAACACTAGAGCCTTCTACCTTCTGAAAGGGGCCAAATTTCCCCTTTACCAGAGGGCTGTTCTCACCTTTCTTTGGAGCAGTTTTGGGCCACACATCTGCTTTTGCTTTTCCAATTCTCAGCATCTGCCAAAGTGGGAAAGGGGAGGAAAGAATTTAAGTAACTGACGCCATTTCTTCTCCAGACTCCTACCTTGACACCGACTGGTACGGGAGACAAAGAACCAACTACCCCTCTGGGAAAAAGATTTTCTAGATACTTCTCTCCTTAACACTGTTTTGGTCATGTCCTCTATATCCTGACCAATGGAACTGGCAATGAAACTCACAAGGTGGGAAACCAGTTGTTCCTTAGGAAACAGGTAAAGCATATTGCAAAGAAGGCACAAGAGATTCATACTCAGATTCTGAAGTTGGGAATCCTGACTCTGTGTCATTGCCTGCTTCTGACAAATTTTCCTACTCTTCTGGAGACTCCTAAAAACATCAACCTCTTAGAATAAGGAGTGTACAGGACCTTCCAATTTTAAAACAAACCACCTGGCTATCAAACCTCAGTTACTTAAGGCCACAACAATCAATTTAACTTTATCTCGAAACTGCTCCCACAGCCCTCGTTACCTTGTGGTCTTTGCTTTTCCAATAGTTCCTTAACTATTAACTTTTAGATCCAGCCATAAACCATATTCCTGCAAGTACAGTAAAATCAGAACAATTCCTCTTGCCCGAGTGAGGAAATTTTTCATCCCACTTGGCCAAGACCAGCTTTGTAAGTGCTGAGGGCCACTATGCATCCCAGCTGCCACACATACCATGCCACTCAAAGCAGGGTGAATTTTACCAAAAGACAACCCCAAGAAGATACAAGTAGGAATGCCTGTCCTAAATGTTTACCAAAGTGGGGCTTGCATGCTGTGCAAGATGAGTTCAACTGGCAGATGCTGATTTCACTGATAAACTTCATCATGTACCACACTTTGATGATCTGCTCCCTTGGTCCCTGGGAGTCTGGGGTCCAAGAGTACGACAGCTGAATCATCTTACTCTTCCAAGGTCATTAAAATATATCACCTATATTTTAATCTTGACAAAAATGTTTAAATGTTTAACCTGAGTCCACTCATGAAGAAACAATCAGAAAAATCTCAACTATAGGATAATCTATAGAACTGGTCTTGATGCTTCAAAAATATCCCTGTCACAGGTAAAAAACAAAAAAACAGAAGCCAGAGGAACCGTTATGGATCAAAGGACACTAAAGAGACTTGAAAACCTAAATGCAATGAATAGCCTTTGATTAAATATGACTGAAAACAATACAGGACACTGAAACAAATGGGAAAATAAAGATATGTGCCATCTTAGATAGTATTAAATCAGCTGTCTTTGATGTGATAATGGTAATTGTAGTTATACAGGAGAATGTCATTTTGGGGGCATGTATGTCCCAAGTATTTAGTTGTCAAGTGTCATTCATGAGGTCTGTAACTTACTTTCAACATAGCAAAAAAAAAAAAAAAAGAGAGAGAAAAGCAAGCAAAATAGTAACAACTGGTAAATCTGGGTGAAGGGTATGAATGTTCATTATACTATTCTTTCAACTCTTTAAGTTTGAAGTTTTTCAAACTATAAAGTTGAAAAAAGCAATGGCAGTAAAACCTAGCTAAAAAAACAACTTAGGCATTGACCTAACTCCTAGGAGCCACTTGCTTATAACCTCTGAAACCTAGCAGTTCATTCTCAGGATTGCTCTCAATTATTTCATCCTCCTTGACTTCAAAGACTCTCCTCACCAAAGTTCAATTCCTGCTTACTCCTCAGCACAGACTGCCATCTGTCCGTGAGAAATACCCAGATCAACTAACTGCTCTAAAGAACTGTTAAGCTAACGATTCCAAACTAGCCCCAAAGAAGTGAACAATAACCTCCTACAAGGCTGCTTGTCAAGCTGTCTGTCCATCTTCCTCAGTTATCTGAATACAGGAATGCTGAGTGTTTTGCTTGTTTTAAAGATTAATACTGATCTGACATCAAATCTCACTAGCCTAGTGTTGCCTCCAACCCAACTCCTCAAGAAAGCTGATTTGGCTACTTACAGGATAATCAAGACAACTTTCCCTTTCCCAAAGTGAAGAAGAATGGTTTATTATATGTAACAGATACCACTGAATCAGAGGTCCTAGAACCAGGGACCAGTTAAAATTGACTGACATATCCCCAGCCCCTAGAACAGTGCTCAGTATAAAAGTATCTATTGACGTGTTAAGTAATTAAAACTCCTGATTCTTCAACTACTCTTAGCCACTTTCCTTGGTAAGTCTATGGTAATATCTGATACTAACTCCATGACCTTCTGTCTTTAAAAAGCCTTCCATGGTTATTAGAGTCAGTGCAACATTAGCCTGTAAGTCTCCCCATCTCCAACAGAGGGATTTCCAGAAAGAACAAGCATCAGAGTTCATGTTAAATACCCTTGGGCTGCTTCAAAAGCAACGGGTTTACCTGGGCAAAGGAAGGGAAAGGAGAGTCTTCTTCCAGACTCCCAACGCAGAATGAAGAACTGCCCTGACTGGCCGTGGGTGACAGAGGGGTCAGCAGGAAGTCTGAAAGGGAACCAGAGACCTGATTATACAAGTCAAGTTCCAAAGAGTTAGTGTCCTGTTAATAAGAGAGAAGAAACAAACCCAGAATCGGGTCTGGATAATTACCAACCCTGCCTCAGAAAGCTAACTGTGGTCCACTTTCAACTCTGCCATATGCTTATAAAACCAAGAACACGGCCTATTGTTCACATGAGTGGTCAGCATAGAGAAGTTTCATGGTTACAGGAACACTAGAAGGCACAGCAAAATCTATTCCCACGGTAAGAAAAATCCTCTCCACATCAGCCAGTTCTCAAGGCCTAGGTATCGGACTGTCAGAGAATGGTTTTATATGGATGAGAAAGCTCCAAGAAAAGATATAAAATGTAATCACGTCAGCCTTTATGTTCCCGCCAAAAGAAGTCTATGACCTGGGAATATTGTTAGAATCCAAAACACATACAGCAGCAAAATCCAGCAAGATGCAAGCTTTTCCCTGATACTCCCTAGGGAAATTAGTCTTTTCCATCCTTTCTGACCTAGGGTTCAACATTTCCCACAGATCAGTCTACCCACTGCCCTGATCACTGCTGGGAGGGAGAGGCCTATTCACTCTCCCAGCAGCAGGCCCTGCCATAGTCAGCCAGGGCTCTGTGGTACTTTTATTCCTAGGACCATCCAACTGCTCTTGCCTGAATACATTAAAGCCCAAATAACTTCAGAAAAGCTAGTATGTGAAAATGCAATCTTGTTATCACAGATGATGTAGTCAGCGTTTTGCCATGTTCCTCTAGTAGCTTTAGTAGCTTTAGTAGTTCCTTTAGTAGCTCTCTTCTCATTATGAAGAGCTTAAGTGTTGTGCAGCCCTCAAGACCCAGATTCTAGTCCCAGTCCTTGCCACTAACCAAGTCCCTGCCTTGGTCTCAGGCTCCTAAATCTGCCAAGTGATGGGCATATGATCACAGGGGTCACCAAGAGTTTTAAATATTCTGATCTTGGACTTTTCATTGAAAATGCCTGACAAAAATAAATTTTAAGTATCAAAAACTATCTGCCAGGAAGATGAAGATCAGAAAAGACAGCTCTCTGAAATTATAGTAACTCCTTGTTTAATTTCATGACACATTAACACATTCTATATATAAGGAAAAACATTTTTAAAAGGCTAAAGGCCTATACCCTGAGAAAACCATAATTCAAAGAGAGTCATGTACCACAATGTTCACTGCAGCACTATTTACAATAGCCAGGACATGGAAGCAACCTAAGTGTCCATCGACAGGTGAATGATAAAGATGTGGCACATATATACAATGCAGTATTACTCAGCCATAAAATGGAACGAAATTGAGTTATTTGTAGTGAGGTGGATGGACCTAGAGTCTGTCATACAGCGTGAAGTAAGTCAGAAAAACAAATACCGCATGCTAACACGTACATATGGAATCTAAATAATAAAATGGTTCTGATGAACCTAGGGGCAGGAGTGAAATAAAGACGCAGATGTAGAGAATGGACCTGAGGACAGGGGGAGGGGGAAGGGTAAGCTGGGACAAAGTGAGAGAGTGGCATGGACACATATACACTACCAAATGTAAAACAGCTAGTGGGGGGCTTCCCTGGTGGCGCAGTGGTTGAGAATCTGCCTGCCAATGCAGGGGACACGGGTTCGAACCCTGGTCTGGGAAGATCCCACATGCCACAGAGCAACTAGGCCCGTGAGCCACAACTACTGAGCCTGCGCGTCTGGAGCCTGTGCTCCACAACGAGAGGCCGCGGTAGTGAGAGGCCCGCGCACCGCGATAAAGAGTGGCCCCTGCTCGCCGCAACTAGAGAAAGCCCTCGCACAGAAACGAAGACCCAACACAGCCAAAAATAATAAATAAATTTTAAAAAAAATAAAAAAAAAAAAGGCTGAAGGCCTCTCAATCCTGACCTTACTCCCTAGAGTGGAACACTGTTACCGGTCTGGAACACAATCATCCCAGTATTTTTCTATACATTTAGACATATAAACCCATATTGAAATGCTTTGTGTGGCTTTTTTAACCCAAAAATGGTGTCATGTTTTGTCTTGTTCTACAACTTCCTTTTATCTTAAAGGTCTATCTATTAGTTCAGGAAGAGAGTTATTTCCTTTTTCAGTAGGTGTAAAGAATTTCATAGTAAAAATGCTGTAATTTAGCCATTTCCCTACCAGTATACTTTAGGCTGTTTTCTCTCCGTATCATAAATAAGATGACATAAATAAAGATGTTCACACAAACAGGGGGAGTATCTTTAAGGTAGAAACTAGAAATAAAACAGCTGGGTTGTAGAGAAGAATCTAGGTTTAACCATCCTGCTGTATGAGCTGCCTGAGGTTTTTAGAAGCTAAGTCGGTACAGCCAATGGAAATGTGAATCAAATGGTAGCAATTTGATGGATCTCAGGAATCTATTAACTACCCAAGTAAGGTTAGTCCCATAAAGACCCCCACCATGCCAAGATCACAGCTGTAAATTCAGACACTAGGGCTTTGCTTAAGGTCTGTGGCTGGTGGTCAACTTGATTCTTTAAATCCCAACTCTATTTACCTGCTTGGGAACCTGGACTTCTGCTAAGAGAAGAAAGGGAGAGAGCCCCATGGCCCTCGGTGCTGGTAGGACCCAAAGCAGAATCAGAGGAGCAGGTATAGGAATTGAAGGCAGGAAACTGCTGTAGATTCTCTAAGGGAATGTGGACTTCTGGGTCTGCAAAGCAAAGACGAGAATGGTAGGCCCACATACAGAATCCCTCAAATCTTTTCCAACAGTTGTGGACAGTCAATATGAATCCCCCAGGGGTCTGAATGATGGAGACAGAGCTTTAAAACCCAAATTTATAGTAACTGTCACTTTATGTCTTTGTTTTAGTATAAAAGCCTTGCTCTAACTCTTCTTGGTCGAAGCTAGGTGATAAACCTGGGGGTTAATTATAATACTCTGTATACTTGTGTTTGAATATTTCCATAATAAAAAATTAAAACAAAAAAGCCTTTGTTCCTGAAACATCACTTTTCTCAACTATTCAGGACTTGTGCTTTAAACAGCTACATAACACTGGTATGCCAGCTATACACTTATCCCAGTTGAAGAAGTAAAATTTATGTTTACCATACCACATGGAGTCAAAGTAGTTAAGTCCTTTCCCTAGCCAAGGACTCAATTCCTTGTTTTCAGGTTAACTAGACCCTTATGTCACACAATCCTTGGTTCAGTGAAGCTTATGTTTAAGAACCAGATCAAAAGATTCTACTTACTGGTATTAAGGAGCTCAAATCTAATTTCCTGCACCTATTTCCTAGTTTGTCAATAGGTCTCTACTATTTCAGACTCTCCTGGTAGACTTGCTACGTATAGATGTCTCCAGAGTCAAAGGTGAGGCCAACAATGTATCCAGAGAGCACAGGGCCAGTTATCCCCAACATGCAGCAGATCTCCAATTCCCTTCCCACGCCCACCCAGGGTTTTTTCACCCACTATGCCAAGGATGAACTTACTATGTGCTATGCACTTTGACCATCAACTCGTTAATTCTCATGTAAGCCTACAAGTAAGGAGGTACTCTCACAACTCACATTTAAGAGCTGAAGAAAGCAAGTGGCAGACCTGACATACGACCTAAACAGTCTGGCCCCTGGGCCCAGGCACGGGATCTCTGTACAACGATACACAGTTGTGCTCATCATTGAGATTAGAGTTCTTGAACTTACACTTGCCCTGCTTCTTGTTCTCCTCCATCTCAATCCGGCGCTCTCGGCGACGTTCCTCCCGGGCCTTCTTCTGGCGCTGCCGCTTCCTCTTCTCAATATCATCTGCGGGTTGGTGAGGTTGTGAGGAGGCAGATGCAGGACAACCTGGCCATTAACTCCTCCCACTTGGCTAGTAGCTAAGGGCACACGAGTGGGCCCAGCTGGATTGGATGAACGGATGGAGCACATCAGGAGGTTCTGAGACTCATGACAAAAGCTCCTTACTTCCTCTTGTGGGTTTCTAGTCACAAAAATCCCTAAACTCCACTAAAAAGGGAAGCAAAGTAGGGGGCATTCTCACCTGAGAATATCTCTAGGGTTTCCTTAGAGACCAGAGGAGGCTGCAGAGCCAGTTCACAGATGCTGAACTCGCAGGTGAGCGGCAAGTGAGAGAGGTATCTATGACGCTGTCGCACATCCTACAAGGGAAAAGGGACCGATGCTCAACTAAGACCAGGCCTAACTCTAAGAGCAGAGGTTCCCACCCCAGATATCAGGCAGTACACCACACCCTCTCAGATGGCAATGGGGCTCAAAGAGTTAGTGCTCAAATTATCAGCTTTTGAAAAGCTGAACAGAAATTGTCAATTAACCTACCGTAAGGTAGAATAAGCAACCAAAAGCAGTTTTTTGGTTTGTGCTGCAATGAATGAATCGAGGCTGGTAATGAATGACCTAAAGCTGATCAGCTGTTTCAGCTTTTCTGGGGGTCCACAACAACCAGGGGAGAATAAGGAAGGTAAGAGTTATTTACTGGAAAAAATCTGGGAACCACTGACTGAATTAATGATAACTGGGGAACCACTGACTGAATTAATGATAACTGGGAAGGCAGATAAAGCAGGTTTCCCTACTGAGCAAAGCTTGGCCTAAAATAATAAAAAATGAAGGTCATTAATTTAATTTTCTTTTAATTCTTTTTCTGCATGTTTGATGGAAAGTTCACAGTACTTAAAAAATCTCTAAATTTAAGGCTTTTAACAAATTTGTGATCAATACAACTGTAACTCTCAAAAAGCAAATATTCACATACGTAAATTATCAGACACTAATTCATAGGTAGCTGCTAAACCAAAAATTCATAACGAGCTTGTGTAAGCTACCTTAAAGCCTCCAAGGACTTTGTTTTCTTGCCATTTTCTCCCAAGCAATAAGGAGAAACAAAAACAAATTCATCTCTGAAAGTAGGAGACATCTCTATTCCCAAACCACAATAAATGAACCTGTGATACAGGGAGCAGTGGTGAGTGACCTAACAGAACCCCGGCACAGTGGGGGAGGGTCATTTAACTTTTTAAAAATTCACAGGCACCATCACTAACAAAAAGACTTAAAACCTTTCAAGACTAAAGACCTTGAAAGTTTGTGAACTTGGTTCACAAAGAGACTAGGTTAATGCCGCTTCCTGCCCCTCCACCTCGCAACGCAGGCCCTTACCTCAGACATGGAATACCCAGCGATCTCCACCACCGTGGCTGAGATCTTCTCAGGGCTCTGTTCCAAGCTGCCATACTCCCGCACGAGGCAGCGCACATTCACGGGGTGCAGGAACATGTGCTGCCCATCCTCCGCTGAAGACAAGTGGTCTATCACACAATACTCTTGGCCAGTCCTCAAGTCAGGCCCTCCTTATCCCAGGCCCGACTCTCCCTCCCCAAGCTGAAAGGCACAACAGACCCCATCTGCCCAGGAGCTAGCGGCAATACCTCCCTCTGCTCAGAGAGCCAGATCACGTCTCTGAATCATTAAGCAGCAACCCAGCCCTCCTCCTCAGGGACACTCACCTTGGTAAAAGTAGTAACAAGGAGAGCTGCTCAGGTGTGTGATGCTTGGCTTGGTGACGGGTTCCTGCTGGCTGGACTCGGTACAAATGGTCCCCTCTCCAAGATTGTCTTCTGCTAACTCCAAGTCCTCACAGGCCTCTGACGACCCCTCAGGCTCTGGTTCAGAAACTGCTTCCTCTTCCTCTACCAGAGGGAGAGCAAGAGGACGAGGAGGAGAGCCAAGAGAACAAACTTCTGTGGTCTCTTCATCAAAAGCAGACAGATACTCCAGCATGCCCTGTTGGGACAAACTGTAGGTCACAGAAAGAACATGTGGCAAAGGCAGGCACAGGAACCAAGCTCTCTTGAGGTTTACCTTAGCTGTCACGTTCACTGATTTAACATCACTGGGGAAAGAACACACATAGAAAAAGCACATTGGAAAAATTTTTAAATAAATTAATTAATTTAAAAGCACATAGGAAATACTCATAGTTCCCTCTTACCCCCAAAAAGTTCAGACCTCACAACAGGGCCTAACAGCTGAAGAGCAGCACCTGAGGAATGGCAGCCATTTAGTCTGTAACTGGGACACTAACCTTCCTGGGTTGAAAAACGGACTCCTTCGCCAAGGGAGCCATCAGCACCAGTTGTTCCAGAGCAGCCACGACACCAGCGACCTCCCTGCTGCTTTCAGCCAATCCTGACAGAGCCTCTTCCCGAGTCTAGAGCACCAGAGAGAAAACCAGAAACATACTTAGTTTGAAGGGCCAAATCTTACAATGGCCTTTCTCAACAGGAGCAAAAGTTAAAAGGCAAAAAGGAAGAGTCTAAGTACTTAAAATTCTCAATCTTTAAGGGAAGCAGGAAGCAAAAACACCTAGTACTCAAATGGGATGGTACTCTGCTTAGCATCTCTGACAAAGATAAAGACAACACTACAAAAAAGCTTCCTGAACAGAAATCCCAGGACACAGAACTAGTCTTGTAGTTTTTACGAGCGAAGCTTTGAGAGAGCCCCAGTGCAGGAGACAAAGAGTCTGGGCAACCCCCACCTCAACCCGGATAGCTCTACTTCTAGGCAGCTTTTCTTCTCCCTGAAATGCATTTGAACAAATGCTCTGCACTACAGAAAGAAACTTAGAAATATTGGGTTGGCCAAAAAGTTCGTTCGGGTTTTTCGTAAGACATGACAAAAACCCAAACGAACTTTTTGGCCAGCCCAATACACAGAACGCTGCCCAAAGAGGAGTTATGAGTCAGACAGATAGAAATTCAAATACCAGCTTCACCTCTTATTGGTTATGTAAGTTCACCTCATATATATTGGTTCACCTCAAGTAAAGTATCATGATTCCATCTCCTCATCCATGAAAGGGGATACTTGTTCTATCACACCAGGTTATGGAGCTTAAGTGAGATAAAAGTAACACAGCCCCTTTCATGGGGGCTTTCATTGTTCTAATATAGATCAGTGATTCTCAAAATGTGATCTGGGGATGAGCAGCATCAGAACCACCCTGGAACTTGTGATAATGCAAGTTATTAAGCTTACTGAGCCTAGACCTACTGAATCAGTCTCTCAGGATGGAACACAACAACCAGTGATTCTGAGGCTTGTTCAAGTTTAAGAATCTCTATTGTAGACGAAACAGGACATAAGGGATTCTATATTTGGATAATTCTTGCTGCTCCAAAATCCTCAGCACGCATTGCTAGAGCCCGCTGGAGAGGCCATAGTAATTTCTCCACAATGTCCCTCAAATAAAACATCTCCAAAAATAAATCCAAATGTTTTCCTAAAGAACAAAAAAACCCACCTTGCTTAATTAAGAACACAGCTAATCTAGAAACTCAAGGGTCTCAGTTATAAGATCACCTTGACTTGTTCCTTTCAGCTCCAGAGAGCAGTTTAAAAATCCCTAGGTCAACCCCTTCCCCTCCTATCACCAAAGCCCAGAGCAAACCTACTTTTTTAGCCATTCCCCGCTTGTAATCTTAAATGTGGGGCTGAAGTAACTAATCCCCACCATCCCATCCCATTTCCAGTGCATCATCTCACCTTGAGCTCCTGGATAGCTGCCTCAATAAAGCAGGACTCGGGAGTGTGCTTCTCCTCTGCCAGCTGCTGCTCTAGTGCTGCTTTCTCTTCCTGAACCACCCGGTGCAGCACCTGCTCCTTCGAGGCCAGCAGCAATTTGGAGTACTGGCTGTGCTGTTCATCTACAAGAAAGCCAACAAGATGACAGAAACGCGGGACTTCCCTGGTGGCGCAGTGGTTAAGAATCCGCCTGCCAATGCAGGGGACACGGGTTCTATCCCTGCTCCAGAAAGATCCCACATTCCACAGAGCAACTAAGCCCTTGCGCCACAACTATTGAAGCCTGTACACTCTAGGGCCCCTGTGCAACAACTACTGAGCTCGAGTGCTGCAACTACTGAAGCCCGCAAGCCTAGAGGCCGTGCTCTGCAATGAGAAGCCACCGCAACGAGAAGCCCGCGCACCGCAACGAAGAGTAGCCCCCACTCGCTGCAACTAGAGAAAGCCCGCGCACAGCAACAAAGACCCAATGCAGCCAAAAAAAAAAAAAAGCTCACAGCTGTGTGACTAAATAGGAACTTTCATACACAGTTTTTTTCCTAAAGTGAAAACGGACTGATTTAGCATGTTTTCCTTAAAAAATTTTAGCAATGACCTTAATATAAGGTTTGTAACTCTGACCCCATAACACAAGAAAGCTATCCTAAAAACCAAAGATGTAGTCAAAAAATTAATGCTCTCAGAACTCCCTGGCGGTCCAGTGGTTAGGACTCCACACTTTCACTGCTGAGGGTCTGGGTTCAATCCCTGATTGGGGAACTAAGATCCCACAAGCAGTGAGTTGCAGCCAAAAAGAAACCAAAAAACTGAAAAAACAATGTTCATTAATTATAGCATTATCTTTAGTATTAGAAAAGCTGTAACCAACTAGTAAGTCCAATAAAGGAAGTTAATGATATGATGGTATATTCATTAAAGAGAATTCTGCAGACATTAAAAATGCTTTTCTAAGAAGGAGGAATTTAGTGACACGGAGAAATAGCCACATTACATGGGGAAAGAAAAGATGCCAAAGAAGAAAACAATCCCAATCTCACAAAAACATACACGCATAGAAGAAAACTGTACAATTAGCATTTGGGGGTTACCTCTGGATAAAAGGATCATGGATGATTTATTTCCTTTATTTGCCTCCCCCAGATTTTGTGGACTTTAAAATGTAATACACAGATCTATCTCATTTTTACCTTCTGTATCCTGTTCGACAGCATGATATACTCTAATGAAAGTTTCTTGTGGAACATTTAGGTTATTGTCAATTTCTATTACACTGTAACAAAAATATCCTTATACATGCTCCTTGGTACAAATGACTTCTTTATGATATTTAAGTATAAATGCCGAATCAAAGGTTGTGCATATTTTAAATACTACCAAATCCACCCCCCCACACACACACACACAAAAGGCTGTATCGATTTAAACCCCTACGAAGAACAAGAGTACCTAATTCCCCACCCCTGCCAAAACCCAGTACGGGCATACCTCAGAGATATGCCTGTTTGGTTCCACTGCAATAAAGTGAGCATCACAATCAAGTGGATCACAAATTTTTTGGTTTTCCAGTGCATATAAAAGTTTTGTTTACACTATTCTGTAGTCTATTAAGTGTGCAATAGCACTATGTCTAAACTATGTAGATATCTTAATTTAAAAAATACTTTATTGCTAAAAAATGCTAACCATCATCCGACAACAGCAGGGTTGCCACAAACCTCCAATCTGTTAAAAAAAAAAACAAAAAAAAAAACCTCTGTATCTGTGGAGCACAAAACGAGGTATGCCTGTATTTGCCTCATCGTGTGCGTGCATGAGAGTGACTATGACAAGCATTTTGATTTGCATAACTCTAGGCAAAGTTAAACCTCTGTGGATACTTGGAGTTATTCAGATATCTTTTTCCTGGAAATGCTTTGCCAGATGCTTAGCCTATTCTACTAGACTGTTCATCTAATTTATAGAACACCTGTATGTTCTGGACATTAATCTGTATTTTATATGTGTAAATCTTCCCCTAAGTTTATTTATCACCTGTTGACTCTGAGGAGTCTTGCTGGATTTTATTCTTATAAAATCAAATTCATCAATCTTTTTCTTTTATAGCATCTATGGTTTCAGCCTGGTTCAAAATTCCATCCAGGTAAAAAACCTGAGGATTTATAAAGATATTTTCCTGTATTTTCTTTTAAAAGCTTTGGATTTCGTTACATTTAATTCTTCAATCCATCAGAAATTGATTTTTATGAATAGTATGAGATAGAGATCTAATTTCATTTTTTCCATAAGAGTCAACTGTTTCAATACTGTTTATTGAAAAATCTCTTTTGCCCAGAAATTGAAATGCCACTTTAATTCAATGCTCATTTCCATGTGGAATACAGAGAATACAACCTCTTGCACTTCCCCCACTGTAAGCACTGCCCACACTCTAGATCCGAACTGCCTGGCCACCAGTCTGTCTCTTCTATTAGACACCGAGTTCCTTGATGACAGGTGCCAAGACTGGCTGACTGTGGAATCCCCAAAACCTGGGCACAGAGCCAGACACTATTCAACAAAGCTTTATATGTACTTTAATTTTTCATTTTACAACTGAACCAAATTGAAACCAAGAATGAAACCACTTTCTGCAAACTCCACCCCAACCTACTGGAACACTATGACTCATTTGGAAATGCTAGAAATGGCTTGCTGAAAGGCTAAATCTCTGACAGTAGAAAGATATATTCAAGGAACCTTAAAGGGTATACACCCACCATTATCTGCCCCCAAATTAACCGAACTTACCTCCAAGATGAATAGGATGTTCTACATTCATCCATTTGGATTTGGGCAAGGCCACCAACACCCCTTTCTCCCTCTTCATCAGCTGCATTGTAATGGTATCACCAACAACATATTGATGCGATTCTGTGGCAACAACACTGTAACATGGACATTTATATGTAGCAGGGCAAGGAGTTAGCAGACCGGGATCTAATCTAGTAAATATCTCCATCTTACCTCTTGAGATCCTTCTTATGCACAGAACTGTAACAGATGGGACATTTACTCCAGGTCTTCTCGCTCAATGAAAGATAGTGCAGGATGCATGCCCAGCAGAAGATGTGTCCACAACGGGTTATCTTGGCTGCAGTAGGTGGATACAGGCATATTGGGCAAGATGGCACTTCATGGCTACAAATGCGCTGAAACAAAATGCCACCACAAGTTAAACTACTTTCAGAAATGACTACGGATTATCAAAGTTAAAGTCTCTCCTCTTCCATCCCCATCCCTATACAACTCTAACAACACATCTTCACAAAACTGTTCAACAGTGCAGGTATATGTACAATAGCACTTCAAGCAAATCATAAAGGAAACAGTAATAATAGTTTAATATACTAAAACAGCTATACAACAGGTATTTTGGGGGTTCTACATCAAAGGGAAAAAATGACAAATCAATAATGATCCCACTTACAAAAAAAGATTTATATGTACGCATACATAAAGGCACAAAAAGGTTCTAGAAGTGATGTACCGGTAATTTCCAAAAGAGGAGTCAATGAGACTTCCACTTTATACTGTACGTCTCTACTTTTTTTTTTAAACCAATGCATATAAAACCTAAGTTTCATAGACCTTCTATGTCATTTTCAGATGATTTTATGAATTTTCACAGTAATGGGAGTCCAGGCTTTGGGTCCATCATTTTGAAACTACATCATATAACCTGGGAGTGACAAGGGGACACCCAGAGCCCAAAACAGAGAAGAGAAAACAAACACAGCAGTAGCTTGGACAGAAGTACAGCTGTGTAGCTCATTTCACCTATCACAAGGCCAAGGCCTAATCTGATACTGATTACTACAAATGGCTACCAATGAAGCAGTGTCCATGTAATGAGTCCATCCTGGGTCAGGAGGGTAACCAGAGTTCTCATATTCCTCTGATTACTTCTTCCCAGAAGAGAAGAGGTAGTAGACAGGACTGCTTTTGTCCTACAGATCAGAGCCCTCCAACACCCAGTCCTGCAGGCCAGAGCCAATTAGCACAAAATGAACTCCAGAAGAAACCAGGACTGATCTCTGGAAAATGTCTACACTAAGGCCAGGCACAAAGTGGGATCAGCAGTAAACCCAGACAAAAGCTGCTGTCACCACGGTCCCTTTCTTTAGTTCTCTCTCCCACTAACAGGTTATAAGCTTAGCTGAGCTACTCACCACTTGTTCCACAAAGTCCCAGTTGACTAAGGTATCAGGATCAGCAAAATGAACTGTGTAGTCTTGGTCTTCAGACACCACAAACTGGCAGCTAAAAATAGGGAGAGACAAGTAAAAGGCACTGTCAGAATCTACCAACAAGCCTTCAGCAGAAATTCATCATCTCTTTACTTAGAAATCAAATGCAGGCCATTAGTAGCCATGCTTTGTGAAGCACTAAACTAGGACTTCAGCCTCAGTTCCAAGTCCTGGCTCTGGAAGGAATCCAAAGACTCAGCGGGTAGGAGTCTACCATGAACTCTTGTTTCTTCTGCTTCCAGGCCCAGCCAAGCTGCCTGCAGGCCCTCCTCTGAACTAAAATTAAGCCAGACTGTGGCTCCATCAACCAGAAGGGAAGCCAGATCTCCTCCCTCACCCCCAGAAACCACTAGTCTTCAAGGCAGTAGAAAAAACTGTCCCCACTCAATCTTTTGAGTACTAGCTTTTTGGTTATTTTGGCCACGCCACACGGCTTAGGGGATTCTCAGTTCCCTGACCAGGGATCGAACCCAGACCACAGCAGTGAAAGCCTGGAATCCTAACCACTAGGCCACCGGGCAACTCCCACCAGTTTATATAAAGTACTAAATGGTTACTTCAGTCTAGATCCAAGGTCAAACCTTACATTATAACTAATGCCACACAAAAGGAAACAAAAGAGAATCAGTATTTGAGCAAATGTATGCCAAGCACTCCAACTTGGCACTCAATTCTCCTTTAAGTAATTTCTCCTCCTTTACAGAGGAAAAGCTGAATCTCAAAGTGGTTAGGTAAGTTACCCAAGGTCGAAGGCCAAAATAAGATTCCAATCTGGATTCAATTCCAAAGCAAACACTTTTACTACCTCATCATGATACTAAAGCATTATTTAATTTTAGCATTTATTTAAGCTAAATAAATTTATTATCTTCTTTTGAGCACCAAGAACATCCACTTGAAACACATCTGTGTTTTCAAAATAAAATGAGACAGAGAGAGACAGAGAGACAGAGAGACAGAGACAGAGACAGAGAGAATGAGAGAATGAGAATCAACTCTGTTTCCGCCTCTCTCCCACAGTAGTTTAAAAGAAGCCTCTTTGCAGCACAAATGCCCAAAGGCTCAACTTCACTTCCCTCTTAAGAGTAGCCATACTCACTTGGCTTGTAAAAACAATTCCTTGTTAAAAGGCTTATGCCCCCATTTGTTCCTTTTTCCCCAGCTGCCATGTCCACTGCCTTCAAAATGACCTGCCTGGCCACGGGGTTCAAAAGTGAAATTCAACAAGTGATTCAGGTTGATCTTCTTCGGACCAGAGAACTGGGCAGGGCTAAACTCTGCCCGCTGAGCCTCTGCTACCTAGAGAGAATGAGAATAAATCAGAGGATTTTAGATTAGGATGACACTTGCTAAATGACAGCAGAAACCTGCACAACCCCTCCTTCTACACGGCTTAAAATATTAACTAAATAAAACACAGGCTTATATTTAGTAAACAATTTTCCTAGGACGGGGTAATGCAAAAGTCTACCTAAGATCTAGATGGGAGTGGAAAAAGAGAAAAAGAGCCTCTAACATACAATTACTTATAAACTATTTAGTCTGCCCTAAGTGGCAATTAACCATTAAATGACAAAACCCAGCATGAACTCCTCTATCTTGAAGCACAAAGATTTACTTACTGGATTAATCTTTCCACAGTCCCATAAGACTCCTACACCTTCACTCTTGTTAGCTACTTGCTCTCTGGTTTGTTTCTGGTCAAAATGAATCTGTGGAACTATACTCTGGAGGCGGCCTGCAGGCAGCTACTAACTGCCATAGGCTTCAGGATCCTGCCAGAGACCTCCTGTCTAAGACACACACTGCTATTCATTGTTAATTAAAACTGACAGAATTAGAACATGTAGGCAGACTAGCTGTGTCCAGAAATAAATCCAATCAGCACATTCAGAAACAGCTTAGAAAGTGACAAGAAACCACGTATGAGAAATACCATTGCACACAGATGGAAGATTTACTGTGTGGAGCTTTTGTGGTCCTCCTAACGTTCCCAAATTGAAATTATACAGGTACCTGCTATAAGTCAGCTAGTCCATTTTCTAATCCCACTTTCCCATTTAATGTCATAGGCACTTGGCCCTGTCACTAAATACTAGTGAACAGTCACTTTTTTTTGGTAAGCCAGTTTTACTTTTACTTTTTTTTTAAGATTTTTTTTGATGTGGACCTTTTTTTTTTTTTAAGTCTTTATTGAATTTATTACAATATTCCTTCTTTTTTATGTTTTGGTTCTTTGGCTGTGAGGCATGTGGGATCTTAGCTCCCCAACCAGGGATCGAACCGCGCCTCCTGCATTGGAAGGCGAAGTCTTTAACCACTGGACCACCAGGGAAGTCCCTGAAGAGTCACTTTAAATAGCTATATACCATTATATTACGATAGGTATACTATAATGCCTTAGTGTAGGACAGATTGTTCATGGCTTTTCCAGCATTAACAAAATAATGCTATGATAAACACAGTTGACAGACCTTTGTGCACAAACATTTGAGCACCTACAATTATTTCTTCTGAATGTAGAGTAGGAATTACTGAGTCAAAGGAAATGCAAATTTAAGGCTTTTGCTGCTTGTTAGTAAAGTCAAATTTAGAGTTTAATAAGCAGCACTTGCATATACACGATAAAGAAATCTAAAGAGTACAAAAAAGCAGACTTCCCTGGCCGTCATGTGGTTGAGGCTCCGCGCTTCCACTGCAGGGGAGGCGGGTTCAATCCCTGGTCGATCGGGGAACTGGGATCCCGCATGCCTCGCGGTGAGGGCAAAAAGAGTACAAAAAGGGATACAGCCAAAGATACCTTCTATTCATTCCAGAGGCAACCAATATACCCTCAGATATTCTATGAATACGGAATCAGAGTATATGATCTTTATGATTAAATACAGTGGCATATCACAGAGTTAGGCAATCTCCTTTTATCTTAACAGATCTTGGGAGACACCTCCCCCTCACTGTTTATGTAACTCACCAGAGGAAGCCCAAGACTTCCAGGTCATCCCTTATCTCTCACCCCCTAGACTCTCATCTCCATACGGCTCTGCCTCCCCTAATCAGTCTTCCACTCTAATGCCCCAAACTCAGATAAGAGCTCATGTTCACTCAACAAAATCTCCCACATTCTCAACCTTCTACCTTCATCTTTTTACCACTAACGGCCCACTGTCTCTAATACTGCCTATCATAATTCCTGATTACACTTCCAACACGTTCACCTCTCAGTTCCTTGACTTCCTCTCCTCCAATCAGCTTGCCCTCCACTCTACCTCTGCCACCCACTGCCATGGGCATACCATCTAGAGCTGTGCTGTCATAACAAAGCAGCCACTACTATCCAGATATGATGGCTACTGAGCACTTGAAATGTGGCCAGTACCACATCATGAAATAGCATTTTAGCTATATTGGATTAAATATATTAACATTAATTTCGTCGTTTTTACTTGTTTACTGTGGCAACTAGAAAACTTTAAGTTACATATTTGGCTTGCCATTTCTATCTTAGCATTTCTACTGGATGGCACTGCTCTACAGTCTAGACCACAGTGGGAATAACTGCACCTCTTCCACCATCTTAATTTTGAGCACCCTACCAGCAACTCACTCCTTTCTCAGCTTGTTTCCGTTAGTTCTGATTCTAACAACTTTTCACCTCCACTGGGATCTCCAGTGATCCAACACCCTCCCCCCAAATTTTCTTTCCTTATTTGGCTCTGATCCTATTCCATTGCCCTCTTCTCTTTATCAGCTGTACTCACCGGGCAAAACTTTCCCAATTAATCCACAGCATCAGAGCAAGTAAACATGGCTAAAGAACACAACCACACCATACCAATCAGCCTCACTAAAGTAGACCTTTCTGCGGCCCAGCGGTCATACTGCAATCCTATTACGCTTCTGTGCTCCACAGATTCCCCCAGACACCCAGACAAATCCTCCAGTCCTCTGGTTTCCAAACCTCCTCTCTTGGCTCACCTTTTACACTTCACTGAGACAGTAAGAACAATCAGAAAAGAACTCCAACGTGGTCCTAGTCTGCCTTCCTCTTGTTACTGTGGATGAACTGGCGAAGCTCCTAAGCCAACTCCTCCACCTGTGCGCTAGACCCCAACTCCTCAGGAACTCAAGGACACTTCTAGTAATTCTCTCTCTCCTCTGCATCACATTTTCCCTCTTACCAGAACAATCCCATTAGCAGAAATATGCTGCATTTCTCTAAGCTTAAAATCTCTCTTGACCTCACATTCCCCTCAAGCTACTGCCTCACCTCTCTGGTCCCCTGTAAGAGCAAAACCACTAGAAAATAACTATCTAAACTTGCTGTTTCTTCTTCATATCCTCTCTAAAGCTATGCCAATCAGGTTTTTGTCCTCACCACTCCACCAAAGCAGCACAAGGCCAAAAACCTAAACTACCTTCCCATTTCCAAATCTAATGGTCAACTTTCCATCCGAATCTTCTTACCCAGCCTAGCAGGAGCACAGGACAAAACAAGCCATTTCTCCAAATGGCTTTCAGTTCTCTTCCTCCCTTTTTGCTGGTTCCTTATCATCCTGACTCCAGGCTCAGTCCTTGAATCTATTCCCTTTTCGCAACACTCACTTCTTAATGATCCCACTTACTTCCATAGTTGCAAACACCAAGTGTACATGGACAGCTCTCTAGCCAGGGTCTCCTCCTTGAACTCGACTCAGTTAACAGCCTATCTATACTCAGAGATCCAACAGGCATCTCAACGCAAATATAACACTTCCAAATGACATTCTTTATCTAATCTAAACATCCCCCTTCCCTCCCCATCCCAAAACCCTGTACTCCTCTTGAACTTGCCCCCATTTCAGCAAACAGTACCTGAATTGGGCCCCTACCAAAAACACTAGTCATTTATTTCTCTGCTCAAACCCCACATCTAATCTATTTAAAAATCCTGCTGGCTCTTCCTGCAACTATCTCCCCAAATATGATCCCCTGTTTCAATCACTCTCACCAGGAATACCTTAATAAGCTCCTAACTAGTCCCCATGCTTCCACTCTCCCCTTTACAATTCCAAGTCAGATTACCTTACTTCTCTTCTTAAGCCCCCCAATAGCTTCCCATCTCTCTGAACAAAAGCCAAAGTCCTTCAAGGGCCCATGTGATCTGATCCCTCTGTCTTACTCTTTGGCTTCATTTCCTGCTTCTCCACGCATGGTAGCCTATTTGCTTTACCTCAAACACACGAAAAACATTACCATCTCTGGTCCCTTGTACTTGTAAATTCACTCTTGCTAACACACCCTTCCTCAAATTCTACTGTGTGCTCCCTTGCTTCATTCAGGACTCAGAGAGTCCTCAGAGAAGTTTTCCTTAGCCACCTCCTAAAACTACTCTTTGTTACTCTCTATCCCTTTACCGCTTTAAGTCTACTTTTTTTTAAATTTAATAATTGTATTTATTACATAACGATTTATTGTCTCCCCAAACTAGATTATAAGCTCTACCCAATGTTGTGTTCCAAACTCTAAATGATATTTAGTGCATAGTAGGTGAGGAATAAATTTCTGGTGAGTGAATGAATTCTTCCATTAGTGCATCCATTAAATCTTGTTGTATACTAGTTACATAGTAGGCAACATTCAAACAGCAGGATAATATATTTAACCAATAATGTATTTAACTCTGATAGCATTTAGTTTGTTTCCTAAATTGTGCAACTACAAACAATGTTGCAATGACCTCCCTTGTACATGAGTCTTTATGCACTTACTAAGAAACTCCTAAAATCAGAGTACCTGGGACTAAGAATATATAGCATTTTACATTTTTCTAGATACTATTGGGCAAATTAATGTCATTAATTAATGCCATTTTATTACCTAAATATTCCAAAGTGTACCTATAAATCAAGAGTGATAATAAAAGGATGACACAAAATTTTTTTAAAGGATGATACAAATTACGGTACCCAAAATTTGCTATAATTTCTCACAATCCATAATTACAATGTCTTCCAAGAAAATGTTCATAACCTTCAAGGGAAGAAAGGAGAAGTTCCAAACCTAGTTAATCCTCAACTACTCAAGTAATTCAGAAAGGGGGGGACCTCTTGCTCCCACCCCTTCCCAACCACTAATAAACTGGGGATGGGGGGATCAGACCTCATGCTTATGTTCTGGAAAGGACTTTCTAAAATTCCATACCTCATCTCGTCTTCCACCATTGAAAGAAGAGCTAAAGAGTTTGTTGCTGCTGCCGCCGCCCCTTTGAGGAGGCATCTTATTAAAAGTTTTGCTTTTCTGTGAATTGGAGCGACGGGACTGGTTGATAAAATTTTCATTTTTGGGGTAGGAAGGTTCACGTTTGCGATTATAACGCTTGGATCCACTTGAGTTCTTTCCATCTGAAAGCAAGAAATGTGAAAAAATTAGTTAAGAAATGATACATATACTTGATGAATTGCTCTCCACCTCCCAACAAAATTGTGTTTAAACAAAAGTAAGTGGGCCCTTCCATGACCTCCAAGAAATCTGGGTTGGGCCAGAGCATCAGTGCTTTCGACAAGACATTACACAGTAAGGTGAAAAAAAAAATTTTTTTTTGGAATGAAGCCTAAAGGGTCCCTCCCTCAGGAGAGACACAATATAGATCAAACCACATAGACTCTCAGTTCACAATGTCTTTCTTTATAACAGAGCTTAATCACTGCTCTTGTATTGATACAAGTCCATTCAGACAGAGTGACAGAAAAAGAACAGTCTATCTATATTAAGGAAAAGTACTTTATCTGGAGGCAGGACAGAAGGCATTCTTCTTAAATTACTACAACACAGCTAGACCCTATACCGCAATGGTGTGGCCTAGGTCTCAGCAGATATACAGAAGGCACAAAAGCAAAACAATATTTACATTCGTTTTAGAGGTCAAACTGAGAAGCTATTAAATTGACAAAACAAAAGAAGTTGGACTCTAAGAGTATATCAGCGTGAAGTTATACCCTTTTAAAAACTGTTTCTTGCTTTTTTTCTCCAATTACAAGAACATAAGTTCAATTTTGGAAACCAGAAGAATAAATTCGCCAGTGCCCAACCTATGAAGTGTTTAATTTCCTTTTATTCTCCATTTTATACACTCATCACACATCTTCCACAGAATGACAGGCATATAAGATATATTGTCTTCCACCTATTACTCCATGAGCATTTGCATGCACCCCTAGTCTTCAAAAACATGATTAATGGCCACACTGTTGTCTACCATATGCTTACGGTGTAACATAACCAATTTGTTGTACATTTAGGTGGCTTCTGACTTTTTGTTTATTTAATATAATAGTATTGGGAGCCTCTTTATACAGAGGCCTGTGTGTATAATTATGTCAAGTTCTCAAAGTAGAATTAGCAGATTAAGTATGATCATAAAGTCTTTTACACATCCTCAAGTTGCTTTCCAGAACCATACCAATTTATTTATATTCTAACAACAGTATAAGACAGAACATCTAGTTTACTACATTCTTTATAATACTGAGTTGAATAAACTTTGTTAAATTGAAGGGCCAAAATAATTTGTTTCAAATTTGAATTTCTCTGATGACTAGCAACAAACATTTTTTCAGTCTGTTAACCATTTGTATTTTGTGTAAAGAGCTCGTTTGTATTCTTTGCCCCACTTTTTCTACTGCAGAGCTGAACTGCATAGATTATTTTGTCCAAATTGAACGAAGAACCCTGACCAGACACATTTTTTTTTTTTTTTTTTTTTTGCGGTATGTGGGCCTCTCACTGCTGTGGCCTCTCCCATTGCGGAGCACAGACTCCAGACGCGCAGGCTCAGCGTCCATGGCTCACGGGCCCAGCCGCTCCATGGCATGTGGGATCTTCCCGGACCGGGGCACAAGCCCGTGTCCCCTGCATCAGCAGGCAGACTCTCAACCACTGTGCCACCAGGGAAGCCCCCAGACACATTTAATATGTGCCAAAGTTTACCAGCTTTAAAAAAAAGCAGGGGAGAGGAGGCAAAATAAAACCTATCTGAGAACCTGAGACCCATACCAAGTAAATAACGGTGAAAGGTCCCCAAATTAGTCTTCAGACAAAAAAAGACTAATCTTTCTTGTCCCTTCACTCACTCCACCTTGCCTTATTTCAACACAGAAATCTGACCAAATCAAGTCTGTACCCTACTTTAATGGCTTTAAAAGCAAAAACAGAGAAAACAGAAGTTGGGGGACTTTTAATGAAGAAATCCATTAGGCTTACCCTCAAACTTTAAAGGGGTGGTAGTTTATAAAGTCAAGAAGACTCCAGGGCTTCCCTGGTGGCGCAGTGGTTGGGAGTCCGCCTGCCGATGCAGGGGGCATGGGTTCGTGCCCCAGTCCGGGAAGATCCCACATGCTGCAGAGCGGCTGGGCCCATGAGCCATGGCCTCTGACCCTGCGCGTCCGGAGCCTGTGCTCTGCAATGGGAGAGGCCCCAACCGTGAGAGGCCCGCGTACCGCAAAAAAAGAAGACTCCAGCATGAGCCTCAGAAACTACAACCCCCCCACACCTGCCAAAATATAGCTTAATCCTATTTATGTTAAAAATATATAATTAATAAAAACATGTCTGGAAAGGCAACAGAGCAGGCTGTTAATGACATTTACCTTTGGGAAATGAAGCTATTCACATTGGCCTAAAACAGTGGTTCTCAATCCTACAGTTTGTAGGAATCACCCAGATGAGCTTTTAAGGGATTCTTGTGCTCAGGCCTCACCCTCTAAAATTCTGACCTAAGTAAACAGAATTACTGTTCTGTATACTAATAATCTGGATAATTAAAAAACTGTAAGTACCTACAAGAAATTATTTCTAGACAAGGTGACCAGCTTCTTTTACAGCAGACAAAAATAAATTCAAGGTGAAGCATATCCTCAGGGAAAAGGAAACATCAGCTGATGAACCAGAGTCCAAATTTTCGAAGCAACCACTTCACACTCAGTTTGCCAGCAACATGGGATAAATGAGAGGTATGCCATCCTCTCCAAACCTGACCAGTCATGTGAGATGGCAGCACTGTCAACAGAACAGATGGTCAAAGAAACACTGCCAGGCTAGGGTTCACTCCTACCAGTCACCTTTCAATCCCAGTTAGGGAAAGTGACCAGAGCTTAAAAGTTAGAATTTAAGAACTAGACTTTTACCTACTACTTCAGTTCGCAACAGTTACTGTCAAACATGGCATCAGTGGTAACAATTAGAAAATGAAGCTTCAGATCTCAAATTCTGCCTTGCTCTCAACCCATGGAATTAGTTTATAGTAAGATTTCAAATTAACAGAAAATTCAGAGGGATACAGAACCCCAGCTAACTTTACCATGAAAAGAAATGAGGTTTTAAGAGGATAGGCATATGCAGAAAACATATGTTCCCCAAACCTTATTATCCAAGACTATTTCAGATGATCCTGCATTTGACCCTGTTGTTTTCAAGACCTAATAGATTTAGACGGCACAGATTTAGGGAAAGCCAGATTCTACACTTCAAGGGCTCAAAAAAAAAGGTAACCTGGCACTCAGGAGGAGAGCTGTTTTCATTTCTTCACTTATTACCACACTGGCAAGGAAACGGTTTCATAATGCTTACAGAACTGCTGACAGTGAACTGCTCACTTCTAAAACATTACAACTGACCACATAAGGATTCAAGATTTTAGTTGCTAAAATCCACTCCCTCATCTTGTCTTTCACTTACCTACAGGCATGAAGTCAGACATCTAAAGTGAGAGGCTGGCTCTTATCTCTAGACCCAGGCAGCTAAAGATTGAAGGTAGTTAGGCCTGGGACCCAGAGATAAAACTCAGGAGTGCTATTTCTGAGGCAACTTGCCAGAATATACATGTGAATAAGTTGGGGGATGAATCTGTCCTCCTTTCTCTAATAGGAAATAGCAATGAGGTGATCTGCTTTAGATTTTGGAAAACAGACAAAAAAGTCAAACTAAGTTCCTAGGACACACATATTCTCTGTTGAAAGTTTTAAATTTCAAAGTGGTTGTTCACAATCCTGGCTGCACAAGAGAATCATTTGCAGAGACTTTTAAAACTATGTATGTCAGGGCCCAAACCAGACCTGAAGAATCAGAAAGAATTGCTAGGGAAGAGCCCCACACATCCTTATTTTAAAAAAAAAAAAAAAAAAAAAAAGGTCCTTAGGAGATTCTAATGCACACCCAGAGCTGAGAACTGCCAAAAACTATCAAGACACATTCCAAAATGGACCATTAGTTAAATGGCTCAAATCCAGAACACAGGAGACTTGAAAACTTAATCCACTGTGTCTCAGCTGTCCCACATTTCCCTAAGAGAAAGGTCTCCACCAAGTAACAGTAAACATATTTCAGTCTCTTCTCCCAATTACCAAATAACAGGCCATAAATTTTTCAGTTAAAAAATTTGGCATCATCAACATTTCTAGCTGTAGTTGTAACAGGTGGGACAGTCTAGAGATCAGAATACCAGCCAGGAAGTTTCTGCTGCTGATTCATGCCATGTCACAAGCAAGTTGCTTACCCATCGTCCAAAGCGGTTGACAAGCACCTCTGGAGGGGCAACATATGGCCTTACTACAGAATCAACTGATAACTGAGTCCAGCTGAAATTATTAATTCTGAATGAAAGGAAGAGAGAGGGGGTATCAGGAATGACACATGTGCCAATAAGTTACTTGCTTGTTAAGTGAATTTATATAAAGTGTACTTAGTAATATTGCCTGGGACTTCTTAGGAATTTACTTGGACAATTACTCTAACTCCTGGTTTTCTTGTCTGTAAAATAGGGCTAATCCTCTCCCCTCCCTCCTCATAGAGTCATGAGGACTAAGAGAAATGCCTACCCTGGTGGCTGGCACATAGTTGCTGTTATTTGAAAGCCTATTATTAATAAATCTAAAATTCCTATCAAGAGCACCTATTAGACTTTCAAAAAGCCATAGAAACCAAGGACTCAAGCCAACCAGCCTGGAAATTCTTTTAACTTCCCTAAATGGTGTTTATTGAAGGCTTTAAGTCACCTTAATTTTCAAAGCCATCAAAACCTCCAGGTCCATTTACAGCTCAGAGGCTTTCTTCAGAGCAGATTACCCCTAGTAACCTGGCTTCTGGTACCGGAATATAAGAGGAAGAGTGTCAGGACAGTGCTTCATACCACCAACCTCAAAATAACTGCTTCATAATACCTGACCTTCCTTTAACCTCCATGGCAGTACCATCCCCCACCCAGAAGGATGGGGCAAGAGACTGGTTCTGGGCCAGGGTCCATTGTTTGCCCCAAAACAGCCAGGTCTCTCTCTTGCCTCTTTTTACTTTCTTTGCTCTTTTTTTTTTTAAATTAGTTTACTGTTTGTTTTTTTACATATTTATTTTTATTTATTTATTGGCTGTGTTGCGTCTTTGTTGCTGTGCGCAGGCTTTCTCTAGTTGCAGTGGCTTCTCTTGTTGTGGAGCATGGGCTCTAGGCACGTGGGCTTCAGCAGTTGCAGCATGTGGGCTCAGTAGTTGTAGCTCGCAGGCTCTAGAACGCAGGCTCAGGTGCTGTTGCACATGGGCTTAGCTGCTCCACGGCATGTGGGATCTTCCCGGACCAGGGATGGAACCCATGTCCCCTGCACTGGCAGGAGGATTCTTAACCACTGTGCCACCACGGAAGTCCCTCTTTGCTCTTTCTAAACAACTTTCCCCAAACTCTAAACCACCTCTCTCCTCTGGGCTACATTCCTGGGATATTTACTGTTGAACGTTCTTAGAACTACATCTTAGCCCTACTGGAACAAAACTGTAGGAATAGATCCAAGAAAAGGAATATTATGCAAATGTTTGAAGCAATTAGCCAAGGCAAAGAAACTGTGGTATGCCAATCTGGCCAGAAAGATCAAGTAAATCCTGTTAGCCAAATGTACTTATTTCCTGTGTGCATGAAGGGCAAACTTAAGCCAGTCGCAGGAACAAAGACTCAAGTATATTTATCATGTAACTAGGAAGCAAATGACCATTTATTACACACATGGTTTACAGAATTAGAAACCAAAGGTTTTTTTCTCATGTGAGGTGGGAAAAGGAGAGTGGAAAAGGGAATTAAATATTTAAAAACTGAAAAACTCTTGTTCTTGTTACTTTAACAAAAGAAAGACAAGTTGTAAGTCATGTCTTTTCACCTCACCTTTCCTGTTCTTCCTTCAACTCAGTACCATGAAACTCAAGAGGTCCCTTCAACAATTTCCAGGTGAATCAAGTACATCAAGTGTTGAGTCAGCTTCTGAAATCCTACTGAAATCTTTTTACGGAATTATGCAAAATTTCAATCTACTCTTTTGTTAGAGCAGCCATCTAGAAGTAGAAGTCACTGTGTAAGAGGTCCTGAACAATATCTGCTATGGTAGCATTAGTCTTAGTTGTAATGTTCTTAAGGCAGTATATGCTACCTTTCAGCTCAACCTTAGCCAATATCTAGTTTCCTAAGCCATTTTTAATCTCTATTTACTGTCTCTGAATTTGTTCCTAAATGCAAACAGGTGATTATGGTTGATGACGAACTCTTTAGCTACAGGGCTATCCTTCCTTTTTGCTAAGGGAATATACATAGCAGTAGCCAGAAAAGTAGGCAATAGCAATGGCAAATATATTCAAGCTCTCTTACACATTAAACAAAAACTAATGCTACCAGAGGGCACACCTGTGTATTTCATAAAGCCCAGCAAAAAAGTCCTTTCCATGAGTTTTTACTTCCTTCCTCAGAAGCTTACAATTGATAAGGTGAATAGTGTTTTAGAAGTATTTTATGGGGTTTTTTTTTGGGGGGGAGGGGAACTTCCCTGGCAGTCCAGTGGTTAAGACTCCATGCTTCCACTGCAGAGGGCACGGGTTCCATCCCTGGTTGGGGAACTAAGGAACCCACATGCCCCATGGCAGCAGCGGCCAAAAATAAAAGAGTATTTTATGGGTTTCTTTTTTTCTTTCTTTTTTCTGCCATGCCGCATGGCATGCAGGATCTTAGTTCCCCAACCAGGGATGGAACCCGTGCCCCCTGCAGTGGAAGCGTGGAGTCTTAACCACTGGACCATCAGGGAAGTCCCTTTATGTAGCTGCTTAAAAAAAAAAAAAAATTCACTTCGGTCAGAATGAACCCAGCAATTAATACTTACTCTATACAAGTCTGACTGAAATGTTAACACTGACAAATATTTGCTTTGGTCAAACCACAATAGAATTCTGTATCATCCTGTTGGGTAATGAGAGTTAGTTCCACTAATCAACATATTCAAAGTCAGGACAATACAAGTAAAATGCCTTACATACCTCAGTTTTGTTGCTGTATTATTTTGTTTGAGTTGGGGCAAACTTTCACCTACTGCTTCACTAAATAATAAATCAACTTAAGGCATTTACTGCAACTGATTCATGACTGTAAGTTAGAGGCTTAAACAGGAGCCCCAGAAAAATTAGTTGAGAATTAAGATAGCTGGAGAACCAGAATCTTTAACATCTAGGAATAGACTGCAAAAGTTATTTATCAGCTGTACTGAAAAATATGCAGACTGTTCTAAACTAGTTCCAACACTGGCCAAGAGGACTGACAAACCTCTATCTCTAGGGGAGATCTCCGATAAACCTACACATGTGCAAAACCCCAAAATTAGTCTACATAATACTGCCTGACGTGGCCTGAGAGTCTACACTTATCCCTGCTTAGATATTTAAAGCATTCATTCTTATCAAGACAACTGGTCTCCACCTGAGTTCCAAAAGCAAGCTCTAGAAGACCCTGACGTACCAGGTAAACAAGTTTGCTATATCGAGCAGAAAAACTCTGAACTCAACTCAGCCTTACAGTTGTTTTTCTGGTTTTTAAGTCAGCCTTGCAGTTTTCTTAATCTTGAAAGTTTTAAACAACTGGAACTCCACATCTGGGGACTCCAAATGTTCCCCTCTCTGCCACACATCCCCACTATTCCCACTGAAAACATTTCCTCTTACTGCTAATTTAATCAAAATACAAAAGAGCAGAGCTTTGAAGTAAGATGAAGACATTCAACTCCAGACCTCCGGGCTTCTCACCTTTTTCCTTCTTTAGATGTGAACAATTCCACCCTGCTGGACAGGTGACTGGAGTATTGAAAAAAGAGGTAAAAGCCTAGCCCAGTACCTGGCACATAGTAAGGCCTCAATAAATGGCAGCTATTATCATCATGATGGTCATATTTAATATTGAGAGGCATGACTACAGAAATGACAAAATCTTCCCCATAAGATGACACCATCCTAGTCTAACAAGGAAACAGACATGTTGTGCATTTGGTGCATTACAGGTGTCAGGTACTCTCCTAAGCATTAGTTCATTTGTTTCCTAAGTTAATTTATTTTCTCCACCTTTACAGATAAGGAAACTGAGACACTCGCTCAAGGTCTGGCAAACCTAAAAAGACTGAATCCAGAGACTGTTCTCTTAACCACTACTCCACACTAAACAAAGCCATTCAAAGATGAGTCCTCTTCATCTGGGGACTTCTGGGACCAGGTTATTCAACATGAGATTTGAGTTTAACAAATCTCTGGGCCCCACCCTCCCGTTTAAACTTGAACACTACCCAATTCTAATTCAACATTAAGAGTAAATGAACTTAGTGGTTTTAGGAGCATACGCTGGTGCATCAGACAAACCAGGTCTTCAGGCCTACTACATATACTAGCTGGTGACCTCACCTTTTCTGAGTCTCAATTTCCTCATCCGCAAAATGGGGATAAGAATAGCATCTACTTCACCGAGCAATTTCGAGCTTTAATGCAAAGATGTACTAAAACCACGCAGTACAGTTCTCATTAAGTGTTAACTAGAAGTAATGGAAGCCATGGAAAAGAGAAAGATATGAATAGTAGAAAGCGGAGCTTGTCCCTGGGTGACCCAGCTGGCACACGAGAGAGGATCCTCCCCAGCATTAGGAGCAGTCGCCCCCCGCCACAGGAGCCCGCTCTTACCGCTCTTGGGTTTAGACTCGCCGGCCGGCCCTGCAGAGGCGGAGCGGGTGGGCTGTTGCCCTTTGCTGCTGCCCGAAGAGGCGGAGGAGCTGCTGGAGCCGCTGTTCTTGTCCATGTCGGAGGCGGTGGCGGCGGCGCTGGGGGAGCTCTGCAGCATCAAAGGGGGCCTTGGCGGCGGCGGCGGCAGTCGGAGCGGAGCGGGCGCGGCGGAGACCCAGGCTCATGGCGTTCGGGGCCGGCGGGGGTCGGCGGCGGCAGCGGTTCTCGGCCTTCATGGCGACATTTTCCCCTGTTTCCTTCCTCGGCTTCTCAAACTGGAAGGAGAAGCGGCGGGCGGGGCTCTTGAGCCCAGCGGCGGCGGTGACCGAGAAGGAGGAGGAGGCCGGGGCTCGGAGGTCCGGGCCGGGCCTGGCGGGGCCGAGGCTGCGGGGAAAGGGCAGGCGAGGGAGGGTGCGCGAGCCCCGCCGGCCGGCCGGACACGCTCTCCCGCCGCGGGGCAAGGGAGAGGGCTTGCTGTCTTGGTGTCGGGGACAAGTGTCTCCGACACAGAGACCGACACTCGCCTCTGGGCCGAGGCCGAGCTGCTCCGGGAATGGCGACGAGTCGCCAAACAGCATCTCGAAGATCCCGGATGAACTATATATAGAGGAGATGTGAGTGTGAAGCACGCTGGGAAATGTAGTTTTCTGTCTACATCCGGGTCCAATAGGTTTTTGTTTGTTTTTTGGTTTTTTTCCTTTGTTTTCCTCCTCAATGTGTGACAGATCTTACAGGATGATGGGACTTGCAGTACAGGTTTTGGTCTTAGTACACTAATAATAATATATACCACTCATAATGCATCCAAACGTTGGAATACCTGTGGAATTCCTTTATTGACTCATTGTAAGTTATAGTTCTTATTCTAGTATTAATATCAATTTATTTATGGCTCTTATTCAATCTCCTAATAATGATAATAATGACAATACTTTACATTTAGTATCACTCTACAGCACTTCCTCATGCAATTACTTCATTTCATTGTCATTTATTAATATAAATCATTGTTAATATTTCATTTCAGTGTTAATAATAATAGTTATCATTGAGTGCTTATCATTAGCAGACACTGCTCTGTGCAGTTTTTATGGAGTATCACATCTATCCTCACAATAATTTAAATTTAAAGACAAGGAAACGGGCTCAAAAAGCTTAGATCATTTGCCATGATCACACAGCTAATAAGTGACATTCTCAACTACCTGTAAAATATGCAGCTCTCCATTTTACAGATATGGACACTGAGACTTAGAAAATCACATATGTATTTTAGAAATCGTATGACACCCATCTGTACTTTGGAAAATTATAAATGATTCGTTCCAACCGTAGCAGTTCAAGATTCAAAGGATCACAGAAAAACACTGTGAAAAAGATAAATAATTCTTATAAATATAACAATAAATAAGGCTAACCGTATCTAGTTAGAAACCTATTATATGCCAGGCACTGTGCTCAGCCCAAAGAATTCCAAAATACATTAATGCAAGAATATGATAAGGACTATAATAAAGTTAACACAAAATGCTGACCAGAGCAGAGGCCTCAAGGAGAGACATACAAAAATTTAGGAGGGGTAGAGGAGGGCTTCCCCAGAGGTGGTGTTACTTGAGCTGAGCATAGAAGGATGAGCAGAATATCAGCAGTCATAGATGAACAAATAAACAAATAGACAAAATCCTAGACTTCCCCTAATTAGGCCCTTTTGGGTTCCTTATTAATCATCACATGTTATACAAAACATTAATAAGTATATACAAGTCAATCCATCTTGCAGTTAACAGTTTTAACTGGGATAAAGGAAATTAGATACTAATCTCATTTTTTAATTAATTTATTTATTATTTATTTATTTATTGGCTGTGTTGGGTCTTCGTTGCTGCACGCAGGCTTTCTCTAGTTGCGGCGAGTGGGGGGCTACTCTTCATTGCAGTGCGCAGGCTTCTCATTGTGGTGGCTTCTCGTTGCGGAGCATGGGCTCTAGGCATGCAGGCTTCAGTAGTTGTGGCTCGTGGGCTCTAGAGCGCAGGCTCAGTAGTTGTGGCACGCGGGCTGAGTTGCTCCGTGGCATGTGGGATCTTCCCGGATCAGGGCTCAAACCCACGTCCCCTGCATTGGCAGGCGGACTCAACCACTGTGCCACAGGGAAGCCCTAATCTCATTTTTTTAATTTCCTTAAATGCCCTCCAACAGTCCTTATCTTGCTTTCCCTTTTCCAGCTTTTTCCCCCCCACAAATCATATTGAAATGAGAGAATGGCTACATCATGCATCAAATTAAGTCTAGAAAATCCTAAAGTCCATTCTTATGTATGAATAGACGTGGAAGATACACTAAGATTCCTGGATGATTTTTTATTTCCTTTAACAAAGATGTGAGAACTCTGATTACATGGGTGAATCATTCTTTTCTTCTATCTCTCTTAAAAGAGAGGGAAAGAGAGAAATCCCAGTGTAGTTCTTCCAAAATAAAGCAGTAGGTGTCCATCTGTCAGGCTACATTAAGCCAAGAAGAGATTTTTCCTTTTCAAAGTAGTTTCTTAGGGTCCTTGGCACTTTCTCCTTGTGAAACATTTACAGGAAACATACTTTAAAGAAAATTAAAGCAGAAACATACAGAAATCCAAATAAAACTCACCACCTCCATCCTCTTTTGCGCAAGATGCTCTACGTTACCCTTACCATAGAAAAGAATGGGAAAATCTGGGGTTGAAGGAAAGCACTCATTCTATACCAGTTGGAGCTAGAAATGTAGTTTTGTGATAGCAGGAGAGGGAGGCTGAGTGGTGTTTTCTGGCGACTTACTAAATGGATGCCAGAGCTTTCCTTCCCATCTATGAACTTCCTAGGTCCAAAAAATGGAAAGACCAACGAACAATCTTTCCTATGTTTATTATTCAGAGTAGTCTAGCATATGTTTCTCAAGACTGGTCTGCCAATCCCTCTCATAGAAATCACCAGAGAAGTTTGGTCAAATAGATATCAGATTTACTGATCCCAAATCTCTGGTATTTGGGGCCCGGAAATGTGCACTTTAAGATCATGCCAAGTGATTATTTATGCACGCCAAGGATTGCGAGAATTGAACCCGTAATATTAGCCTTTTACCACACTGTACCTCCGTTTGCCCTCTTCTGCACCAGGAAACAAGAGTTACTCAATATCTTGGAAGTTAGTACTACAGGCTGGCAAGATGCAGAGATGTGGCCTCTGAGAGGTGATTGGGGGTTCTCCCTAGGGTCCGCTCATTCCTGGTGAATTCTATATTCAATTTGGAGAGAGAAAGAGAAAGGGATTTCGAGTACTCAAAGACTAAATAGCCTCAGAATCCCAGGGATCCTGCAGAACTCCTTAACATCAGGTTTCAGGACGCCTTCAGCTAATAATGTCTCTGGCCGGCCGCCGTCAGCCATCTAGTGAGGCAACGCGACATCCTGTCTGGCGGCGGTCACGCGACTGTCAAGATGGCGGCCCCCAGGAGCTGGGGTTTATGGAGCTTCTGCTGCCGTGGGTGGTCGCGGGTGTTGCCGGGCTGCAGGCTTCCCGGGCTTCGTAGCTCCTGGCCCAGGGGCCCGCTGGGTGCGCGGCCCTTGTCCCAAGAGAAGCGGGCAACCGAAACGCACTTCGGGTTTGAGACTGTGTCGGAAGAGGAGAAGGGGGGCAAAGGTGAAAAGGGTGAGAGGGTGGAGGGGGGGGAATCTGACCGTCTGCGATCTAGTTTCTTCCGCCCATATTAAGGGTTGATTTAACGTCCTGTCGGCTCTGATGCATTATCTTCTTTATCTTCTGCAGTCCTGATCTCCAAGGAGTAGCCCCAGCCTGACCCTGCCAAACTGAGACGCTACCTCTTTTTAAGTAATTATCACAAAACCCCATCAGTTGAGCGTTTATGATGTGCCAGGCGGTGTGCAGACCTTGTTTACATTCTCATTTCAACTTCCCGATGATGAATATTGCTATCCCATGTTACGTGAGAGGAAATTGGGGCTTAAAAGTTAAGCAAAAACGTGCCCAGTTTAACATAGCTAGTGAGTGGTGGAACTAGTATTCCACCCCAGTTTGGTCCGACTACAGAGCCCACGTTCTTAATCTCTTGCTAAAGGGATAGGCCATCTTTTATACAAAGAAAGAAGGAAACTATTTTCTGTGTGCCTCAGCTTCCAAATTTGCCCGATAGGAATAATAGTAACGTTTTTCATAGAGTTCTTGTGAACATTAGATTACTTCATACACTGAAGAATTTTGAATAATGCCAGGCACTTCATAATTGCTCAGTAAATGTTAGATATTGTTGAGCAGTTTTGTGTGTTCACCATAAGCATGGGAAAGGGAAAGAACTTTTTTAAAACTCCAACTGTACCATTTGTAATGGGGAAGGTATTATGCCCATATTACAGATGGATAAGGTGAGACTCTGAGAGGTTCCTTAACTTGGCCTATGTTCACCCAGGAAATAAGAGAAAGAGCCTACAACTGAATTTCCATCCTCTTATAGACTAGCACGTTGTATTACCTCTCACCTGAATCTTAACTAAATAATATACATAGCTCTACTGTAATTCTTTGATTGTTTTGTTTTGTTTTTTGTGCTACGCGGGCCTCTCACTGTTGTGGCCTCTCCCGTTGCAGAGCACAGGCTCTGGACGCGCAGGCTCAGCGGCCATGGCTCACGGGCCCAGCCGCTCTGCAGCATGTGGGATCTTCCCGGACCGGGGCATGAACCCATGTCCCCTGCATCGGCAGGCGGACTCTCAACCACTGCGCCACCAGGGAAGCCCTTGTAACTCTTTGAATACTGAATTTAAATTAACATTTATTTCACTGTGAATCCCCAGAAAGCTAGGATGGTGGCTCATTCACGTCTGTATCCTCAGCACCTGATGCACATTGGGAGCTTGATAACTGATTGTGGAGTGAAATAAATGGAGCCAAGTAAAACGATAGCAAACTTTTATTGAGGCCCTGAAACCTTTTAAAAATATTTTACATTAATTCTTTTTTTTTTACATTAATTCTTATAAATACAAGCGTATGAGGTAGGAACTCTTATCCTGTTTGTATAGATGAATAAACTGCTAATAAGTGGCATAGCTGGAATTTGAATACACATGGGTTGCTTCCAAAATAATAATAATGCTTAACCTCTGTATTGTGCTTTACAATGTACAAACAACATTTCACACAATGACGGGGGGAAGAGTTACCCACTAAGCTAAATACGACTTCCAGATTGGGACCCAAGACTGAAGTACAGGCAATCTTTGCACAATGATGCAGGACAGTAAAAATGTCCATGCAAGCTGAAATCATGACAATGATCTTAAAGATCAATGGGGAAAATTGCGATTGTTCCAGAACCTTTAAAAATTATCAAACATCAAAAGCTCTCTGAATGTCAGTTATAAATGTATAAGGAAATGAAAAAATGGTAAAGTTGATATTTATTTAGCACACTGTCATTTAAAATTAGATTTAATTAATACAATTAGAATTTTTAATTGTTTAAATTTAAAATTTTAAATTAAATTAAAATCTAATAAAAAATTAGAAAGATTGAGAATTAAGTTGTTTTAGTCCTTTGTAAAAAATTTACCACGAGTAGTTTAAACAGTGTTTGCATCCTTTTTGTCATATAATTTACAGTAGGGAGTGAGCACCTTCTCCATGCCTCAGCAAACGGCCAAACTTGTTTCTAAGGTTCAGTCAGCTTCTAACATTTTATCCTTTCACTTTCAATGTCATGAAATATCTCCAAGAATTCCTTTAATGTGAAATTTTTTGCTGGCATCATTTCCTCTGGGACATCTTCAACCTTTTCATCACAACCACATTCTCATTTATATCCATAAGTTCATTTTCCCAAAGTTCCTCTGGCTGCATATCTAAAACCTCTCGAGGGGCAGCAGTATCAACATTCCCATGGTCAAGTTTCTCCTGTAATTCCACTGATGTATTCAAATTTCACTTCCAGGGTTATCACTTTTCATTATTTTGTTGCACTTTCATTTCCATTGGCCAGTTTCCTCTTTCAGTTATCTAGTTCTGTAAAATGCCCCAGAGATTTACAGCTGAGATAAGAAGATAACACAACTACATGCTTTGCTGTCTGCATGTGAACTGAATAACTGATGTATAGTGACCAACCAGCTACAAACTGTGAGAGAAGTGACATTATTGGCTTCTGGTCATGATGCATATCTGTTATTTATGTATGATTTGTGGACTGAAGAACTACTAGCAAAATGTGTACTTTATGGAATTAGTCACAGGTAATATACCACTGGATTTGAATGATGTTGCTAGAGGACTGGCATTATTGAACTAAACCACAGTAACTGAAATTCTTGTATATTAGAACCATATAAAGCAAGAAGGGCTTATACTTAGTGGGTTGAGCCTTAGTGTCCCTCTAAGCACCCCAAAAGATGTTCAAAAGCAAAGAGCAAGCTTATAGGAGCCCAAGGTTGAGAATAGACATTCAAGATTGAGTTAAAGGAGGGGGCTCTATAGTCTGCTGATTCAGCAGAGGACAGTAATGTTTTGGGTCTAAGCAGCACATTTTATCTGAGGAACTTAACGTGTCTCCCCTTCATTACCTAATTCAGACTTACGGCAGGCAGGTAGGGGGCTGGCGCGGATACTCTCATCTCATGGGCAGAAATTGAGGTGCAAAGAAGTTAAATGTAGCCTGTACTTTAAAGTGTATTGGATAATAAATTCCTTAACTCTTCAGCTAGCCCAGATTCCACATTCTGCCTTAATCCTATGTTGGGTCATGAGGACCCTCTACAGTGTGACTTGGCCCTGATTCACATCCTGCCATCCATCTGCTCACCAAATTGTACATGAGGTTTTTCTCAGTGATGCTGGCAGAGATGAGCTGAGGTCTTCCCATCCATTTGTCGTGTCTTTTAATGGATTTTGTTGTCTTTTATTATAATAATATTAGAAACATTCCAACCCCCTCCCTGCCCCTTCCTCTAAGAAACAGAAACTGGGGAATTCCTTGACGGTCCAGTGGTTAGGACACAGCGCTTTCACTGCTGAGGGCGCAGGTTCTATCCCTGGTCAGGGAACTAAGATCCTGCAAGCCAAGACGCGTGGCAAAAAAAAAAAAAAAAGAAAAACAGAATCCTATTTAGTACTTAAGTATGTGCATGACATTATTACAAGGTAATGGCCCTAGGTAAAACTAAGATAACAGAAAAGAGGTTGACTTCTTTCTTACATGATGTAATTTAAGCCTTTTTTAGAAGTGGTAATGTTAAGGTGAAGATTTGGGCATCAAGCATTATGACTTGGCTCCACCTTGCAGACAGTTAATTTCATGGGGGGGAAAGCTTTCTCCTCTTTCATTTAGGACTTTTCCAGGTTAATCTTATGAATAGTCCAATCATGTTGTATTTCTCTCAAGTCTATCAGGTGTTTGAAAGTGTGGCCAAGAAGTATGATATGATGAATGATATGATGAGTCTTGGTATCCACCGTATTTGGAAGGATTTGCTGCTCTGGAAGATGCGCCCGTTTCCGGGGACCCAGCTGCTGGATGTTGCTGGAGGCACAGGTAACATACAGTTCTGTATCCTGGGGTACCACTAAGCTCCTTTTATAAAAATTAGTGTCTCTTGGGACTTCCCTGGCGGTCCAGTGGTTAAGACTCTGTACTTCCGCTGCAGGGGGCACAGGTTAGATCCCTGGTCGGGGAACTGAGACCCCGCAGCCTTGCAGTGTGGCCAAAATAAATAAATAAGTAAAAAATAAAAATAAAATAGTTTAAAAAAATTAGTGTCTCTTGTTGGAATGAGCTAGCTCACCTACCATTAGCCTGAAAATAGTAATTGAAAATCAGTACACTTCTCAGAAAGATTTATTCTTTCCTTTTTAACTGAATGTCAGTCAAAAGCACAGAATATCAGCTTT
Source organism: Neophocaena asiaeorientalis asiaeorientalis (assembly GCF_003031525.2). NCBI lineage: Eukaryota > Metazoa > Chordata > Mammalia > Artiodactyla > Phocoenidae > Neophocaena > Neophocaena asiaeorientalis. The sequence goes on along the minus strand of NW_020172781.1, from coordinate 3,671,803 downwards.
GTGCCTGTCACTTTTCTAAAATTCAGAGGATTACAAAGTAAAACGACCAATTTTTAACTCCAGTGGCATTTCCCCATCTAAACAACCGTTTTACCTTCTATTTAACCTTTATCCCACTTTCCCTCTTTCTTTGGTGTGGGGAAGGGGGAGAGCTTTTATCATGTTATGTAAGCTTTCTAGGCAGACTTTTCTGCCTAATCTACTATGATACCAGATACCAAAAGCTCATTTATTTGTGCATGGCCCTTTGTTATTTGGTGCACACTAGGCATTTGGAGAGAAAAATGTCATAATGTGTAATATAATGTAATAATGTCATAATCTATACTAATAGGATAATGTATAATAATAAATTACAGTAGAATAATGTCCGTGTTTGAAACATGTTTATATGTGGCTTTGTTGGTGTGGCCCTCTACCCAAAAGGAAGCACAGAGGGCAGTAAGGTGGAGGACAATTTAGCAGAATCTATCAAAATCTAAAATGCTTACAGTCTAGGATCCCACAGTTCCAATTCTAGACATCTAGTCTGAAAACAAAAACAAAAACAAAAACTTGCACAGAGAGATAGCTACAGAAGGGAGTCAGTCAGAGCTGCTTCCATCTCCAATGTACCCCAGCCAGTAACATTACTACATGCTGGCAACTGCCCATTTAGAAAATGCAATTGAAAAGTAATCCCATATATTTAATAGACATTGAAAAAGTAGAGCTACAAATATGCTCACTGCATAATTTTTAATCATAGTGAAAAATTGGAAATAACCTATTTCTACCTCAATAAAGAAATGGCTTTAGGGACTTCCCTGGTGGCGCAGTGATTAAGAATCTGCCTGCCAATGCAGGGGGCACAGGTTCGATCCCTGGTCTGGGAAGATCCCACATGCCGTGGAGCAACTAAGCCTGTGCGCCACAACTACTAAGCCTGCGCTCTAGAACCCGCAAGCCACAACTACTGAGCCTGCGTGCCACAACTACTGAGCCCATGTGCCACAACTAGTGAAGCCCGCAAGCCTAGAGCCCATGCTCCGCAACAAGAGAAGCCACCACAATGAGAAGCCTGTGCACCGCAATGAAGAGTAGACCCCGTTCGCCACAACTAAAGAGAAAAGCCCACACACAGCAACGAAGACCCAACACAGTCAAAAAATAAATAAATAAATATGTTTTTTTTTTAAAAGAAATGGCTTTGGGCTTCCCTGGTGGCGCAGTGGTTGAGAGTCCGCCTGCCGATGCAGGGGACACGGGTTCATGCCCCGGTCCGGGAAGATCCCACATGCCACAGAGCGGCTGGGCCCGTGAGCCATGGCCACTGAGCCTGGGCGTCCAGAGCCTGTGCTCCGCAACGGGAGAGGCCACAACAGTGAGAGGCCCGTGTATAGAAAAAAAAAAAAAAGAAATGGCTTTAAATTAAGATATATCAATACTATAAAATATTAGGTAGCTATTTAAAAGAACGAGGAAAGCCTATAAATACCAATGGAATGGCCTCAAGGACATATTAAGTGGGAAGAAAAAGAAAAGTTGTATACAATGCATATAATATGATCCCCATTTATGTTTTTAAGTTGTTTTATATGAGTACATATAATTATATTTAAATATATAGGAAAGTGACTAGAGAATACCGAATTGGATGGAGAAAATGGAAAAACTTAAGGATATATTTCTTACAGTGTAAGAAAAAAACAAAGACAAGGAAACCGCATTATAAAAAGGGAAATGTGATCCCGGAAAGCACTGGCTTTGCCCGAACAATATTTACCTGGTCACAATAATGTACACACTTGATTTTCAGCTTTTAGACTCAAACCATCAACAAAGCACAGAAGACATAGCTATAGAACAAATAAAATGTTATCAGGCTTGACAGAATAAAAAAAAATATATATATATGATGGAACACTGAAGGGAGTCAAGAGATACTGTCTGTAGTTGGTGGAATAAGAAATAAAATACTGGGGTGGAGGGATAAATTTGGAATTGGGATTAACAGATGTATACTACTATATATAAAATAAACAACAAGGACCTACTGTATAGCACAGGGAACTGTATTCAATATCTTGTAATAACCTATAATGGAAAAGAATCTGAAAAAGAAAAAAAAATGTATATATATGTAAAACTGAACCACTTTGCTGTACACCTGAAACATTGTAAATCAACTATACTTCAATGAAAAAATTAAATTAAAAAAATAAAATATTGATTAGTTTATTACTCTAGGCTACAAAGGTATCTGTGAGGAATTATGAAAAGTGATAAAATATATTGGGAGGATAAAAGCAAGCAGAGATGGGGGTGAGTAAAGAAGTAGCTGGTAAGTAAAGAAGTAGCTGTAACCAACAGAATAAACAGTTAAAGGAGTTGGGAAGGATGGTCTGTGGGGAACTGAACCCACAGTAGGAAGTGGTGTGGCAGGGAACTGTTGCTTGTGACTGTACCTTTATGTTACTGTCATAAAAATTATTAGAAAAAGACTAGAAGGCTGCACACTAAGCTCTTAACACTTGTTATGTCTGGAGAGTGTGGACAGAGAATGCAACTTTCATGTTTTATTCTACATGTTTAGGTATTGAGTCTTATAGTAAAAATATGTCCATGCATTACATATGCAATTTTTTAAAGGTTTTTTTTTTTTTGTGGTACGCAGCCCTCTCACTGCTGTGGCCTCTCCCGTTGCGGAGCACAGGCTCCGGACGCGCAGGCTCAGCAGCCATGGCTCACGGGACCAGCCGCTCCGCAGCATGTGGGATCTTCCCAGACCGGGGCACAAACCCGTGTCCCCTGCATCAGCAGGCGGACCCCCAACCACTGCACCACCAGGGAAGCCCGAGGTTTTTTTTTTAAATTAATTAATTAATTAATTTTTGGCTGCTTTGGGCCTTCATTGCTGCGCGCAGGCTTTCTCTAGTTGAGGCAAGTGGGGGCTACTCTTCGTTGTGGTGCACGGGCTTCTCACTGCGGTGGCTTCTCTTGTTGTGGAGCACGGGCTTCAGTAGTTGTGGCACATGGCCTCAGTAGCTGTGGCGCACGGGCTTAGTTGTTCCATGGCACGTGGGATCTTCGGGGACCAGGGCTTGAACCCGTGTCCCCTGCATTGGCAGGCGGATTCTTAACCACTGAGCCACCAGGGAAGTCCAGGTTTTTTAAAGAATCTTAGACATTAGAAATTTACTGTTAAAAGAAAAGTTACTGGGCTTCCCTGGTGGCGCAGTGGTTAAGAATCCGCCTGCCAATGCAGGGGACACGGGTTCAAGCCCTGGTCCCCGAAGATCCCACGTGCCATGGAACAACTAAGCCCGTGCGCCACAGCTACTGAGCCTGCGTTCTAGAGCCCACGAGCCACAACTACTGAAGCCCGCACACCTAGAGCCCGTGCTCCGCAACAAGAGAAGCCACCACAATGAGAAGCCTGTGCACCACAGTGAAGAGTAGCTCCCGTTCGCCACAACTAGAGAAAGCCGGCGCACAGCCAGGAAGGCCCAACGCAGCCAAAAATAAATAAATAAAATAAATAAAATTTTAAAAATAGTTACTGTTGAGATGAGTACAAACTTCAATTTTCATACACTCCTCAATCCCTGTACCTTTGTTGCTCCTTTTGGGTTTAAGAAATGCTGGGTGTTTGTCTTTGCTTGATCTTTCCTCCTGTTGGCTTCCCACAGGTGACATCGCATTCCGGTTCCTTAATTATGTTCAGGCACAGCATCAGAGAAAGGAGAAGAGGCAATTAAGGGCCCAACAAAATTTATCCTGGGAAGAAATTGCCAAAAAGTACCAGAATGAAGAGGATTCTTTGGGCGGTTCTCATGTCATGGTCTGCGATATCAACAAGGAGATGCTAAAGATTGGAAAACAGAAAGCCCGTGCTCAAGGATACAAAGCTGGTAAGTCCTGCAGAAAGTGGACCCAGAGGAGATGTTTATATGTTTATAAAATAAGATGGAATATGTACAGTGCTGAAGTGCTTTCTTTCCAGGTTTCACAAAACTTACCGATAGGTAGGAGTGGAAGATAATTTGTGTGGCTGCGTCCAGCATGTGTGCTGTTATGTACATTATTTCAGCAACCCAGGGAGTTAGATTATCAGCCACATGTGACAGGGGAGATAACCCAAACCCAAAGAGGTTAAGTATCTGCTTCAGCTAACACAATTTAAATGGCAGATCCGGAATGGGGGCTGACTCTTTGGATCTCAGCTCTTGGACACTGAGACAAGTTTGGCTTTTAATTCCCAGCAGCTCCCCAGTGACCCCCATGCCCTGTTCTTGAGCCATTTCATCCCCCTCCCAAAACTAAGCTCTGCTTCAGCTTTCAAACCAGGGCTCCTGGGGCCTGGACATTTCCCACGTGGGGCTCTTTTTACAGGCAGTCTTTGCTCCAGAGCACCTCCACCCCACCCCTGCCACTGGGTGGGCTGAGACTTTCTCAGATCTTCATCCAGGTCTAATGGCTTTGTTTTTTGGGGGAGCGGGGGTGGGGGCGGGCGGGGTTGTGATTGATTTATTTATTTTTTTAATACATCTTTATTGGAATATAATTGCTTCACAATATTATGTTAATTTCTATTCTACAACAAAGTGAATCAGCCATATGCACATATACATCCACATATTCCCTCTTGAGGCTCCCTCCCACCCTCCTTATCCCACCCCTCTAGGTCATCGCAAGGCACCGAGCTGACCTCCCTGTGCTATGCTGCTGCTTCCCACTAGCTATCTCTCTTACATTTGGTTGTGTATATGTATGTCAATGCTACTCTCACTTCGCCCCTCACCCCCTGTGTCCTCAAGTCCATTCTCTACGTCTTGTGTCTTTATTCCTGCCCTGCCACTAGGTTCATCAGTACCTTTTTTTTTTTTTTTTATTCCAAATACATGCGTTAGCATACGGCATTTGTTTTTCTCTTTCTGACTTACTTCACTCTGTGTGACAGACTCTAGGTCCATCCACCTCACTGCAAATAACTCAATTTCGTTTCTTTTTATGGCTGAGTAATATTCCATTGTAGGTCTAACGGCTTTTCCCACACAGCCTTGCTTCCTCTCCTTTTTATTTTTCCCAGGTGTCTCCTCTCACCCCCTGCCCCCAAAAAAGAAAAAAACCCTTTTACCCTCCTACCTCTATTTCATCATGGGTTTCTCAGAGGGCCCAACTGATGCAGTTGAAGAATCACCCGTAAATGGTACTCCTCAAATTTCCCCAGCACAGTACTCTCAACGGCCAATGGGAGAATGCCTGGGTATCTCCAGGAACCTGTTGCAGCCTCCAAATAGACAGTTTCTGCTCTAGCTTAAAGATATACATTTTGCATTTGGCTTTCTGTTTGTTTTCATATTTTGAAATACTTTTGCCCCCAGTTTTATGCCCCAGTAGAAGTACTGATCTGGCAGCTGCAGCATGTTTACCCAGCTCTTCAGAGCCGCTGCACTGCCCTCTTCCACGCTGGCCGAGCACTGCAGGCAGCCCCCGTGAGAGGCAGCGGTGCACAGCAAAGGAAGCCAAGTCCCTTGGGTCCCTGTCAGCACTTCTCCCCTCCCCCACCCCCACCATGAGTGTCTATGGTTATTTTAGCTCAATTCTGCTTCCTCCTCCTTCTCCCACCCGCAGAATGAGCTGCCTAGACGAACTGCAGCCCACTTGGCCCCCCAAATGAAGGGCTCTTTTGTTAACCATCAACACTGATCAGAAGGCTAACAGTCACTAGTGTTTCTAGACAAAGGCACCGTGTTCTTACTCCTACTGAGAAACGTGTTTCCCTTCTCTCTGGTGCTTAGCCACGAAAACTGGAGAACAAAGATGGAAATGATGGGTAACGTTCCACCTCTTGAATCATCCCTTCCACAGCACAGCGTGCCCTTCAGGCTCTCCTAACAGCCAAGAAATCCACCTGCGTAGGAATCATTACATGCTGCGTAGCATGGTTTTATCTTTCCTCCTTGCTTTATCAATCTCCAATAATAATGCCTTTGCAAAAAATATCATGCAAAAAAATTTGAAACTAAGTAGGAAGATCCTAGAAATGATTTAATAGTTTAAAAAATTAATGTGTAAAGGCATTTTTGTGTGTAGTACTATTATGTGTTTTACTTACATGTAGCACTTCCTCCCAAAATGGAAGCTTGGAGGGCAGGAACCTTAAAAAGATTATTTGATGGTTTATAAAAGTGATATATTTGGGAAAATTTTGGATATTAGAAATCAAAAATTTGAAAAGGTATTAAGAAGTAAATATTAACCAGAGTTTCAGCATCCAGAGATGACCCTCAATATATTTCCTTCCTAGCTTTTTCCTAATCATTTTCTTTGTATAAAATTGAGAACATCTTATGTATATAATTTAGTATCCTGCTTTATTTAATTCAGCATTGTATCATGAGATTTTCCCATGTTATTAAAAACTCCTGGGAATTCCCTGGCGGTCCAGTGATTAGGACTCCACACTCTAACTGCTGAGGGCTCAGGTTCGATCCATGGTCAAGGAACTAATATCCCACAAGCCACATGGTGCAGCCCCAAAAAAAATTTCCTTAAAATCATTTTTTATGATATTCCATCATATGGATGTTTTATGATTTGCATAACCAATTTACGTAACTAGTTGATCTTTCATTTTTTTCTGATGTTTTTACACGTAGCACAGTGTTGTGACATCCTTATTTGTAAATTTTTGCATGCATCATTATTTTCTTTTTACTGACTATATATTTGGACAAGTGTTTAGGCTCTCTAGATCTCAATTACCTTATCTATAAAATGTAGAAAATAATAACCCTTCTCACAGTAGGAGATACTATCCCATAACGGTTAAAAACACAGGCTCTGGAATAAAACTTACTGAGTTCTAATCTGTCTGTGTGACCTTAGGCAAGCTACTTCAATCTTTCTGATACTCAATTTTGTTCACCTGAAACATGAAGATGATAGCACGGCTGTCTCAGAGTCGGTATGAGGATGTGAGAAGATAATGTATGTAAAGTGATAACACAGACCCTGCCATCATGGGCTTAGCAAGCAGTAGCTCTGATGATGATGTCATTAATGTCCTCCTCCTAAAATTCAAATAGCTGGGTCAAAGGATATACTTATCACTAAGGCTCTTGTTAAATACTGCTGGCATGTTTTCCAGGAGGGTTATTTCCATTTACCTTCCCCTATAGTACCTTCCTTCTATATCATACTTTTTTTTTTTAAGTTCCATTGAGACACCGAATGTGACAGTGCTTTTATTTTATTTACTTAAGGAAGCCAAGTGTTTTGTTTTATTTTAAGTGTATTTATTTATTTATTTATTTATGGCTGCATTGGGTCTTTGTTGCTGTGCGCGGGCTTTCTCTATTTGCGGCGACCATCAGCTACTCTTCATTGCAGTGCACGGGCTTCTCATTGCGGTTGTTTCTCTTGTTGTGGAACACGGGCTCTAGGCGCACGGGCTTCAGTAGTTGTGGCACGCAGGCTTCAGTAGTTGTGGTTCACGGGCTTTAGAGCACAGGCTCAGTAGTTGTGGTGCACAGGCTTAGTGGCTCCGTGGCATGTGGGATCTTCCCAGACCAGGGCTCGAACCTTGTCCCCTGCATTGGCAGGCAGATTCTTAACCACTACACCACCAGGGAAGTCCCTATATCATACTTTATGTCTGATTCACTGCAAGTTGATTAATATTAAAGCCAAATCAGGATCCTCAGAGGACATAGCTACCCTGATGGGGAGCTCCCTTGGGTGTTTTCTGAATTCATGACCAGACTTGCAGTCAAGACACTTTGCTTCTCTATGACTCCAGTAGAACCAATATAATTATACTAAATTACGTACTTAGAATACTTCCAATGACTGTCTGAAGTAGGTACTATTATTGACTCCATTTTACAGATGAGGAAACAAAGTAGTTTATTAAAGATTATATGGCTAGTAAATGGGGAAGCTGAAATTAGAACACAGGCAACCCCAGGACCTGGGCTCTCAACCACAGTGCTTTACACAAAACACCTAGTTGGATAAAAATTGCTTAAGGGTAAGGAATAACTAAGTAACCAATGTCTACTCTGAGAACCTTGGGGGGACTTCCTGCTAAACTTCAAGGGCGCCGGCTTCACATTCTCAGGACTGGAGGACACCGTGAAGACGGTGGCCAGGAATCCACTGGAGAAGGCAGGTGTGTATTTTCTGACACCACTTCAGATACCACACGTGTGATGTTTGCCCAGCACCAAACAGCTCTCCAGTTCTCCAATGTCAACCATATGTCCAACAATTCAGTTCAGTTCTGACACTAATTACCCAGAGTTAGCGTCAGATTCCACAGGTTTAAGGGCTAATTGCCACAAGACTGCCCCCACTTCACAAGCCAGCCACAAACAGGGTGTCCACGGTACCCACAGTTCTGTCCGGCCTACTGAAAATTCAGGGTTTCCCACGACCCCCTCCTCAGGTTTGACAGTTCACTGGGTGCAGAGCAGACAGTTGTCCAGACTGAGGCCACAACTGCTTTTCTCTTTCAGGACTTGCTTGGGTATTGGGAGACGCTGAAGAACTGCCCTTTGATGATGACAAATTTGATGTTTACACCATTGCCTTTGGGATCCGGAATGTCACACACATTGATCGGGTAATGAATGGCTGCATCCGCTTGTGTGACTCAGGATATTAGTTCTCCTGGAGTGGCTCCACGGTGAATGAGGAAAGGGAGAGATTCTTCTCTGGGCTCAGCTCCTGAGTTGAATGTTTCAGGCTTAGAGATCTTAATCCTTTAAATTGCCAATTTTCCTGCCCACAAAATTGAAAAAAAAAACACAGAGCAGATCCCCACAGAAGGCTTTATTGCTTGGGTTGGTATTTACATCTTTTAAAAAAAAATTTATTTATTTGGCCGCATCAGGTCTTAGTTGCGGCGACGGGCTTCTCTCTAGTTGTGGCGCGCGGGCTCTAGAGTGCGTGGTCTTAGTTGCCCTGTGGCATATGGGATCTTAGTTCCCCAACCAGGGATCAAACCCGCGTCCCCTGCATTGGAAGGTGGATTCTTAACCACTGGACCACCAGAGAAATCCCGGTATTTACATTTTTGAGACTGTCAGTCTTGCTCTCTCATTTCATCTGCTTCCTCTTGCTTGTGAAGCCACCTGACTCTGACACTGCAGATCAGAGGGATTTCCAAGGCTGACAGAGAAAAAGGCACTCAAACCCTATTTTGGCAGAAGGTAGCTAGATTCATGGTTCCTCTGTAGGAAGAAGGGAATGTTCACTCTTAATCTGATGCAGCTCTTCTTTATTTCTGCTTGAACATTCTGTCCAAACATTTGAAGATGGTAAGCAAGGCACCCCATTTCATTTCTGTAATGTGGACCCCAGTTTCCTAGTTGCCTGCTTTGGGTGGGACATCCTTTATGGTGTACTTTAGCTTCATTTTTATGACCTGTCCTATGTCTGTAGCCAGTTTATTATTCCTTTTAAATTAAAAAAAAAATAATAAATTTTAGTAGATTCAAAGTTCAAAAGGCACAAACGGATATATCAGTAAAAGTCTTCACCTTGTGTCCCAACCATTCAGTGCCTCCTCCCCCTGCAGTCACCAGTTTCTTAATGTAGCTTTGCAATGATGTCTTGTGCATATTAAGTATATTTATTTTCTTTCTTTTTTTATACAAATATTAGCATATGAAACATTTTGCCCATTGCTTTTTTTTCCCTTAATATTTTGGATGTCAGCACATAAAGAACACTGGCTCTTCCTTTTTTTAATAGCTGCATAGATTCCCTTTGTGTATATATTCCATAATTTAGCCAGTCTCTCATTAATGCTTAAGATGCTTCTAATCTTGGTGCTGTTCAAATCGTGCCATAATGAATAACCCATGTCGTTTCCACAATAGAAACATTTCTGTAAGATAGATTATTTGAAGTAAAATTGCTGGATCAAAAAGGAATATCCATTGTGATTTTGAGAAGTAATTCAAAAATTGCCGCCTGTGGGGGGTTGTACCAATCTGAGTCCGTTTAGATTACTCCAAGTAACCTTCTCTAGTCACGGGCAGCAGAATGCCTATTTCTGCTGTTACAGCTTCCCAGCTGAGAGTGAACACGGGATCTGTGGGAAATCACTTTTATAATGCCCTTAGAAGCTGACGCCGGCTCAGCCTCCCAGAGCTGAATGAGGGCTGCTGACGAGTGTGTTCTGTTGGTCCTGTCTTGCTCAGGCGCTCCAGGAAGCCCATCGGGTCCTGAAGCCAGGAGGACGGTTTCTCTGTCTGGAGTTCAGCCAAGTAAACAATCCGCTAGTATCCAGGTTGGTATTGTTAACAGGGCTTGATTTTCATCATCTAGCCAAGGGTTTCCCATCCCAAAGTGGAAAGAAAATAGCCAGTAAGCTACAAGCATGAACCTCATAGTTCAGTGTCCCAGAGTCCCTGAGGGACAGTGCCACCTCTGAGGTCTGAATGACAACACCTAGGCCAGAAGGGTCTCAAACCAGTAACCAGAGACTCAAGTGGGCCCACGTATGTATTTTGTTTGACTCATGGTATTTTAAAAATTGACTTAGATGTCCATATTTTAAAATCAGGAAATTTTACATAAAAATCTAGATTTCCAGCTTCACTTGAGAAATCAGATATATGGCAACCCTGGTTAAGCCCATATTCCCACATAGCAATAGTCAGAGCTGAGTAGTAACTGCCCTTTCTCCACTTTTCTGGTACTTCTTAACTGTGCCTGTCACCACACCCTCACTACTCCCTAGGCTTCTACACCTGGCCCACTTTACTTATTTCAGGTACTTGCTTGACCCTTATAGGCATTTGAGTTTATAATCCCAGGCTTAGACCTTCTTGCTTATTAATGGTCATGTTCTAATCTTAATCTTTTGCCTTTTTGTTAAGGCTCTATGATGTATATAGCTTCCAGGTCATTCCTGTCCTGGGAGAGGTCATTGCAGGAGATTGGAAGTCCTATCAATACCTTGTAGAAAGTATCCGACAGTTCCCATCTCAGGTAAAAAACTTCTATAGCTTACAACAAAGGCCCTACAGTTGAAATCCAGGCGATTTTTGCTGTATCCTTCTTTGTGTTTTAGGAGGAGTTCAAGGAGATGATAGAAGATGCAGGTTTTCAGAAGGTGACTTATGAAAATCTAACATCAGGCATTGTAGCCATTCATTCTGGCTTCAAACTGTAACTCCTTTAAGATCCTGGAGTATGAACCAGTCACATCCTGTCAAAAGGCTGGAGCCGAAGGATAATGTGGTTAGTGAGACCAGCACAACATCTCCTCTTAAGGCTGTGCGCCTTGGACTCATGTTACGATGTGACCAGTCTCAGAGTGAAAGAAACAAGCTTCTGTCACTTTATTGCAGCTTTCCTTTGGGGCTGCTTCAGGCCTTCTCCCAGAGGTATTTGGTCTGTACTTTTTGCTTAACTCCTACTAATTTTTCTTAGCTCTGTAGTATGTGGTTAAGGAAAACCAGCACTGAAACTCAGTTTTGAAGTGTATCTGTGGCTTCTCTGCCAGTGCTGCCTTCCAGAGGGATAATGAATCATTAGAGCCCAATGATGATTTGAACCAGAAAACCTCCTAGCTGTACCCAAGTCCATCTTTCAGCCTAGGACTAAGTCTGGGGCCAAAAGCCAAGGCCCAAATTAGAGGGCTAAGGATCACAACTAGAATTGTGCCCTGAAACACTAAAAGAGTTTACAATTTTCATGGGTTTTGTCATTTTTTTCTTGAGGGAGGTGAAAGAAATACACTTTCATCGTTATTCATTCAGTCCTCTTCTACCAAAAGCCACTATTGTGTCCTCAGTGCCTGTCATGAAGGAAACTTGACAAATCCTTGTTGAAGAATAAATGTACCTGATTTCACGTCTTACAAAGAGAGCTGCTTTGTCAGGATACGTTTGAAGTCAGGATCTTATAGCCAAAAAAAAAAGTTTGATAACTATTTGTCTAGCCAAACCCCCTCCAGTACTCAGAAGAGCTGGACAGAGCTCTTGTCTCCTTAATACAGTCCACTCTTTGATGTTAAAATGAGACCATAAAAAAAAAAATGAGACCATAAATATTTTCAGTGCAGATGAAACTTAAGGGTTTTTTTGGGGGGTGGGGGAGGGTTGGTAAGAAATTGCAGAAATCAACCTGTGAGTTGGCTGGCAGTTGAATTGCAGAGACCTTAGTTCAAGGCTATTTGAAAAGTCTTCAGATATGCTGCCTCTCGCCCCAGCACGGAAGGGGTCATTTACCCCTTCACGTGAGTCACGACCTTCACTCACAAGATTGTGCCCTTGTCCCTGAAAAGCTTCCAGATACAGCACTCTATATACACCTGTCTCAAAGAACAGCACCTAAGAACGATTGATAAAATGCTAAACCTTAGAAAAACTTTTAAGTTTTGTTTTCAGCCAGCTGGCGCCTCTGAAATTAACAAGGAGCAGGCACTAAAAAAACCTTCATAGGTCATCAACCCAGTCCTCTCTCAGTGGCAATGTGATTCTCATATCTGAATCAAGAAAGAAAAGTTAAAAGCTGTCACTTCCTGGCAATAGATATGGGCCTGATGAAATTAGAACTCCCATTGTCCAGCTGTTTGTGGCCTGAAGGCAGCTGGAGACTGGAAGTAGAGCTAAAATCGACAAGATTGATGCAGCTTTGAAAGCCAAACACCTGTTGGGCTTCAAATATAGCCAGGTCACAAAAGAGGAAAAGGAGGTAGAAAAAAGATGTATTACAGGAACATTCTCAGTCTGTTCATATAAATACAAACCTAAACAATTGCAGTCCCGTTCCACAGTACCTCCTCCTCCTTTCCTGCAGAAAGCAGGGGAAAAACTTCTCCCACTTGAATTGCCGTAATAGTAAAACAATTGTTTGCCCCTCTACGCTGAAACTTCCTCAGTCCTAACATTGATCAACTTCACTAGAACTTTTAAGACCCCAAGTTCTGGTAAAGAAAAACAACCTCCCAAAGATGTTACAGACCTAATATTGCTCTCAAGATGGAATCATCAGTCAATTCAGATCTATCACCCGCTCTGTGTAGCATTAGCCTGGCTGCTCAGACACCCTAATTGTATCTAATAGATCCAAGGTCTAAAACAAAAAGGCTTACCTCATGTGAACACTGAAAACAAAGGGGAACTTAAAAGCCAGGACCTTCCTTGCAGCTTCCCAGGATGGGCGTGGGTTGTCTCAGCCTCTGTAATATTTCCTATCTACAAAAGCCAAGTCTGCCGTATTCGCTTTTATTCATAGAAAAGATTTGTCTTCCTAAAACTGATAGCCGGAAACCTTTAATGAAGTTTACTTATCCAGTTTTAATTGGGTCTTTTAGTGAAAGCTTCAATTCACATGTGAACACAGCTAGTTAAAGCACAGCACAGCAGGCTTATAAGTTTAAATTCCTGCAGACTTTATTAGAATCACATGGAGGGCTGCCTCAAAAGATTTCCCTTTTAAGACCACCTTTAATCTTCAGAATATACTTTGGCCAAGGCAGGGGAGGGGAAATTAGTCTAGAGCCCAACTTTCTTATTAGCTTATTTCCATTTTACAACCATGGAACTACTATACATTCATCACCACTTGAGGCCTAAGGCCCAGAACACTCTATAGCAGTATCTTTTAACAAAATGAGCACTTAAGGAAAGCATCAGATTAGGAATAAGAGTTAATTCAGTAGTTTCTCTGCCATGCATTTCTTAACATGCACTTCTGAGTAGTATTCTTCCATGCATAACAGTAGCAGGATGGGCAAGAATGAAACTCAAGAGCGTTGAATAGGCTAGTCTATTATATCCCACAGAAACTTGAAGGAATCACCCCCACCAAACTACCCAAGATCAAACAATAGGCCATCTTCAACCCTAGATTATTTGAACAAATCGTTATTAACGCACACTTCTCCAACACATTTATTTCTTTAAAGGAATGGATTTTGAAGAGAAAAAACATGGGACAGAGAGGTATGGAATAGAAAATAAATACAAATGTAAGCTGTTTTGCTAATTGCTTTATAACCACAACAACCTAGTACAGAGAATGCCCTGTACAAAACAACACAATAAAGATCGAGGTGTTCCCTTAGGCAAGGCTGAAGATTTCAGTCTCTGGTGTTTGGAATTTAGGCTGCAGTCCTTGTTTTTGGATGGATCACTGGGTGTGGCACAGTCCATGCTTTTAACCAGATTTGAACAGGAGAATGGCCACTTGGCCCAGGTAGAAGTAGATGAAGTGTTTGGTTTCATGTGTCACATAACTACCGAAGTTCCTCCCCACGATGCAGTGCCAGGTGGGGTTGTATTTCTTGTCAAACTCCTGGGGGAAGGGGAGGAGAAAAAGAACACAGAATTTTAGTGCTAAACCAGAGGTCAGAGTTTGCCTCCTAGATAAGCAGAGCAGAAAGAAGGAACGTCAGCATCTGCAAATTCTTAGAATGAAAGAATGTTCCTCAGCTCCAAATCGCCTACATGGTGCATTAATGCAAACATACTTGCAATCTGAGCTAAGCTGGGAATGGGGGCTGGGGAGGTAAAAGTCAGAAAGGGCAACCTCAGAGACAGAGCGCTTTGTTATCATGGCAATTACACCTTCATAACTTCTAGAATATTCTTATTCATTAACAGCAGGTGACATCAGTTCTAGTTTATCCTCTAGTTTTTAAACAGAACTAAACTATCCTCCTATTGTACAACATGCACCTACAAAAGCCAAGAAAATAGTAAATATTTAGCCCAAAATACCCCCACTATAACTCATTTCAGTATTATTGAAACAAAAGACTTCCAAAAGAACAAAGCCTCAATGAGCTTCTAAACCGCTGTGGATCAAAATTTAAACGGACAAGACACTTGGCACTCCACTGTCCCTATAAAAAGAATGCTGGAAGCAGAACCTGACAGCTACCTGGGCAAATTTTATCTTTCTGTCAATAGCCCTTCTTCCCACATCTATCCTAACAGTGCTAATCTACCACCTGGTCCTCAAGGAGAGCAAACTGCAGTAACAACTTTTCCCTATTTTCCCCACCCCCAGAGGCTCTAGGTTTCACTGGGTAGCTCTAGGCAGGGGCCAAAGCTAGTCCTTCTCTATGAAAGTACTACAAGTCTCTGGTGAGTTTGGCAAAATTTGGCTACTATTGTATTGTACACAGCAAGAACGTCTTTTAGATTAAGGGGAATAAAATTCTTACAAACTAGACCAACGCACTGCTGCTGCCTCTGTCAAAAAGGTATTTATTTCTGCTCCATCCGAAGTCTTTCATCTTCTCATTCTCGACTAGAACCCTCCCACGGCTTAGGCTGCCAGCTTCCTTCCCTTCTAGAAAACATAGCTCGAAAAGTTGGCAGGCCTGCCAGCTTTCTACAGACTGCCATTTACCAATCCCCCAACCTAGTACCCAGCCCTCACTACCACCCACTTTCCCTCAACTGCCGACTGACTCCCCACTGAAGGCTGGCAAGATCTCCCTTCGGCCCTGCTGGAAACACCCACGCAGCTACCCCCTCTCGAGCACCCAGATGGATCCTGGGCCCAGCAATCATGCAGAAGGGGGGGAACCGCTGCTGCCTGATCCTAGAAACCGTTACTAGGTGGCGCTTTCCCCGTGGAGCTGGGTAATTAAAAAAAAAAAAAACTTCGAACGCTGAGGGGCCGATCTTCAAGAGAAGCGCAAAATTCATTTGCGTCCTTTTCTGGAAACCTCTACACCCGCGCTACTTTGCGTGCCCCCCAAGTATCTCTGCCATTGCTCGGGGGACGCAGGATCGAGAAGGAACTAAGTTGTGACTCGCCCCAGCTGAGCGCAAACTGCCCGAAACCCCACGCCCGCGCCCTGTCCTCACCTTCTTGATATGGGCCGCAATGTCCTTCTCTATATTATACTTCTCCAATGCCTGAGTAGCACACTCCACCGAGTCCTGTTGCATCTCCTCCGACATATCGGCATTTTTGATCACGGCCTTTCGGTCACACATGGTTACCTGGGGGGGCGAAGCCCAGGCAAATGGTGAGGAGTTGGGGTATGGGCTGCGCCTGCGAGGCGCCAGCTTCCCCGGCCCGCTCCGCCCGCCCCACGCCACCCCGGGACGACCCCCCACCCCACTTCTCAGGAAGCGCGGGCCGCGCGGACCGAACGGCGGGATAAGTCCGGCAGGGGACGAAGCCAGATAGTGGAACCCCCCCGAGGCTCTCACCAAAGAGCAAGGGCTGGCCGACTGCAATGGTCTCCTGGGGGAGGGGCTGGCGAGGCTCAGACCGGTCGAGACGAACGGTCCCTACTAAAGCCGTGGCGCATCTATGGAGCCCCACGCCACCCGCCGCCGCCTAGTACCTAAGCCCCGCCCTGCTCCCGCCGGCCCCGCCCCCCACCGAACGTCCCTATTGGCTTGAAACAGCTCCCAGAACTCTCCCATTGGCCCATGGACTCAATGGTTCCCTCAGGATCTTTCTCCTGCATTTTGTTGCAGACCACAATGCACCGCTCTCGGCGTCGGTTGCCCCGGCAATGGGCCGCACGAGATGAGCCCAAACACCCCGAAGGCGGTGCTGGGGTGGGGTCGCGAGGACCGCCCAGCGGCTAGAGAGGTGCGAAGGAAGCTTCCGCCCAGGTCAAGAGAAGTGATTCCAAATTTACGGAGGTTGTCCCAGAGTGTGTTCTCGAATAAGTATTGTCTTTGGAAGTTGGGTATCCCACGTCCCTTCCTCCCATCCCAGGTCGGAAGGATTTACCCTTTCTGACTGAGGTAGCCAATCGCTTCACTAGAAGGGTATCTCTTAAGCAGGGCTGGCTTCGTGGGCAAGTGATCCGTGCAGTCGCAGAAGAGGAGACCCAGGATTTGGTTTAATGCTCTGCTGTCTCATTGTTGAAATTCGTATTTTTTTTTAATACAAGGGACGCCACATTTTCATATTGCATTGGGCCATGCAAATTATGCAGCCGGACCTCCTCTGAAATATGGGAGTGCGGGTGTCAGAGGTCCTCAGAAATGGGAGAGGGTTTCCTTATGAATTAAGAGATTATCCCCAAGAGTGAGGTCTCCCTGCTGGGCAATGCAGACCTCATTTAAGGGGGTGGGGAGCCCTCCGGGTGGATTTGGGAGTGCTGATCCGGTAGTGTGTGTCCAGGGTGGGGCTTCTTGCTCAGATGAGGCAGTCTTTCCTGTGTGGGAGTTTCTTGGTGGGGATTTACCTCTAGGGCGGAGGTGCCCTAATGAATAGAATGGCATCCCTTAGAGGTATTTCCTCTGGTTTAGGGAGACTAACCACTAAGTGGATAAAAAAGCAAGGACTTGGGGTGGGGTTGGGGAGCAGGATCAGATGTGGATTTAAATATTTAAATCCTAGCCCTGTCATTTTACTAGCTGTTTGAACCTCAGTTTTCTAATCTGTAAAGGGATTAAATATAAAAGGAAACCACTTCATAGGCATGCTGGGCGTATTAAATAAACTAGTGCATTTGAAGTTCTCAGCACAACTTGTGGCACATAGTAAGGGTTGGAAGAATCTTACCGATGGCTGTCAATTTATGGAACTGTCCCAAGAGTCATGGCAAGGTTTTGAACAACCAACCCTTAAATACCTAAAATGTGTTTTTGAACTTGCATAAACAAGTTATCAGTTTAATCATGTAACCAGAAGCTTTCTGTTTACATTTCTGCCTGTTTCTACTTGACCACCCACTCTCATTAATCCAGAGCCCCTTACAATTTGATCAGAGGCACACAATGCCAAAGAGAAACCAGCTGGGAATAATGAGAAACTCCGGTACAACATATGCATATCAATTAAATCAAATTAAGAGACTTTTCCCAGTTTCAGGTTTCCAGTGGTGGGATTATGGGTTGGAGGAGTTAAAGTAGTTCTACACAGAGTCGCTGTTGGGGAAGAAGTTGTATTGGCAACAGGAGTGAGTCTGGGTTAGTACTTCTACCTGACTTGCTGACTTGGATTCAGAACTGTGGAATCTAACGATGATGCCAGAACCTGAATCTCTCTTGGGGGCCTTTACTTTTCATATATATAGTTTTTTTTTTAACATCTTTATTGGGGTATAATTGCTTTACAATGGTGTGTTAGTTTCTGCTTTATAACCAAGTAAATCAGTTATACATATACATATGTTCCCATATCTCTTCCCTCTTGCATCTCCCTCTCTCCCACCCTCCCTATCCCACCCCTCCAGGCGGTCATAAAGCACCGAGCTGATATCCCTGTGCTATGCGGCTGCTTCCCACTAGCTATCTACCTTACATTTGGTAGTGTATATAGTTTTAAACCCTCTGATCTATGGCTTGGCCAGCTTCTCCTTGTTTGAACAGAAGGAGCTGAGAGTCGTTAAAGGGGATGAGGTCATATGAACAGCAGCTGTGTATTGAGTGGTTGCCTATCACCAAGTGCTTGGCACTTACTCAGTTGCTCCTCACAACAGCTGTGCCTGGGACCCCTTTCCTCCCATCTCCCTCCTGGCATAACTTCTGCTCATTTAGATTTGAGCTCAGATGCCTCCTTCCCTAAAGAATCATCTCTACTTACCCCCTACCACCACACTTCAGTTACTCTCTACTGAAGTAACTTTTTTATTTCCTCCATTGTACTTGCCTCATTTACTCCTTCAGAATAAATTCACATGAATTATCTCATGTATTTATTTGCTCAGTTATTGTCTACTTGTCCCTGCCTGTCTTCATCACTGCTGCATCTTCATCATCGAATCCAGCATCTGCCACATAGCATGCACTGACTTAGATATGCATTGAATTAAGAATTCCAGGTCTTATGTCCCCAGTTTACAGATTAGGAAATTGACTTTCACAAGGTCAAGCTGTTAATAAAGGAAAAAATTCCAGGTCTGGATGACCCTAAAGTCCATTCTCTTAACTTCAATATTACTTTAATACATTTAGCTGAGGAGACAGTGTGCCTTTTTCTTATTAATAACTTTGAAGAAAAGGAGTTTGGGACGGGATGATGTTAAGGTTTTCTAACAAATAAGAGGATTTTGCTCGATAAATGCCTGTAGGTTTTTCTCCATTTGTAGCACCTGCCTTCCCGAGCATCTTCTGTGTTTGCTGCTCATCTCAACCAGCACTTGACCCTAATTATTTTCTTTAAAAGTGAAGGAAGAGGGACCTCCCTGGTGGTCCAGTGGGTAAGACTCCATGCTCCCAATGCAGGGCGCCTAGGTTTTATACCTGATCGGGGAACTAGGTCCCGCATGCATGCGGCAACCAAGAAGTCCACATGCCACAACGAAGATCCCACACACAGAAACTAAGACCAGGCACAGCATAAATAAATAAATAATTTTTTTAAAAAAAAAGTGGGACTTCCCTGGTGGCGCAGTGGTTAAGAATCCATCTACCAATGCAGGGAACATGGGTTCGATCCCTGGTCTGGGAAGATCCCACATGCCATGGAACAACTAAGCCCCTGCGCCACAACTACTGAGCCCGTGAGCCTAGAGCCCATGCTCCGCAACAAAGAGAAGCCACCACAGTGAGAAGCCCACACACCGCAGCGAAGGGTAGGCCCCACTGGTCGCAACTAGAGAAAGCCTGCGCGCAGCAACGAAGACACAACGCAGCCATAAGTAAATAAATAAATATTTAAAAAGTGAAGTAAGAGCACTATCAAAAACTCATGCTGGGACTTCCCTAGTGGTCCAGTGGTTAAGACTTCGTGTTCCCAGGCTTCCCCGGTGGCGCAGTGGTTAAGAATCCACCTGCCAATGCAGGGAACACAGGTTCGAGCCCTGGTCCAGGAAGATCCCACATGCCGCAGAGCAACTAAGCCCGTGTGCCACAACTACTGAAGCCCACACGCCTAGAGCCCGTGCTCCGCGACAAGAGAAGCCACCGCAATGAGAAGCCCGTGCACTACAACAAAGAGCAGCCCCTGCTCGCCGCAACTAAAGAAAGCCCGCGTACAGCAAGGAAGACCTAACACAGCCATAAATAAATAAATAAATAAATAAAAATAATAAAGACTTCGTGTTCCTAGTGCAGGGGGCCTGGGTTCGATCCCTGGTCGGGGAACGAGAGCCCACATGCCGCAACTAAAAGATCCCGTGTGCTGCAACTAAAGATCACGCATGCCCCAACAAAGATCCTGCACGCAGCAACTAAGACCTGATGCAGCCAAATAAATAATAAATATTAAAAAATAAAAAAGAAACTTATGATTTTCTGGCCTGTGTTTAACCCCAAGAGACATTTTGGGGATATTATTTCTAGGAACCAACGGTCTTTTTCATTCTGTTACCACTTATTTTTGCAGAATCATTTCTCACTTCCTATCTGCTTATCGCACAGTGAGGCAGGTAATAAATATCCGCTAGTTGTAAATGAAATGTCTGTTCAGGATTTGGATGCTTGAAATATATACCCAGAGTCAGTTACAGCCCCATCCTCAAGGAGTTTCTAGTCAAGAGTAACCTAATCTTTCCAATATCATGGGTTTGGGGGTTTGAAAGGGCTTTAGAAGTACAGGAGCCCAGCAGGTAACATTAATGAGTGAGGTGAGGTAGGTGGTACAATAGGGAGTGGAGGGGACTGTGACAAATAGAAAAGCCCTTTTTTTAAAAAAAGTATTTATTTATTTTGGGCTGCGTTGGGTCTTCGTTGCTGCACGCAGCCTTCCTCTAGTTGTGGCGAGCGGGGGCTACTCTTCGTTGCGGTGTGCGGGCTTCCCTTTGCGGTGGCTTCTCTGTTGCAGAGCACAGGCTATAGGCACGGGCGTCAGTAGTTGTGGCATGTGGGCTCAGTAGTTGTGGCTCACGGGCTCTAGAGTGCAGGCTCAGTAGTTGTGTCGTACAGGCTTAGTTGCTCCATGGCGTGTGGGATCTTCCCGGACCAGGGCTTGAACCCGTGTCCCGTGCATTGGCAGGTGGATTCTTAACCACTGCACCACCAGGGAAGTCCCTAGAAAAGCCCTTTAAAAGGTGCCCAGGCAGATGTTGCCATTTGGGATTGTTGACCCAGTGTTGCTAAAATCATCTGATTTTCTAGAGAGACCAGAAATCTGAATTATTTTTATGGGAAATATCATCATTTTAATGTTGGTCACCAATTCATTTCTTAAAACACAGTGCAGGGCTTCCCTGGTGGCGCAGTGGTTGGGAGTCCGCCTGCCGATGCAGGGGGCCCGGGTTCGTGCCCCAGTCTGGGAAGATCCCGCATGCCCGGAGCGGCTGGGCCCGTGAGCCATGGCTGCCGGGTCTGCGTGTCCGGAGCCTGTGCTCCGCAACGGGAGAGGCCACAACAGTGAGAGGCCCGCATACCGCAAAAAAAAAAAAAAAAACACAGTGCAGTCTAGATATGGCCTATGGGCCTCCAGTTGGCAATCTTTTATTCAGCTGAATACTCTCTTTTTGTAACCAGAAGACAGACTCAAAGAAGTATAATAGAACATATATATATGTATGTATTTGGTCTTTGTCCAAAGATCCAGGCACAGAGCTCTTAAACCCTTGAAATTATTTGAGTTATAAGAGAATCTTTTGTTATCATAATGAGTCTCTATCAACTACGCTGGAGTTTAGGTAACGAGGTGACTCTTTGTGAGGAGGGAGGCAAGATGCCTTCAGATATACAGATAGTTTCAGATATCTAGATAGCTGGTCATCAGAGGAAACAACCATATGATTAGAGGGTTGAAACTTTCAGCCCCCTATTCCTACCCATGTCCCCTTCCCCTACCTTCCCCATCTCCTGACCTCCTGGGAGGGGAAAGGGGCTGGAGATTGAGTTCAATCCCCAGTGGCCATGCCCATGTAACAAATTCTCCATAACAACTCCAAAACTATAAAGTGCTGTGCAGGTGGTGCACCCTGAGAGGACATTGAAACTCTGCATCCCCCCACCCCCCAATACCTTTTGCCTTATGCATCTCCTCTATTTGGCTGTTCCTGAGTTGCATCCTTTATAATAAATCTGTAATAGTAAGTAGAGTACTTTTCTAAGTTCTGTGAGTCATTCTAGAGAATTATCAAGCCTGAGGAAGTGGTTGTGGGAACCCAAATTTATAGTCAGCTGGGCATGGTGAGGGTAACGTGGGCACCCCATTTGCAGTCTTCTGGGTCTGTGCCTTTAGCCTGTGGGTCTGTGCTAACTCTGGGAGTCAGCGTCAGAGCTGAATTGTTGGACACCCAGTGGATGTTGGAGAATTGATGTGGAAAAATAAGTATTTGGTGTTAGAAAAACAAACAAACACAGTATCAGAAGTGATGTCATGGAATTCCCTGGTGGTCTAGTGGTTAGGATTCCGAGCTCTCACTGCCGAGGGCATGGGTTCAATCCCTAGTTGGGGAACTAAGATTCTGCAAGCCGTGCGGCTATGGAACCAGATTTCTAAGATCCTGGTCTGTTTGACTCCAAATCTAGTGCTCTTTCCATCACCTCAGACAAGTTGGCTTTACCCTTGGGTGCTGGGGATTTCACACTTTCTGGGCGTGAATGGATCATGGCCTATGCTTGCTACTTGGCACATGGTGTTTGCTGAATAAATGAATGGGTATGGCACCAAAATGCTTGCACTTAGATCTGCATGAGGACAGTATCTGGTGTAGTTTTGATTGGCAGCAGGGAGGGTTCAGCTCATCATAGGCACTAGGGGAATTCCATGGGAAGGTAAGAAAGTGGAGACTCAACAGCATTTTTGGTGGATCAGAACCATGCAATCAACGTAGAGAGCCCAAAATAAGTCATTTCCAGGGTCCTCTGGAAATTCAGATGACGCTAAAGTAAACCCACCATGACTCCACCAAGGAGAAACCCCAGAGACATTTCCCAAATCGTCCTCATGGTTTTTGCCATACCTGCACCCTACCTCTACTATTATTTCTCCAATATTTTTCTTTAATTAAACTCCCTATTTTTAATAAGCATTTTTAAAAGGCAAATTTATATTATTACCATAAACGGAAAACTAGTCTCATTTATCATAAATAGAAGGTAACCATAAAATATAAACAAATATTATAATATAAAACGTTTTGCCCTCATATTGCTAAACTGATCTGGGACCCCGCCAGTGACATGTGTCCCACACTTGGGAAACGCTGCCCTAGCGGAGGGCTCTTAAAGGGGGTCCGGTGGATGGATTGCGAAGGTTTTACAAGTCCCCAGGAGTTATGCACAAGATGTGTGCTGTGCTCACAGGCATTTTTCCAGGGAGAGGATCTATACCTTTCATCAGAGGCACAGAGGGATTCAGAACCCAAGGAGGATAAAGAACAATTGCTCTAGAATAACCTATACTCTTGGAATGAATGCAAGATTCCCTCACCAGGTCCCACTGAATTGGCCCATCAATTGGGTTCTGTAGCATCACATGTCTGGGCAACTCACTATATTCCACTCCTAGCTGCTAAGTTTTCTTGAGAACCCTTCTGAGCCTGAAAACATGCATTTTCTATTCTTATTACTGGAAATCATCATGAGAGGGAGGCAAAGCTTCTGAAATCATAGGCTTTGGAATGAGACAGACTTGGGAAAAACCTAAGTTGTGTGCCCTCCTACGAGTTAGCCTCTCAGAGGTATAGGTTCCCGATTTTTAAATGGAGATAATACCTTCATTGTAGGGTGGTGGCAAGGTTTATATTAATTAATGCATCTAAAGACCTAGCCAGGGACTTCCCTGGTGGTCCAGTGGTTAAGACTCCATGCTTCCACTGCAGGGGGTACGGGTTCGATCCCTGGTCGGGGAACTAAGATCCTGCATGCCGCGTGGTGCAGCCCAAAAAAAAAAGACCTAGCCAAGGTCCAAAGAAGGTAGCTACTGCTGTTATGTACTGAGAACTTACTATGTACTAAGCATTTGGGACACATTATCTCCTTGACTTCTCACAACTCTATAAGGTGGATGTTAAGAGCTGTTGATCTCTCCATTACATAGATGAGGAAAAATGAGGTGCGGAGAGGTGAGGTCCCTTGCCTAAAGTCACATTGCTAGGAATGACAAGGCTGGAATTTGAACCCTGCTCTGTCTGACTGTACAGACTTACGTGGTCGATGAAACCTCTGAGCTGCCTCACCTCCCCAGACAAAGGGAGATGATGTGTGTCCCCGGAGACTCTCAGCAACCGTGGCTCCTGGTGGGAGCTCCCTAAATATATGTTGGATGGATGGATGAATGGATGGATAGATGAATGGATGGATAGATGGACTGAAGAAAGAATGGATTTTTCAAACTAATTCAGGTTGTTTCCTCTCAAATTTGACCCCAGATTTGTCCTTGACTGTCTTGATCTTCCCTGAACAAATTCTTTGTACTTTAGCCATCATACTTTCCCAGGGCCCTCAGAAAGCCCTTTGGGTTTGTTCACAAGCACACTGAGGGATTTCTTGCAGGAACTGGAGGTCCCAAAACAAGATAGAAAAAGCCACAGCCTGCACCCTGCCACTGGCCCAGGACTGCACTGTTCCCAGCCCTGTCCAGCAATCACTTTCCAAGATTTTCTGGGACCTCAAGCACTTTCTTGGACCATGAGTTCTGTCACCAACCTAGCAGCTCCAGCCCTCCCTTACCTGAAAGGAAGTGTGAGGAATGTGACCTTGCAGTCCCCAGGGTTGATTCAAGAACTCCTGTACAGAAAGGAGAGGCTCAGTGGGAGAGTGTGCAAGGCCTAGGTCTGAATCTAGAAGCTTTCTTCCCATGGAGAAGGGCTGGCACTAGCCTGGGGCTGGCAGGGGAACTGAGTTGTGGAGCCAAGTACTGTACTGCAGTGCAGGGAGAGTGAGGCCAGACAGACTGGGACAACTCAGGGAAGAAAAAGCTTCCCTCTGGTCCATAGCCAAGCTTCGCCTGAATGGACAGATACCTCCGAAGCCTGATTGCTCAGCCCCCTGTCCGGGGGTGCAGCAGATAAATTCAGGCACGTCCAGAGAGGCCTAGTGGGCCCCCTCAGCTCCCAATCAGTAAGCAGAAAATCCAGAGAAGAGGCTAAAAGCACAGACTTTGAAGCCAGGCGGACCTGGGTGTGCAGCCTTACCCTGCCCCTACTAAGGTGTCTGACCTTAGGTAAGTGACTCTACCTCTCTGAACCTCAGTTTCCTCACCTGTAGAATGGGGATTGTAATAGTCCTTGTTTCTCAAGGACAATTTGGAGATTGAGGTGGTGCATATAAAGTAGGTGGTATAGGACTTGGCACATGGCAAAGGTCAATGATGCTGGCTACCGATTATCATTAATGGTACCCTAAACCAGGATTCTTCAACCTCAGAACCAACGTTTTGGACCAGAAAGTTTTCTGCTGGGGGACTGTTCTGTGCATTGAACGATGTTTAACAGCATCCCTAGCCTCTACCCACTGGATGCCAATTGCACCACACACCCAGTTATTAACCAAAAATGTCTCCAGACAGGGAATTCCCTAGCAGTCCAGTGGTTAGGACTCTGTACTTTCACTGCGGAGGGCCTGGGCTCAATCACTGGTCAGGGAACTTAGAGCCCACAGCCAAAGATAAATAAATAAATAAGAGTCTGCAGACAGTGTCAAATGTCCGCTGGAGGGTGAAATTGCCCCCTAGTTGAGAACCAGTGCCCTAAATAAATCTAGGATGGGACTTCCCTGGCAGTCCAGTGGTTAGGACTCAGTGGTCTCACTGCTGAGGACGCGGGTTCAATCCCTAGTCGAGGGATTAAGATCCTACAAACCAAGCGGTGTGGCCAAAAAATAAATAAATAAATAATCTAGGATGAGTCTGAATGCCACAGATCCCAGATTCACAGCCCTGTGTAAGGACCACAGGGCAGGTGGGCTTACTTACAGACAAAGGGATGGGATGTCCAACAATTACAGAACAAGTTCCCTCCTGCATAGACTAGGAGGCAGGACTGGAGTCTGCTCTAGGAGCCCCCTCTGACTCACTAGGTGACCTTGCTGTCACTCTTTAATTATATGCAAAGTGGCCCCAAGTTAAATCTCAATTATTCTAGGGCCCCAGACAAAGGAACAAGCAGTTGGTATCTAATTTCCAGCATCTCCATTCTTAGGCACTGACTGGAAGAAAACCTGACTCTCCAGAACTCAAGAGTTCATTCAGACCTTCATTCATGATTGCTGAGAGAGAACCAGATGTCAGTCACTGTTCTGCGTGCTGGGGATTGTGACATTACAATTTATGATAAGAAATATATATTATAAACATATTATATATATATATATATCTTGTTATATATAAATGTAACAGGAGCAATGGGATCATCTTTTGTTATAATATTTGGTCTCTTGTCCTCAGTTCCTGAAATCACTTCAGAGCTATAAAGGTGAAATGAGTGTTTTGTTATTCATAACAAGCCCCTTCCCACCACAACTGGGTTTCTGCTGATGAGCTGACTTTTGGAAAGCACCTAAGGTGGGGCTGGTTGTCAGTGGAGCCAACCATGAGATTAAAGGCTTAGAACTTTCAGTCCCACCTCTGGACCATGAGGTGGGAAGAGGGGCTGGAGAGTGAGTTCAATTACCAATGACCAATGATTTAATCAATCATGCCTATGTAATAAAGCCTCCATAAAAACCCAAAAGGACGGTGTTCAGAGAGCTTCCAGGTTGGTAAACACATGGAGGTTCAGGAAGGGCGGTGCGCTGCAGAAGACATGGAAGCCCCCCACTCTTTCCCCATACCTTGTGTCTCTACCATCTGGCTGTTCCTGAGTTACAGCCTTTCATAATAAACCAGTGATTTAAAGCAATTATACTCCAATAAAGATGTTTAAAACAAACAAGCAAACAAACAAACAGTGATTTAGTAAGTAAAATGTTTCTCTGAGTTCTGTGAGCTGCTCTAGCAAATTAATTGAACTTAAGGAGGGGGTCGTGGGCACCTCTGACTTATAGTCAGTTGGTCAAAAGTACAGGTAACAACCTGGGCTTGCAACTCGCTTCTGAAGTTGGGGGAGGGGGCAGTCTTGTAGGACTGAACGCTTGACAGTGGAATCTGATGTCATCTCCAGGTAGATGCTATCAGAACTGAGTTGAATTGTAGGACACCCAGCTGGTGTCCAGAGAATTGCTTGTTGGTGTGAGGGAAACTCCATTGTAATTGGTGATCAGAACCCTATTAGGGATCCACAAGAGAACAAAACTGGCAAAATCCCTTCTTCATGGGACTTACATTCTAACAAGAGAATAAAGATAATAAGTAAGCAAAAATATGTCTGACCCTGCTAAGTTCAATGGATAAAAATAGACTAAGGGAACCAAAGGGGACAGAGTGAGAGATCTTGTCTTAAATAGAGGTTTCCAGGCAGGTCTCTCTGAGAAGGTACCATTTGAGCCAAGACTTGATGACCTGGCTATTGGGTGGAGGATAGAGTGTGGGGAAGCCAGTGGGAGCAGAGAGGCCAGGAAGAGGCTACTGCAACAGTCCAGGTGAGAGGTGATGGTGGCTTGGACCAGGACAGTAACAGCAAAGGTAGGATGAGAGGCGGTTGGATTCTGGATATATTCTGGAGGTGGAGCTGACAGATTTGCTGATTAATTGAATGCAGGGTGTGGGGGAAAGAGAGGAGTTAAGTATGACTCCAAGACTTGTGGCCTGAACAATGAGAAGAATGGATTGAGATAGGGAAGGCTGGCCAAAAGAGAAACAAAAAGTTGTTTTGGCTATGTTAGTTTGAGATGCCTATTAGACATTCCAAGTGGAAATGTCAAATATGCAGTTGGATATATGAGTTCTGGGAAGAGGTCCAGGTTAGACCTATAATTTGGGGAGTCATCAGATTACAGATGACACTTAAAGCCATGGGACTTGATGAGATCACCACCAATGTGAGGAGTACGTGCAGATATAAGAGGTAATGCTTATTCAGCTAGCAACATTCTCTGAGCTTTCACTGTGCGCCAGGCCCCGAGCTAGGTGCTGGGTACAGAGATGTACCTCCCTCAGCACCTGCCAAGAGAAGCTCCATTACTTAAATTTTTTCTTGCCTAAATGCTTTGGCCAATTAGAGGATAAACACTGAGAGTTCCTGCCCTGTGTCTTAGTCACTTGTTCATTATTTCAAGAGATACTTATTGAGCACCTACTTGGTACAAGGCCCCCATCTAGGCACTAGGGACATGAAAGGGAGAAACTCAGACCTGGCTCCTGTCCTCATTGAGTTTACATTTTGTGTGTAGAGGAAGTGGACACTGAATGAGATGCACATGGTATTTTGTTGTAGGAGCCTGAACAGACTAAGACACTTCCCATTCACTCTCCAGTCCATTCCACCAAAATAGCTTATCAAGGTTACCAGTGACCACCACGCTGCTAAATCCAGTGGCCAGTTCTCAGCATCCTTCATTGATGTACTTGTCACAGTTGCTCTCCTCCTCTCTGAAGCTCATTCTTCGCTTGGCTTCCAGTATCCCCAGGACTCTCCCTCTTCTCCCGGCTCACTGGCTGCTCCTCCTCAGCTTCATCTACTTGCTCCACCTCTTCTCCCTGGCCTCTAAAGGAAGAAGTGTTCTGGGCCTCAGTCTTTGGACCACTTCTCATAGTTTCCATTTTCAAGGCTTTGAATAACACCTCCATGCTCATGACTCCTGTCTTAGTCTGTTCAGGATGCTGTTACAGAATATTATATAGACTGGGTGGCTTATAAACAATAGACATTTAGTTCTCACAGTTCTGGAGACTGGAAGTCCAAGATCAGAGTGCCAGCATGGACAGGTTCAGGTGAGGGCCCACTTCCTGGTTCATAGATGGCCACCTTCTCTCTGTGTCCTCACATGGTAGAGGGGGTGAGGGAGCTCTCTGAGGCCTCTTCTATAAGAACCCTAATCCTATTCATGACCTAATTATCTCCCCAAAGCCTCACCTCTTAATACGATCACATTGGTTGGTTAGGTTCCAACATATGAATTTTGGGGGATTAACAGTCTATAGGAACCTCAAATTTATAGTCAGCCTGGAAGAAGTGTGGGTAGACTGGTAACCCCATTTTCAGCTGGCATCTGAACTGAGGGTAAGTCTTATGGGACTAAGCCCTTAACCTGTGGGGGTCTGCACTAACTCTGGGTAGTTGTGAATTGTTGGACACAGAGTTGGCGTTGGAAAATTGGAGAACTGGTGTGGAAAAATGACACATTTGGTGTCAGAGGTGGTGTCAAAAAAAGATACTGCAGGTATTCCCTGGGTATCAGCACAGTGCTACAGATTTAGATTTCAAGAAATATAAAAATTATAAGCCACAAATAGGAGAAAAGAAGAAAAAAGATGTGAATAAATAGAAAGTGATACCAAACTTCTGGGTGGGAGGGCCATATACAGCAAGAATGGAAAAATTTTCCCCATGTAAATTTATAGATATAACACCATTCCAATGAAAACAACTAGAAGATGCCATATAGAACTTGATAAAAAGATTCTAGAATGTGCTTAGACAAATCAACTGGCAAAAATACTGAGGGAATGAAAGGAGCAGTAGGGGACACCTAGGCCTTTCCAAGGTACAAAGTGGGAGGAAAGCTCTAGGCTGAGGTCACACAGGTCTTGGCATCACTGAACACCAACTTACTAAGTCAAGTAAGAAGGCCAAGGAGGGTTTGGTCAGGCTAAAGACTGGGGAGGCAGCGGTAGAGAAATCAATGTTCCAAGGAGAAGAACTAGCCCCTGCAACACTTGGTACAGGCTTTCAGACACAGCAGATCCTGGAGAAGTTGGCAATCTGGGAGTAATGGGAAATGAGGGAGAGACTGGTGGAGGCAAATCACAAAGGCCAAGATAAAGGGATGCAGATGGGGTTCTCTCTGGGAGGCAGACACTGTTCCCTCCACCTCTGGCACCCTAGCATCTAGCACAGTGCCAACAGTAGGCATTCCATAAATAACTCGCACATCTTTTCATAACTACATATAGGGACTTGCTCTTTTTCACATCTGCATGCTATTCAGAACTGCACGTTTCCCATGTAGCAAGTCCCCTCTGGGTGGACCTTGAGGGTGCTTCCAGTTCCTTAGGGAATTATAGTTATTAATAAACATCCTAGCATTTTGAATACAGCACCCCCTGCGGCCCTTCTTCCTCAGGCCCAGGAGGGATCGCTGGATTTCTGCTTGGTTCTCTTCTGCTTTCCCTCTGGCTTCCAAACAAGTACCCTTTCGCTTTGCACAGCTCCCCTAGGAGACTGTGAGACTATATTCCCCTCAGGCTCTCCCCTCCCTCCAGCCTATCTCATCCCCTTTACAATCATCCTAGTCAGGGATATACAATAAACATTTGTATGAGCAGCTGAAATACTTAGGATTTACATGTATAATCTAACCCAGCCAGGCTCTGATTTACATTAGGGCTTCTCACCCTAAATCACTGGCGGCTGTAGAGTGAGAAAGAAAGAACACTCCTCAGCCCCACCTAACTGTGCTGAGCTGGGTAGCTTCCCCAAAACGACAGAAGTCGTCCCAGCTTTCTTTGCACACGCTTTTCCTTCTGCCTGGAATGCTTTTCTTCTCTCCTCATGTACCTGGTTAACACCAGCTGGTACATCAGGTCTCACTCAGCTCAGAAGCCACTCCCTCCAGGAAGTCTTCCCTGAACACCCCATTCAGCTCTGGGTTAAGAGCTGCAGGAGCACCCATTGCCATTGTCCCTTTGTCTGTGAACAGTGGGGGTCTTTTTTTTTTTTTTTAACAGTGGGGGTCTTGATAACTCTTGTGTCCCTGGCGCCCAGCACAGAGCCAGGCTATTCTGCAGCTCAGTAAATACCCGGTGGAATGAATGAACAAATGTCAAGTGGGCAAGGAGTGGGGAAAACCACCAAAGTCCCAGATGCCACATACACAAGCCTGGGCTTTTAGAGCTGGGGTCAGAGTGTTCCATGAGGGAAAAAACCCTAGTCTCCTGCAGGCACTGTCAAGGAGTGTGCCATGACAAGAAAAACTGGCAGCCCACGAGAAGGAGGGAATAACAAAAGAAACTGGTCCCCAGCTGCCTAGCTCCAGGGAACGTTTGTCAATGTGACATTCACAGAAGCCCTGCACATGTGCTGGCTGAGGGGGAGAGCCAGCCTCAGCCAGACAGAAGGAAATTTAGCTACTGTGCACATGTTAGCACAGGGGGAGGTACAGCTTGGAAGGTTGGGGGGTTTTTTTTGTTTTTGTTTTGTTTTTTACTTTTATAAAATCTGCATGTACTTCCCATATTTGTTTTTACCTTTAATGAATGCGTTTACTTTTGAGGTGCTGTTACCTAATTATATCGATGCAGTTCATTAAAAATCTGCTTAGTACAAGATTGAGTACAAAGCTTTAGGATTCCATTAAATCAGTGCATCACCTTGCTGCATCAAGAAACATTATCAGCACTGTTGTTAATCTTTTCACACCCCTTCCACCCTTTGCTTGTGCTTCTGGTTCGCTGTGCCATAAAATAAGTTTCCAAAGTATGTGACAGAGTAGAAGATGTTTAGGGAAAAGTTTTGGGTAGAGGGTAAGGAACTTAGGGCTTAGAAAATAAAACTTGGTGAAACTGAGAAGACCATTTGTCATTTTGTACTTCAGCTCCCTTTTTCTGGAGCTAGAGCAACTCTTCTTTAAGTACTAGTTAAAAAATTAACAGGTGTTTATTAAACACTTACTATGTGCCAACACAACAGGGCTATAAAGGGATTGGCCCTAGTGGTTCTTAACTTTTCTGGGGGGGAGTTTGGGGGGTATAGGTTTACAGACCTTTGAAAATGATAAACTGCACTGTCCTGTATGGTAGCCACTAGCCACATTTGGCTATTAAAATCAAAATTAATTACAGTTAAATACAATGAAAAGTTCGGTTTCTCAGCTGTAGCAGCCACGTTTCAAGTGCTTAAGAGCTACATGTAGCCACATGGGGTTACCATATTGCACTCAGATAGAGAACATTTCTATCATCATGCAAATTCTCTTGGATAGCACTGCATGAATATTCTTCCAGAATCAAGACTATCCTGCTCACGTGCAATATTTTGCATCCAACTTTACAACTTTCACAACTTGGCGGGGTCGTGCGGGGGTTGGGAGGGGAGGCAGTGTGCTTCACTGACCCCTGCAGCCCATGGATCCGAGAAAAAGCAGCCCTGACATGACAAGCTATTTGAGGCCTCCATCTCAGAATACAGCAAGTTGGCAAAAATGAAGCAATGAGGCTGCTACAGATTCAGCACGCTTACTGCTTTAGATGTACCTCATATGAAACCAGACCCTCGTGTTCCTACTTGTCTGGCCACATTCAAAGAAACATCAGGGCTTCCCTGGTGGCACAGTGGTTGAGAGTCCGCCTGCCGATGCAGGGGACACAGGTTCGTGCCCCGGTCCGGGAAGATCCCACATGCCGCGGAGCGGCTGGGCCCGTGAGCCATGGCCGCTGAGCCTGCGCGTCCGGAGCCTGTGCTCCGCAACGGGAGAGGCCACAGCAGTGAGAGGCCCGCGTACCGCAAAAAAACAAACAAACAAATAAAAACCCAAAGAAACATCAGTTCATTACCCCAAAATAATTGAAAATGTTACCGATTTTCTGCAGTCTCTTAAGAAAACACCAAATAGTCACAATGTACTGCAACTCTTCTTGAATTATCTTTCCCATCTTTCTCCTCTTCTCATCCACCTACACATGGCACTTGCTTCCCTAAAGCTCTCTGCACCCCCTTCCATACTCTCTCCAGATCTCCTAGTTCTGCTGCTGCTTTGTCCCCTTCCTCTCCTGCACAGCTCAGTTCTTAATTATGTAGCTCTCCAGAATGTTTCATTTTACCCCATAGCACAAATAAAGTGGCAAAAAATGACAGAAAGCTCCTAGGGTACAGTGGCCAGAAACACATTCCACAGCGACCCAGCCCAAGCCTTCTCTGCTAGCCTGGACCAGTTTCTCTGAGATGACTCATTTTCCCACCGATGGTTTACTCCCCCATCACTTCCTCTTCTGCCCACTGCTCCCAAGGGCCAAGGTCTGGGAGAAGCTCATGACTGAGGCTGGCAGAGAAGAAAACATTTTGCTTGGATGCCAGAGGGGACTGATGTCATAGGGAAAGGGAGGAAACCAGATGGGCAGGTTCGTAGAATGTTTTATCCCCAGTGTTGCTTTATTATTTTTTACTGGGCACTGCCCTACTCCCTAGTAGGGGGTAAACGGCTTGCTGTGGGAAATGCATTAACTCTTCACAGTCTGCCAAGGCCAAAGGCTTCTTTTCAATCTGAAGACAATCCCACTGGTGCCATTCTTACCATCATATTAGGAATGATGAACTTTACTGAGCTCCCATACAGCTTAAGTGAAAGCCCCACCCTGTGGGAAGGGCAGGCCTATCCCATGTATCAGAGGACTCCAATGTCCATCCACCATCACCTGGTCATGCACCTGGAATTCTGTTCTCAGAGAGGGCACATAGAGCCTAGAGCCATCACACTTCTTATCCTTCCTTCTTACCTCCTCCACACGTATCTGAACTCATCGTTGTTCATCCTCTTGCAGATCAGTTCCTTCTGCTTTATTCCCTGTCTCAGAACGATACCACTGCCTAGCTAGTACCCCAAGCCAGAAACCTGGCAATCAACCTGGACTCCTCCTCCTTCCTCAGCTCCCACCACCAATCTATCTCCAAGTCCTATGATTTTTGTCCTTGGAATATCTCATTTCCTTAGCATCTATCTCTATCACCTTACATCAGACCACTGGCATCTCTTGCTTGGATGACGGCAGTGGTCTCCCCATTGGTGTCTCCCTGCACCCAATCCCATGTTACTTCCCCATGTAACCTGCTAGTCAATAGGCCACCCAAGGCTATCTCTGTTCTTACCTATACTCACCTTTGGGCTAATCTGAGCACACTGTCATATCTTCCCGGAACAATATGAATCCAACTCTAAAATCATGAATGTATAATGCAGATTTTTTTTTTTTTTTTTTTTTTTGGCGGTACGCGGGCCTCTCACTGCTGTGGCCTCTCCCGTTGCGGAGCACAGGCTCCGGACGCGCAGGCTCAGCGGCCATGGCTCACGGGCCC
The DNA here is from genome assembly GCF_003031525.2 of Neophocaena asiaeorientalis asiaeorientalis. Taxonomy (NCBI): domain Eukaryota; kingdom Metazoa; phylum Chordata; class Mammalia; order Artiodactyla; family Phocoenidae; genus Neophocaena; species Neophocaena asiaeorientalis. Next base: position 3,637,857 of record NW_020172781.1, on the reverse strand, counting down.
AGCCGCTCCGCGGCATGTGGGATCTTCCCAGACCGGGGGACGAACCCGCATCCCCTGCATCGGCAGGCAGACTCTCAACTACTGCGCCACCAGGGAAGCCCGATAATGCAGACTTTTTAATGAAGTCACAGGAGGGGGCTTACACTGCGATTACACAGCAATACTTCCTACACTGACCCTTTAATTATCTCTCCTCTTTCCCCAAGTTTCCCTATAATGGCAGCTGCTGCCACAATTCTCCCTGACTCCCTTTCCTTTCCCTACTATCCTGCAGCTACCCTCCATTCAAATTAGCTCTCAGTCTCCTCCCCTACTCGTTATCTCCCGTCCAGTCAGCTGCCACTTCCTTCTGAGAAGGTCTCATCCCAACATAACTCCCTAAAACCCTTAAATGGCTACTCACTGCCCTCAGTAGAGTCCAAACTCCATAATACAGTCTACTAGGCCTTGGAGGCCCCGGCCCTAGCTCCTTTGCCCTCCATTTTCCTACTTGAACTCTTTGCCCCAGCCATATTGTAGGGAGGTGGGGTTCGCCCCTGGTCTGCCATAATCTCATGATCTGAGCAATTGCTCATGCTGTCCTTTTTGTCTGAAAAGACTTCTCCTTCCCTACGGTTAACTCCTACTGGTCCCTCAGGGCTCAACCTAAATATCTCCTCCTGGAAGCCTCCCTTATAATCTCTAAAACTGTATTAGGTGGCCTCACAGCAGTTTACCCTTATCACAAATGTGCTCTAAATTGACTGTTTGAATAACAACTTGAATATAACACCTTGAGGACAGAATGGTATAACTGCATGCAACCAGGGCCTAAATTATAGCATGCACTTGATGATGTTGAATAACCAGATGGGCAAAAGCTCAAAAGGGTGTCCCTCCTTAGCATCTGTGGCCTTAGTAGAGAATGGAGTCCATGGGCCTCTTTAGCATTACGTCATAATTTGGGCTTCATCTGGGTTCTAACTTGCAAAGGTTAGTACCTGGGCTCACAGAAACAAAATCCACCTTTGGGGTTCCCTGGATGATGCCTCCTAGCAATTTAGCTGCCTTCCTCCTAATCCAGAAAGGCTGTACTTGTCACATCCCCAGATCTGGGCCCATTTTCTAGGCTACATATGAACTTCTTTGGTGATCACAAGCTGCAAGAGTTTGCACCAGACGAGTTGAATCATTACTATTTACACCTAGAGTTCTGTTAGGTCACTTAGCTGACTCCACCTCTCTCTCCCTAGGAGACTACCCAACTGCCTCCATCAGCACATTCCAGGCAACAATCACGTAGGAGTGGTAGGACTCAGAGGGTGGTGTTAGTACACCTAAGCACCCCCCCAAATGAGGAGGCATCTGGACTTTAGGATGCCTTTAGGATACATAAGCTCCTATATACTCTGGCCAGGGCTCTTTCCTGCTTGCTTTCTGAAGGCCAGGAAAGAACAACTAGAAGTTTTACATAATCCAGAATACAACAGATGGTTCTGATTGCTTTATTTTAGAAATAATTTATTTTTTATTCCAATTATGAAAGTAGTACATGCTAATTACAGATAATTTCATAAACACAGAAAAGCACAAATAAAAATATAGAAATCAGGGAACTTCCCTGGTGGCACAGTGTTTAGGAATCTGCCTGCCAATGCAGGGGACACAGGTTGGATCCCTGGTCTGGGAAGATCCCACATGCCGCGGAGCAACTAAGCCCGTGCACAACTACTGAGACTGCACTCCAGAGCACCTGAGCCACAAATACTGAGCCTTGTGTGCCATAACTAGTGAAGCCCGCGCTCTGAAACAAGAGGAGTCACCACGATGTGAAGCCGGCGCACTGCAATGAAGAGTTGCCCCTGCTCGCCACTAGAAAAGCCAGCAAGCAGCAACGAAGACCTAACACAGCCAATAAATAAATAAATAAATATACAAATTAAATATTTGGTTTTATTCTCTTGCTATTGCTAGCACTAACAGAGTTTGTTTTTGTTTCATAACTCCCCCCAACATTTTATTATGAAAGTTTTCAAATATACAGGAAGGTTGAAAGAATGGTACAGTGAACACACTGAATACACCCACCATCTAGATTCTACTAGTTAACCCACCATCTAGTTAATGTTCTACTGTATTTGCTTTCTCGTGCATCTACCCATCCATCAATCCAGAGAGGTTTCTTTTTTTTTAAATAAATTTATTAATTTTATTTATTTATTTTTGGCTGCGTTGGGTCTTCATTGCTGCGCGTGTGGGCTTTCTCTAGTTGCGGAGAGCGGGGGCTACTCTTCGTTGAGGTGCACGCGGGCTTCAGTAGATGTGCTTGCGGGCTCTAGAGCGCAGGCGCACGGGCTTAGTTGCTCCATGGCATGTGGGATCTTCCCGGACCAGGGCTCGAACCCATGTCCCCTGAACTGGCAGGCGGATTCTTAACCACTGCGCCACCAGGGAAGCCCCAGGGGTTTCATGTTTAACATGAAAAATCTTTTTAGATCAAGACTCTAGATGCAAGATCTCATTCTTGTAACGTCCCCAGGTTCAATGCTCTGCCCTGAATGTAAATGCATCCAATGGAATGTAAATGTGGAAACGTTCCAAGGTGGGAGTCTACCTGAGCTCCCGAGCTTCTGAAGGACCCAGCGCATAGGCTGGAATAATGGCTCTGGGTTCTAATTCTGACCCAATTATGATACCTCCGTTTTCTCACCTGTAATTTTGGAATCTCTCCATACTGCGTGAGGATTAAAAGCACAGTTCGCGGGAAGCACTCTATAGTGACAGTCGCCACAGTTATGATCCTTTTTTTTTTTTTTTTTTTTTTTGCCCACGCCGCGCGGCTTGCAGGATCTTAGTTCCCCGACCAGGGATAGAACCCGTGCCCCTACAGTGGAAGCGCGCGCCAGGGAATTCCCAGTAATGATTCTTTTACTCCCTCCTTGTCTCCGATAAATTTCAAGTCCAGCTATGGAGCCCATCTCAGGTCTCTTACACCCATTTTAATCCACCTAACACCCTCAGTTCTAAGCAACTGCAAAACAGGGACAGGGTGGCCCAGAGGGCTACAGACCTGAGGCAGTCGAGGACTCCTTCAGTCCGCTGCGGCGTCAGCCTGAGGCCCTGGCCGACTCCCTGCGGCGCCCTGCACGCGGAGTGACGGCCCGCGGGGCCCACCCTGAGCGCTACACCCGTTTCACCTCAGCAAATGTTCACAAAAACCTGTGAGGTAGGCAGCGCTACAGAGGGAGAAAACTGAGGCCCAGGGAGCCTGAGTCACTTGCCCAAGTCGACGCAGCTGGCGAGTGACTTGCCTTGGGGAACTGACTCCAAATCGCCTGACTCCAAGCTCTCTCCCGGTTGTCGCCCCCCGACCCCCTGTGCACCTACAGGGGGCGCAAGCGCACGCGCAGTCGTCGCAGCCGCGTCCCCTTTAAGAGGATTCCTTTTGCTTCCTCCGACCCTTTCGCTTCCGTTCCTGTTCCCACAATGCTGTGCGGCTGAGCGCCTCCGAGCCCGCGGGGACGCTGCGGGGGGTACCCCGGCTGAGGCTGCGGCGGGGACGTGGGCTGCGGCAGGCCCGCGGCGTCGCGCGGTGCGGATGTCGGGCTGGGCGGACGAGCGCGGCGGCGAGGGCGACGGACGCATCTACGTGGGGAACCTTCCGACCGACGTGCGCGAGAAGGACTTGGAGGACCTCTTCTACAAGTACGGCCGCATCCGCGACATCGAGCTAAAGAACCGGCACGGCCTCGTGCCCTTCGCCTTCGTGCGCTTCGAGGACCCGCGGTGAGGGCCCCGCGCCGCCCGCCAGCCCGCCGGCCGGCCCGACGCCCCGGGCCCCCCGCCTTCTCTCCTTTCCCCGCTCCTTTCCAGGGCTTCCCCTCCCCCCTCGCCGCAGACCCCTCACGGCGCCCCCGGGTGGAGGCTGAGGCCTCCTCTCGCCGCGGGGCTCCGGGCAGTCCTTTGCTCTTTGCTCCGTCACTTCCTCTATTATTTTTTTTTTTTTTTACTTAGAAACACAAAAGCCGGGTCTTGGGAGGGCCCAAGCCCACCCAGACCGACCTCAGGGATAGTACAGATGCCCGTTCTCCCCCTCGCGGCAGGACAGGCACCCTTCGGAGAAAGCGGCCCAGGGCTTGGGAAGCTTGGCCCCTGAGCCGGCCCGGAGAGGACTGGGTGAGGAGGGAAGGGTCGCCCTCCCTGCCCACTCCAACCCCCAGCTGGGACTCGCCGTTGTGGGGCGCACAGTGCCGGGGTGTGGATGCCTTTGGAGGGCGTATAGGGGGCTCCTTGATGGAACGGATCTCCATCCACGCGCGCCCCGCCCCACACGGCCAGGGCCTCGTTCTGATAAAAGCGTCAGGGATTTGGGAAAACTTGTAAAACAGTCTGATGGGGGTCTCTGATTTCACTATTCCTTCTCTAATAAGGGAGGCACCGCTAGATGCTAAGGGCCCCGAGGATGTGGAAGCTCTAGATCCCGAAACCGGCTCGAAGGGGGTCTTTGTGACTTTGCAAAGAGTGTCGGCCCTTGCCCCAGAAAAGGCCTGGTAACTTTCAACACTGCGCTTGTTGGTTCGCACTGTGTTGGTTACTACACTCGGGGTAAATCGGAGCCCGCTCGCTGGTTTCCAGCACTGGCAGAGGGAGCGCTTTGCCTAGTCTGCGCCCTGCGGGCTTCACTAGGAGGACTGCCCGTGGGGTGTCCTGCCCATCTTGGGGGGTGATACGAGGCAAGGGGCAGCGTCTGAGGATGAGGAGGCTGGACGTACCCTGAGGCTTTGATGGCTGAAGACTCTGACGGAGCTCATTTCTAGTGTCTTGCCATTTGCCTCAAAAAATGGAACTAGGCATTTTCACACACACCTAAACTGGAAAAGGTTGTTCTATAAATTAGTAACAGTTCCCGTGTTTCTTAAGTTGCTATGTGTCATGTGCCATACTATGTATTATTTAGCATTTTCAACAGCCTATAAACTAGGTGCTACTAATCACATTTTCAGATGAGGTAACAGGATTTAGAGTTGATGAAAGGGAAGGGTACTAGGGAAGGTAGGATTTGAATCTACTGCCCTGTCGAATACAAACTTACTGTATGGTATGTCGTCTTTTCCCTCATTCCTTTCATATTGAAAAGCTATCTTTTGCTATCACTAGATGCCAGGTTTCAAGCAAAGCACTGCGCACATAGTATCTTATTTAATCCTTACAAAAACGCTGTGAGACAGGCGTATTACATTCACATGTAAAATCTTGATCACATACTTACCCAGAGACAACTACTAGTAAGTAGCAGGAGGATGATTTGAACTGAGGACAGTTTTTATTCAGTCTTAAACCCTGGCAGTTCTGCCTCTCTCTCACTGTATTATGAATATAGCTAGGGTTGTACTGGATGTGGTCCTCCTTGCTCTTAATCCTGGGACTGGAATCTTGATTAGCGTTTATGTGCCTGTGACAACTGAATGCTGCCTTCATTAGTATGTCTTCAGCTGTTTGTCCTCTCACCCTCTGAGGATATTCTCTCTCCTATCAATATTGGAGAACCAGCTTGGTGTTCCTAACTCTCCTAGAGCCCTAGGAAAGACTTTAAAGTATTACTTTATTGGATATTTACCTCTTTTGATGAAACTGTACCCAGAGTGGTTTTGACAACTTAGTCCTCCAAACCATGCTGAAAAGGTACACTTGAAGGAATTCCATATTCCTCACAAAACACTAATTTGCATTTGTCTTTTGAGCCTTACCTCTTTTTAAATGGGTTTCTCTTTCTATAGACTTGAATGTACTAGGCCTTGAGGAAGAATATTAAAGGACTAGTGTGTGGTGTGCGTTTTGAGAAACAGCTCACCAAGGTTAGAGAAACACTTTTATTGGCAAAATCAGTCGTCTGTCAACAGTTTATTTTTTTCTGAATTAGTTCTCTTATCTGTTTATCTATTCATTATCATTTCATACCTAGAGAACCCTGTGTGTGACAGCTGTAAAGTTTAATTCCAATATCATGAAAGGTCTTCAAACCAAAGCAGTAGTGCATCAAGTTCCAGGTTTTCGTTCTTTTGTTTGTTTTCTCACTTGAGGTTTTCTTTTTATTCTTGTTACTCATGTTCCTCACTGGGAAGTCAGTCGGCCCTCCTGAGTAGCACTAACTCCAAACTTTTCTTTGCAGAGATGCTGAGGATGCAATTTATGGAAGGAACGGTTATGATTATGGCCAGTGCCGGCTTCGTGTGGAGTTCCCCAGGACTTACGGAGGTCGGGGTGGGTGGCCCCGTGGTGGGAGGAATGGGCCTCCTACAAGAAGATCTGATTTCCGAGTTCTTGTTTCAGGTATGTTCCTTTCAAACTAAGTAAGATGATGCATGTAAAATACTTAGCACAGAGTCTGGCCTCCAAGAAATGTTAGCTGTTATTCTTCAGTGCGTGGGATGTGTGGGGTTTTCTTTTCAACAGCCCATGCACAGTGACAGTCTGAAGCCCTGCCAGTGAGGCAGGTACCTTGCCAATGAAATTGCACTGATCGTGCAGCCTTGATAGAACATAAACTTTCTTCTTATAATGGAGTTTTCTGATGGCAAAACCCCTTGAGCTGGAATTCTAAAGACATTTTCTTTTGGAATGTACCCTGGTGTCGGACTTGCTAGAAAGACATTGCAGAAGCCAGATGTGAACAAATTACCTAGCCTTGGATCCTAAAATAGGCCATATTTTGTGGTGGTTTTGGAATTATGTAAAAAAGAAACCAAAACTACAACTTGGGAATCTTAGTGATTGTATTGCAAAGTATAGAACGAAACGTCTAGTGTTGACAAGTGATGAAATGCTAAGCTCAGAGGTTTATGCATCTTTTTGAAATATTAACACACTGGTAACAACCTGGGGCCTTTTGCACATTGCAGGGGTGTTTTAGGGCCCTGGTGGAGTGAAGTGTATTGAGGAGCCTGGCACTGTCTTAGATGTGAATGTCACACAGTCACATCAGACTCCCATGGTGCTTGAGAGTGATACTGTCGGTATCTGCCTATCTGTGTCCCTTTGTAATTTTTTAACCCCAGAACTCTATTCCCTCCTTCAGGATGTCATACATATCTTTTTTTCTCTCCATGCTGCTCTGAAATCCTGCTTAGAAAACTATTAGGAAATGGCTGCAGTCCTGAGCTGTGAGCGGTAAACACAGCCTTTGAGAGCAGGAGCACATTTCCCTTTCATGACATCAGGTAGGGTTGTATGACTCCCGACTAGTTTTAGCGTCTGAGTCTTACCTTTTCCCCTACTGTATTGAAGAGTGTTGGTGATCTCTTAAGAGGTACTTTGTCTAGTTTGTCAGTCATTCACACCTACAAGAAAACAAACTTTAGATTTTTGTTGTGTTACTTCAGCTACACTTTGGTTATTTTATTGGATGGTTTCAAAATTCCCATGTCCTGGGAACCCAGTCAGGCAAGAAATAATTGGTACCGATAAATTTCATAATGGAAAAAATTAGAACTCAAAGTCTTGGGAGTTTGTTATTAATTATGAAGGACAAAGAAAGAGAGGCTCTGAATTCTTAGAGGTACTAAACCTATAACGGGATGAACTTCTTGGTCTGTCGGAAAGGCTTGGTCTCTGGAAGATTATCCTAGGACCAGCTTCTTATGGTGGTTTACCACACATACTTTAGTGTTCTTCTCTGGTTTTGTGTCCCTTATTAAAATTTGTGATTTGGGGACCCTCAGGATTTAAAAGTAGTGATTGATGGAGAAGGGACCCTAGGTCTTGATGGCTCTTAACATAGATGAAGGATATGGCCTCTTTTCTTATGTTCTCTGTGCCTAGGACTTCCTCCATCAGGCAGCTGGCAGGACCTGAAAGATCATATGCGAGAAGCTGGGGATGTCTGTTACGCAGATGTGCAGAAAGATGGAATGGGGATGGTTGAATATCTCAGAAAAGAAGACATGGAATATGCCCTGCGTAAACTGGATGACACCAAATTCCGCTCTCATGAGGTGGGTCCCCACCTTCTGTTGAGGAGCTTGTACCTAGACCACTCCACCTGAAGCTGACCTAGCAGAAGTAGCAACAGGCCATGCGTTTGCCATTTGAGGACCTCACAATACCATTAAAGATCTATCTTACGTGGACAAAGCCAAGGAATTCATCATGCCTAAGCCCTGCAGGGTCATAACAGAGAGAAGTCTGCAGTCATAGTATTTTTAACCTGGAAAGAATACTGGTGCAGTCTGTCATAATGTGGTGAGCTATTCCATGATAACACCCTTTCACAACTGGCTTAATCTGCAGTGTCCCTCCATGAACCTAATTATTATGGCTCTCCCTCCTTAGGGTCTAGTCTGGGCTATGCAAGCCAACCTCATCATCTCAGCCCTTCTAGGTACTGCTACTGGGGCTGAGTTGTCACTTCACTGTGTCTTTCCCAAAGTGATGCAGGAGCCTCTTTGAAACCTGAGCCCTTGGCATTTTCTTGTTGTTCATCATCTCACCCTGGGGACTTAGTTCTTGATGTCCTTCCTTTCAAGTAGGTGGCTGCTGCTTTGGATCTCAGTCTGATTCAAATGGTGACTATTCCTTTGATACCATTGAGACCAGATACCAGACCACCAATTGGACATTTTTTTCTGGTTATCCTGTCCTGACTTGCTGTGGGGTTTAGGGATGTCTGGGGACATGAATTTCTGGGCCCATTTCTTTTTCTAAGGATTCATATAATTCCCTAACTTTATGGCTTGGAGGCTGCCTGGGTTAACAGTGCTTTTGCTCAGACTGTCCTCTAAGACTTGAATTTGCAGCAGAAACAAAACAGCACCTGGTTGTCAGTTATACTACAAAGCAGGGTCTCAGTAAGGGTAATCAAATTACTGACTTCACTGAGGGAAAAAGCATCTGGCTTCTTTCATCTTAGGGTCTTCAGATCTGAGAATGCTGGCTGAGGGCAAAGGGCCTGGAGGTAGGCCTGCCTGGACATGACTTCTCTGCTGCTTATTAAAATCTTAGCTGACCTACTCCAAACCCTGGTTCCTCTATATGCAAAATAGTCACAATAATAGCATTATCTTAAAAGACTTGCTGGGGGCTTCCCTCGTGGCACAGTGGTTGAGAGTCTGCCTGCCGATGCAGGGGACGCGGGTTCGTGCCCCGGTCTGGGAAGATCCCACATGCCGCGGAGCGGCTGGGCCCGTGAGCCATGGCCGCTGAGCCTGTGCGTCCGGAGCCTGTGCTCCGCTACGGGAGAGGCCACAACAGTGAGAGGCCCGTGTACTGCAAAAAAAAAAAGACTTGCCAGGAAGCTAACTTATGAAGATAACTAAGCATCTAGCCCAGGTCAGATTCTGGGGGTAGTGGCAGGAATTCAGATATGTTAACAGTAGTAGCTAGTAGCTGAGTTATTTACCACATAATCGAGTTGCCATTTAGTTGTGTCACCTTGGACAAGAATACCTACCTCCTGCACTATTGCGAGGGTTTAATGAGATAGCATTGTGCCAAGCAAACAGTAAATGCTCAGTACTTAACTATTATTGTTAGGCAGCCATGTTAGGTGTTGGTGTGCTTTATTATTCTGGGTCTTATTTTTTCCTTTACCTTTTGTTTGAATTTCAGGGTGAAACTTCCTACATACGCGTTTATCCAGAGAGAAGCACCAGCTATGGCTACTCACGGTCTCGGTCTGGGTCAAGGGGCCGTGACTCTCCATACCAAAGCAGGGGTTCCCCACACTACTTCTCTCCTTTCAGACCCTACTGAGACAGGTGATGGGAATTTTTTCTTTATTTTTTAGGTGAACTGAGCTGCTTTGTGCTCAGAATCTACATTCCAGATTGATGATTTAGTGTCTTAGGACATTTTTTTAATTTTTTTTTTTTTTTTTAAGGAAATAAAACTACATAATTTCTACCAGGGCCATATTAGCAGTGAAACATTTTTAACTGCGGAAATTATGGTTTTGGTTCAGAAACAAGTTGTATATTTTTCACCCCTGATGATGGGAAAAAAAACAGTGCTGTATCTTTGTGGGTTGCTCTTCTACGGAGATCAGCTGTTACTGTGACTTAAGTCGGCCCATTCTGTTTAGAAATATATTTTAAACGTTTAGTAATTGACATGTGTGATTGTCCTTAATTACGTTCATAGATTTTACCAAACAGGCACACTGATAATAGTAAAAAAAAAAAAAAAAAATCATTGACTTGTAGTGGCAGCTTGTACCCAGTTGGTAAGGAGCAGGAGTGGATTTACTTTATTTGGGGATAAAGATGTTGCTCTGATGGTGGTCTGAGAACTTCAATCCCAAGGGCAGGTTCAGGGTTCTCTTATAATTCAAGGCCAACTGTATAAATTAAGCTGCTTTAAAGAAAAGAGGGCGCATTGCAGATAGGGGAAGGGAATGGGAAGGCTAAAAACAGACTTTTAAAAGTGGGCACCAGCATAAAGATCATTGGGAAATTCTTAGCCAAAACCAACTTTGGCAGTTGGTTAGGGAAAAAAAAAAAACCAAAAAAGTTTTGGTTCTATCACTTTCACTCCTAAATTTGTCTCATTTGTCCCTGGTATCTGAGCTTTAAAAAACAAAACAAACCCCCAAACAAAAAACCCCACTGTCTTGGGATTCTGTTCAGTTCAGTAATCACGGGGCAGGGGGCCTACTTTGTCACAGGCCCAGGACTATTTTTTTTTTTTTTTAGACCACTTTATTGAAATACAGTTGACCTGTAAAAAGCTGTACATTTAATGTATACAACTCAGTGAGTTTGGGGTTAAGTACACACACATGAAATCACAACCATGAAGGCCATAAACATATCCATCACCTCCCAAAGCTGCCTCCTAACCTTAGCAGAAAGTCAGCCCTCTGCTTGGAACAAAGTGGGTACCCAAGAACAAATTTAAGTGTGCTCAGTAAAGATAAAAGGCTGCTCAAGTCAATGGAAGCAGCAACTGAAAAGGACAACTCAGGTTGTCACATAGTGATCAGATGCAATGTCTAACAGTTACATAAATAGAAAAATTCACTTAAATGCAGTTTGGTAGACAGTCTTTTGGGGAGGGGATAAAATCTTCCATACAGAACAGCCTGTGAGTACACTTGATCCATTTCCTTGGAAACTGGCCATACCTTCTACTTCCGTTGGCATCAGGGACTATTTGTCTTATTTTGGCTAGATCTTTCCCAGTTCTGTCTTCAAAAGAGTTAGTTACTAAGAGATACTTAACCATCACTTTTTTCAGGTGACTGAAGGAAGTGGGAACATTAGTGTTCGTAACAAAATAGTCGTTGCACTTCCACGTTTTTAGAGGGCACCCCTTCCCAGAATAGCTACTCAGCAGTGTGAGAAGGGCTCTTTTTCATCCAGCTTTGGCCAAGAGATATTACCTGTTTGAAAACAATAACAAAAAGGAATGTTATAGTTGAGCCTGCTTTCCAACTGGCTCTACACTGAGCTAACTGGTTTGTCATGAAAAATAAGCAGTGGAAATAAGTGTAGCTATTACAGTTTTTCTAACTATGAGTATCTGAAAGAACCAGTTATAAGTGAAGCCTAATCAATGCACACTTTTCAGTAAGTAGCAGAGACAGGTTAATTAGACATTTATATGCATATGGGAGAGGAAGGAGAGACTATGACTGTGAACTCAGTTTTTCCCAAGAAGCAAAGTCTGACACAAGGTTCTATTTGAGAAACAGCATATGTGATCAATGGATGTGTCTGCTGAAACAGCAACAACTATCAGACGCTGAGATTGAGAGATTATAAAATCTTACTTCTCTCCACAGTTAACTGAGGTGGTTCAGTTAATCAGAGGCATGAGCTCAAAAAAATTTTTTTTTTTTTTGCGGTACGCGGGTCTCTCACTGTTGCGGCCTCTCCCGTTGCGGAGCACAGGCTCCGGACGCGCAGGCTCAGCGGCCATGGCTTGCAGGCTCAGCGGCCATGGCTCACGGGCCCAGCCGCTCCGCGGCATGTGGGATCTTCCCGGACTGGGGCACGAACCCGTGTCCCCTGCATCGGCAGGTGGACTCTCAACCACTGCGCCGCCAGGGAAGCCCGAGCTCAAAATTTTTTTAGCTTTCCTTCCCATCCTTCCTTCAACCAGAGCTTTTCTTTAATTGGTTGGTCTCGATCAAAGAGGTATTCCCTGAGCCAGAGGACTGATGTTTGTCTCTGGAGGCTGCTCACGATGGTTCTCCACTGAGGGACATCTCCTGAACTTGAAGCTGGCACTTGGAAAGCCATCTACCTGGAGTGCTTAGGCTAGTCCCATTCCCCAATGTCCAGAGGGGTGCAGCAGCTCTGAGGGCTCACCTATCTGCAGTTCAGCTACCCAAGGTTCTGGGTTTTATCATTGGCCCAGAGTTTTAAAATAGTTACAGTGAGGTTTAAAGATGCAAATCTCCACACTAGGGGTTGCAGATTGGTCACAGGATGCACCTGGCTTGCAGCAGGTATGTTTTATTTTCATGGTATTTTTTAAAATCTTGAATTAACACTTAAAATTTGGGAAATAGCACACAAAATGCCAGATGTCCAGGTTCTCTGGGAAAATGGGCTCCCATTCCTGCCTGGCGCTAAATGAGAAGCAGCGCATGCCAGCTGCCCCTTTAGGCATAGCTTGAGCTCCAGATTTGCCACTCTACACAGCTCTCCCTGCCTCGGTCCTGTTTTTGTTTTGCTCATTCCTGTTAACACCTGGCCCCTAGAGGTGAATGTGACCCCTGGAATCTACTGCCACCTTAGTGTCACCACCTGTATATACTTTGTTTTTTGTTGTTATTAATACATGTATTATTTTTTTTCAAGAGGGTATTCAATTGCTTATTTATTACACATGATAATGGATGACACACAAGCTTCATTCCCATCTATATCTGGTACCATAGTCCAATTTAGATACATTGCATAGGATGTGCCAGCAATCATATTAATCATCAAAAAACTCCGTGACCTGGCTTGGGCGACCCTCTTCACGGTGAACTCCAGGTCACAACGCAGTAACTGTCAGCTCAGCTACACCAGGGTTTCAGAAGACAGCAGCTTCTCCACCAAAGCAGGCTGTAAATAAATTTTGAATGGAACCTGGCATCACCCTGAAGGAATACTAACTTCACACTGTTGGGGTAGTTTACCAAAATGGCTTCAGGGTAGACTAACTTTATACAGCACATTTTAAAAAAAGACACGTTTATTCAGCGTCATGATCAGACTATTACACTTAGCAATCAACAGCATGGGTGCAAAAAAAAAAAAAATCTACATTAAAACCCTTTGTTGGAATGCTTTACACTTTCCACAGAGCAGAAACTAAAATAACCTGTTATACAATTAGTCACAAATACAGTCCTTGAGGGTTTTTTGCCCATACACATGAGTATTGTCTAAAACATGTCTTCTTTGTAGCAGCTAGGCCCTGCCACCACTGTGCTTGGCTGAGTTCACAAATCTGTTGTAACCTGTAGCTTCCCTGTCACTTCTCTGGCTCTCCTCTCCTGCTAAGCTTTGTTTCCTGGCAGTAATCAAAACCTTCTGCCACTGCCATAGCTACTGCTGCTGCTGGAACCACCATAGCCACCTTGGTTTCGGGGTTTGGCAAAGTATTGGCCTCCACCACCATAGGGGCCAGAACTTCTGCCTCCAAAGTTTCCTCCTTTCATGGGTCCAAAATTTGAAGACTAATTGTTGTAACTGCCAAAATCATTGTAGCTTCCACCACCTCCAAAATTGCTTCCATCATTACCAAATCCATCATAGCCATCCCCACTGCCACCATATCCACCAACACCGTGGCTGCCACCAAAGCCACCTTGACCACTGAAGTTTCCTCCACGACCAAAGTTGTCATTCCCACCAAAACCACCTCCATGACCACCACCAAAGCTTCCAGAACCACTTCGACCTCTTTGGCTGGATGAGGCACTAGCCATCTCTTGCTGAGATAGGGCTTTCCTTACTTCACAGTTGTGGCCATTCAGTGTGGTATTTCTGAATGACAGTCTTGTCTACGGAGTCATAGTCATCAAAGGTTACGAAAGCAAAGCTGCTCTTTTGCCACTGCCTCAATCAGTCATGATTTCAATCACTTCAATTTTCCCATACTGTTCAAAATAATCTCTTAGATGATGTTCTTCACTGTCTTCTTTAATGCCACCAACAAAAATCTTTTTCACAGTTAAGTGGGCACCAGGTCTTTGAGAATCTTCTCTTGAGACGGCCCTCTTTGGTTCCACAACTCTTCCATCCACCTTGTGTGGCCTTGCATTCATGGCCACATCCACCTCCTCCACAGTGGCATATGTGACAAACCTGAAGCCTCTGGAGCGTTTGGTGTTTGGATCCCTCATTACCACACAATCTGTGAGCGTTCCCCACTGCTCAAAATGGCTCCTCAGACTCCATCGGTTGTTTCAAAGCTCAAACCTCCGATGAAGAGCTTCCGCAGCTGTTCGGGCTCTTTGGGTGACTCTGACTTAGACGTGACGGCAGTGGAGAGTCGGGGGGGAGACGTCAACGATGCTTACTCGGCGGCGTCCACAAGCAGAAAGGAGTAATCTCCATGTGTTTTTCTTATTTCCAGTTTTATTGAGATAATTGACATACATTGTATAAGTTTAAGGTGTGTAACACAATGATTTGATACATGTATATATTGCAAAATGATTACCATGATAAGATTAGTTAACATCCTAGAGTCACCATGCTGTACATTATATCCCCAGGACTTATTTAACTTATAACTGGAAGTTTTTACCTTTTGACTTCCTTCACCCTTTTGCCACTTTATACTTGTCAAAGTGCTTTCACATAGCAAATCTGGGCCTCACAGTTCCTACTGCATTCTTAGTTTACTGTGGGACAGTCTGTTAAGCCATTTTGGGCAACACATACCTGGGGGAGCCACAAAATACTCCTCCACAACGTGATGGGAGTTTTGTAGTAGTTCTTCAGCACAGTTGCCTTCTACCACATTGTCGGATCTCAAGTACAGACATCTACAAAACCAGAAGTTTAAGGTTACCTTCTCAGAACATGGCTTCTAGGGCATGGGTAGAGAGGGTCAAGTACGGGAGAACAAGGGAGCAGCATATTCTTGAGTTATAGTCAGTGCTCAAAGATGGAGGAGTTGTAGTCAACAGTAGACCAAATAACAGCCTACCATTTATAGATTCTCCCAAGAACCCTGTGAGGTAAGTGGTAATTATTCCTCAGGATTGATATGTTTAATATATTTTATGATTACTATGGGTAAGTTGCTTTTGGCGGAGATAGGTAAGAAGGCAATTACAGTATAATATATTAAATCTAACAGAGGTGAGCAATGCTTGCCAAGGGACTAGATAGGGGGACCTAACCCAGCCTGGGTGAGGGACAGGTCCTCAGAACAGGTGATGTCACTCCTTAACCATGGTCAAGGAACAGCTGGGTTGGGACTTCCCCGCTGGTCCAGTGGTTAAGGCTCCGTGCTGCCAATGCAGGGGGCCCAGGTTCAATTCCTGGTCAGGGAACTAGCTCCCACATGCTGCAACTAAGAGCTTCCATGCCGGGCTTCCCTGGTGGCACAGTGGTTAAAAATCTGCCTGCCAATGCAGGGGACACGGGTTCGAGCCCTGGTCGGGGAAGATCCCACGTGCTGCATAGCAACTAAGCTGTGTACCATAATACTGAGCCTGTGCTCCGCAACAAGACAAGCCACTGCAATGAGAAGCTCACGCACCACAAGGAAGAGTAGCTCCTCAGTGCAACTAGAGGAAGCCCACGCGCAGCAACAAAGACCAATGCAGAAAAAATAAATAAGTTAATTAAAAAAAAAAAAAGAGCCCCCATGCCACAACTAAAGATCCTGCACACAGCAATGAAGATCCCATGTAAGACCCGGCATAGCCAAATAAATAAATATTTTAAAAATATGTATACACTTTAGGGCTTCCCTGCTGGCACAGTGGTTGGGAATCTGCCTGCGAATGCAGGGGACACAGGTTCGAGCCCCGGTCTGGGAAGATCCCACATGCCGCAGAGCAACTAGGCCCGTGAGCCACAACTACTGAGCCTGTGCGTCTGGAGCCTGTGCTCTGCAACAAGAGAGGCCGCGATAGTGAGAGGCCCGTGCACCGCGATGAAGAGTGGCCCCCGCTTGCCGCAACTAGAGAAAGCCCTCGCACAGAAACGAAGACCCAACACAGCCAAAAATAAATAAATAATAATTTTTTAAAAAATATTTTAAAAATATGTATACACTTAAAAAAAAAAAGAAACAGCTGGATTGGGGGGGTGATGGGAAATGAGCAAGGTGCAGAAACTTGCTCAAGGTTGGTTATAAATAACTTAAGCTGCTAAGTGACAGGACTGGGATCCGAGCCCGGTTCTGGTACCCCTAAGATGAGTGCTTTTTTCATCGCAACCACCTTTGTGGATGTAAAAGTACCTGCCCTCCAAGATGTACCACGAACATAGCTCAAGAATCTCACACTGTTTTTGAGGCTTAGTGGTTTCATTAAACTATCCAGATGGCAAACTAGTGAAACCAAACAGTTTTTTTTTTTTTTTAATTTATTTATTTTTAATTTCGGCTGCGTTGGGTCTTCATTGCTGCGTGCAGGCTTTCTCTAGTTGCAGCGAGTGGGGGCTCCTCTTGTTGCGGAGCACAGGCTCTAGGCGCGCGTGGGCTTTAGTTGTGGCATGTGGGCTCAGTAGCCGTGGCTCATGGGCTGCAGAGCGCAGGCTCCATAGCTGTGGCGCCCGAGCCCAGCTGCTCCGCAGCATGTGGGATCCTCCCGGACCAGGGGTTGAACCCGTGTCCCCTGCATTGGCAGGTGGATTCCCAACCACTGTGCTACCAGGGAAGTCCCACACTACTGTTTTAAGGTTTAAAAGTGCATGACAAGAGGTTTGAGTTGGCTTCCAGATACCTGGGCTGAAAAATAAGCAGTCTGCTCAATCACTAAGAGGGTAGCAGCCAAGCTCTTTCTGCTCTGAGCCAGACACAGACTGCAGGCTAAACCTAATGGGACAATGGCACAAGGGTGTGACATGAACATCTGGGTAAAGGCTGCATAGAAGGCCAAGTTGTAATGATAAGATTCTTTTAGGAAAGGATTGGTTCTTCTATTTCTTTGGGGCACCCAGCCCTGGGCAAGACACGATAAACACTTATTCATGGTACAAAGAGTGGAAAGCTGGACTCTATTCCAGGACTGGCACTGTCTTAATGCGTCACCTTGAACAAGTATGATCTTTCTAAGACCTTAAGCTTCTTGCCAAAAAAAGTGAAGGTTGCACTAGAATTTTTTTTTTTTTACCATACAAGGATTATGCACTCATACTCATTCAAGGAAACTTGGAGAACAAAAATAAAAGTAATCTGCAAAGGTGACCATTGGACTTTCTGGGGTTTATATTTCTGTTGGGCAATATACCAAAACGGCTAAGAGACTGGGCTCCTGAATCACTGCAGAATTCAAACCCCAGAGCTGCACGTGGCCTGTATGCAAGTTACTTATCCTTTCCATGTATCAGTTTCCTTGTTTGTAAAATGCTTCAGAGAATTGCTGGGACAATTAAATGAAATGATGTTTAAAAAGAAGGTCTGGTAATGCTGGGCTTGCATTCTTAGGGCAACAGGAGGTGGGCGCTGAATAGCACCTGCTCTTTTTTCAAAAAGAGTTTGTACACCCCGGGTACACCTCAGTCCCCACTACTCATTCAGAGAATACCTATGCACTTAACCTGCTATAATCACTCACAACCCTCCCAGTCCATAGGGACTGGAGGCTGCTAATTGTTCCTGGGCGCTTGGAGATTTTGACAAAAAAGACTATACTACTGCCAAGAGGTGGTTAAAAGCTACTGCTTCCCAACAGTAGGTAGCAATTGATTTGTTCACTCATTTGGTAATTGGGTTTCCTCTTAAGTGACATTTCCAGAAAGACAAAACTCACCTCTTTAAATATCACACATTTCCACCTAATTACTATTTAAGGTGGAGCTGTTTGTAGAATAAATCCACACCTCCCTATTTTCTTAAACATAGGCTACTGAACACAGGGTCTCTGAGGGTGGCACACCAAGCAGACCCCTCACTTGGCAAGTCGCTTAACTTTTCTTGACCTTGGAATCATGCATAAAACACCAAACAAGACCAGATGAGCTCTTTAAGTGCCTATCAATTATGACTGACTGAATGTCTACCTCACCTCATCTTTCTCAGTCTGGGTTCTATTATAAGAGCATTTAGTCCAGATACGTAGGACAACTTCTATGCATCTGGGCTACAGTGTTAGTTATGTACCATCCTTGGGAGACTTGAAAAAAGAGTCCATTGATCTTTCTGTGTCCTCAATCAGATGAAAGACCCCGGTTGCGAAAACTTTTGACTGTGAATTAGAAATCCCTGCCCTCTAAAGCTCACAGACAAGGCACTTAAACCAGTAATTGAGGGAAATGCATTTAATTTCATGGAAAACACTATGGCAGCATGGCAGAAGAAGTGCCTCTGTTGGCCCTTGGGCTGACCAATGGAACAGTTCTGCTGTTGTATTAGTTTCTTTCTGCCTCTTCCCTGCTATCAGGCTGCCAGGAGTTGTTTCTCTGGGCACCATTCTACTTCCATCTACAAGCCTTTTAATTTATTTCTAGTTTCACGCGGACTGAAATGAGAGCTAATCGATTTGGCAAATAAGGCTCTGAGGGACATCCTAAGCATTGAAGTTATTTGGCTACAGTCAGAGATGTCACCTGAGTCAGTCTCTGGATCTGAGATGAAAAAGGATAAAGTTTCTAGGGGCTGATTTTATTATTGATTGATTGATTGATTTTTTTGGCTGCGCCACGAGGCTGGTGGGATCTTAGTTCCCCGACCAGGGATTGAACCCGGGCCCCAGCAGTGAAAGCACCGAGTCCTAACCACTGGACTGCCGGGGAATTCCTGGGGCTGACTTTAGAGGGCATATCTAGAGCAGTATTTGAGAGAAGCTCTGAGTTCCAAGTCCTGGATTCTCCTCGTAATACCTGTGAAACTTTGGCACAGGTTACATAATCTTTCTGAGCCTTGGTTTCTTCATCTATGAAAGAGATACTAATATTTGCCTTTCGGGATTATATGTGATTACTGAGATATAACGCATATAAAATCTTAGTGCCTGGTACATAAGCATGCTAATGCTTTTTAGCTCAAAACAAATGATAGGTTATTAATGGGCCAAGAGATTTCTGTTAGCCAGTCAGGACCCTTACAGCTAGTGTGGCTATCACCTAAAACCATTTAACACTTGTCTTCACTTAACTGGGTTCCATTTCAAATGTCAGTGAAGGCAGTACATTCAAAACATGAAAATCCTACAAATGTCACATCTAAAATGGAATCATTACCCCAAACTGGTTTCCTAATTTATGGCAAGATTGCAAATCACTGAATACTAAGTCACTATTCCAGTTACCAGAACCAAATCCCTCTTCATCTTTTCCACAAACTCTTCCCTGAGTAATAGTTGCATTTCTTTATAGTTACCCTCTAGATGCCTTGGGAAATTCTGACTGCTCTTTGCACTCTATTCCCACCTTTCCCATAGATAATAAAGAACATTCAACAAACATTTACTGAGTGTCTGCTCAGTGCTAGATGAAGATGAGCAATAACAGACATGCTTCCTGTGAGGTGGACGAGCAGTAGGAGAGGGGCAGAGAATCAAATATCAATTAAATACATGTATGAATACATGTAAAATTACAGCTCTTTTGAATACCATGAGAGCCACAGGTTCTGAAAGAGAATCTGACTCAATACAGAAGAATGAAAACTTCCTTGAGGAAGTGGCAGTTGAAATCTGAAGAAAGGAAATTAAGTAGGCAAAAAAAAAAAGCAATGTGGGGACTTCCCTGGCAGTCCACTGCAGGGAATACGAGTTTGATCCCTAGTCAGGAAACTAAGATCCTGCATGCCACACAGTGAGGCCAAAAAAAAAAGGAATGCATGGGCTGAGATGGGGGTAAAGGCAAGAGCCCAGAATTCTAACAAGGGGAAAGAATGGAGAGCTCTGGGAAAGCAATGTCTTGAAGAAGTGGGCAGAAGCTTGGTTAAATGATGCCCCACAGGCTATGGTGAAGCTTTCCTTTTTATCCTAAAGAGCACTAGGAAGCCACCTGAAGGGCTTGGGGAGGAGAATGACATCAGATTTCTGTTTTGAAACACTGTAACTTTGGGCAAATTGGTTAACCTCCCTAGACCTAAGCATCAAGATTACAAAATAGAGGATTTGAAGGAATCAAAGACTGGAGTGAGGGCTTCCCTGGTGGCACAGTGGTTGAGAGTCCGCCTGCTGATGCAGGGGACAGGGGTTCGTGCCCCATTCTGGGAAGATCCCACATGCTGTGGTGCGGCTGGGCCCGTGAGCCATGGCTGCTGAGCCTGTGTGTCAGGAGCCTGTGCTCTGCAACGGGAGAGGCCACAACGGTGAGAGGCCCGTGTACCGCAAAAAAAAAAAAAAAAAAAAAAGACTGGAGTGAGACCATGAGGCTAGCAAGCACTTTACATGAAGGTTATGGTTGCAGATAAGTGTGGCTCTCCCTACCGGCATTGACTAATGGCAGCTTTCTTTCTCCCACCTGTACCAGGAGTTTATTTTTAAAAATTCCATCAGAAAAAGGCTAGGACAGAGTTGTAGACTACCCATATCTTTATAGGCTACATACCCATCCTTTCTAAGAAGCTGCAGTCCCAAACAGCAAACAAGTCTGCTTTTCAAAAAAGATCATTTTCTTTTAAAATGTATTAAGATTTGGCAAAAAAAAAATGTATTAAGATTTGGCAAAAATTGGTAGAGGTGGGTAGAGGCTGCACCCTTTTAGTGTTCATAAGCTGCTTTGTCAAAGACCCACCCCTCCCTGTTTCATTACACTACTTCACTACTTGGGTTATTACTCTGCCCCCTTAGGCATTTGTGTTTTGGGCCCTAGGTATAAAATGAAAAGTTAAAACTTCCCTCTAGGCTTCCCTGGTGGCGCAGTGGTTAAGAATCCGCCTGCCAATGCAGGGGACACAGGTTTGAGCCCTGGCCCAGGAAGGTCCCACATGCCACGGAGCACCTAAGCCCATGTGCCACAACTACTGAGCCCGCGTGCCACAACTACTGAAGCCCACGCGCCTACAGCCCGTGCTCCGCAACAAGAGAAGCCACGACAATAAGCCACGCAGTGCAACGAAGAGTAGACCCCGCTTGCCACAACTAGAGAAAGCCGGCACTCAGCAACACAGACCCAACACAGCCAAAAAACAAACAAACAAAAAAACTTCCCTCTGCATTCCCATCTTCTTTAACACTAACCATCGTTAATAGTTTCTTGCATGCCCTTTCAGGGAACAAAACAAAACTTAATGCATACACCAGAGTATATAAAATAGATTACACATAAAGTATCGATAATACCATACACGATGTCATGAACTTTGCCTTTTTTATTAAGTATATCTTGGAGACCCTTCCATATCAGCATATAGTTATTTCATTATTTTTAACTGCCAAATATTCCAGTGTACTATGATGATGTATTTAGCCATGAAGGACACTTAGAATGTTTCTGGGGTTTGTTTCTTTTCTGTTGTTTTGTATTATAAACAGATTTGCATACCCTGGGCGCTTGTGAACACATCTTGATGCACTTTCACAGATATTTCCATAGGGAACCACTAGGTCAGAAAATACGTACATTTAAAATTTTTGAGACAGGAATTCAGCAGCTAGGAAATCAGACATGAGCTCACATTCTATTAACAAGAAACATTACAAATCAACAAAAATAAGATTATCAATAAAAATATTAGAAGAAAACCCTGGGACTCCCCTGGTGGTCCAGTGGTTAAGACTCCGCGCTTCCACTGAAGGGATCGAGGGTTCGATCCCTCGTCCGGGAACTACAATCCCGCATGCCGCACGGCCAAAAAAAGAAAACCAGACAGGATTAAGGAGTTAATGCAAAGATCCTAGAGGAGCAACGAATCTGGCTGTGTTGGAAAAACGGTAAAGAAGCCAATGTGGTTGGAATGATAAAAGCAGTACTTCGGTGCGGTAGGGAGGGACTCTAGGAATTTGGGCCTCGAAAGTGAAGCTTAGCAGTTCGGATTTTGTTCCTAGTTACACTGGGAGCCATCGAGGATTCTACAAGGGAGGGGCAGGATCCATAATGAACAAGGGAAAGAGTGAAAGCACCCGCGGGGTGACCGTGGGCAAGTTCTCGCATCTCGCTTCTGTGAAATGAGACACTAATCTTCATCTTAACTGGGAGCGAAGGCGCCGCAGGCAAGGCTTCGAGGCCGTAGTCGCGAGCTTACCTGTCCTCCAGAACTGACTCCATGGGCTCCACCCCGTCCGTGTCCACGGCGCGAAGCCGGTCGGCGAAGGCGATGGCTTTCTCCAGCCGTGCCACGGCCTCTTGGCTGCCGAAGTCCACAAGCGCTAGCCGCTCCAGGTGCTCGATCAGCTCGGCCGTGACCCGGCGGCTTCCCTGGGGGAGGATGAGGCGGAGGGCTTGGGTCACAGGTGGGGCCTGCTCCGCCTCCCGCCCCGCTTCGGCACCCGCCTAGACGCCCCGGCCTCTACCTGAGGATCGGCCTTGGAGGGGAAGCCCCGGCGCCCGCCCGCCGACGCTCGAAGGCCCAGCCACACTCTCCGCGTCCACATTTCTCTCCTTCTCGGCCTCCGTAGTGCGTCCTCTCGTAAAGCCTAGCGACGCGCTTAAAAGTGATGACATCCGAGAGCGCCGCCACCGCCGACGCCATGAACAGTGTGGGGGAGGCTTGCACCGACATGAAGCGTGAGTACGACCAGTGCTTCAATCGCTGGTTTGCCGAGAAATTCCTCAAGGGGGACTGCTCCGGGGACCCGTGCACCGACCTCTTCAAGCGCTACCAGCAGTGTGTTCAGGTGAGCTGAGGCCCGGGTCCTCTCGCCTCTACCCCAGGCACCGGCTTCTCTCTACGGTGTTCCTGGCCTCACGCATCGTATCTTGAGGGCGTTGGGACTGGCAGGGTGAAGAAAAGCCTCGATGAGACCAGTGACAGTAGTTCTCTCCCCTACCGTCACCAAGGCTGCCTGGTATCTCTCCGAATGACAAAGTTAAATATTTTTGCAGCACTTTACTTTTTACGGAGCCCAGTAACATTCTTTGGTTCATTTGGTGCTCAACCTGAACTTGCAAAGTGGGTATAGTTATTTGTATTTTATGCATGGAACACTCACGCCCAGAAATAGGAAGTGATTAGTCGAAGTTCACTAGAATCAAGTTTCCTTGGATTTTGCGGTGGTGCACTTTTCCAATATTGCTGAGGGACAAGGAGGGGTGTTAGCCTCTCTGGCCTGTTAGACATTATGGAGGATCTCCTTTTGTTATATTCCCTTCATTGGCCTATTTTATTCTCTCTTGACTAGCCAGAACATCTTCATTCCAGCCCAGTGAATGTGAAACTGATCTGAATCGTAATCACAGCCCTGGGCAAGGCACTCCCAATTAGTTAACTTAAAAAACATCCTCAGTAATTCCAGGTGGAGCTGCTGTCTTTACCCAATATAGATAGGGAAGTTAGGCTTGATCAAAGTTATATAACCAGTAAGTCCTGGGACTGATTTGAACTTGTCTCTGTCACAAGAGTGGTGATACTGTTTAAATTCCACTTCTGAATTTTGATGTTAACTCTTTCCAATCTCTCTGGTTTTACAGTTAATTTCTTTGTAATCTTATGTTAAAAAGCATGGGGTTTGAATCATGTTTGGTAGTCCTTATGGTCCAGTCGGATTTACTTTTGTACCATCATATTTATAAAGTTTGGTCCTCAGGCTCCATGTGGACCTTTATCATGTGTTTTCTTCCATCAGAAAGCAATAAAGGAGAAGGAGATTCCTATTGAAGGACTGGAGTTCATGGGCCACGGCAAAGAAAAGCCTGAAAGCTCTTCTTGACCTTGACAGTCACCTTGAAAATGGACTCCTCAGATCAGGAAATTGAGGACTCTGGATAGTGTCAGTTAAAGCTGTGAAGATAGCATCAATTTGATGAATTTAGGAGAGAGGAGTTTCCTGTCCTCCTTGATATTTTTCTCTCATTTGTAAAAGATGATGAAAAAAATCACTCTTTGCTTTGAAATTTCAGGCTTTGGCATCAGCAGGAACTCAATGTGCTAAATAATGGGATTATGGTTGCAATACTTGGTCTGGGATCGGTTTTAAATGTATCTAGTATGTAAATGCTGATAAGCTTGTCAGGATGATCAAGGTTGCCTGAGTTATGCTTCGAAGGGCATTACTTGTACACTGTACTGGGGTTACTGTTCATGGAAGCAACTGGTTAGGATCTCTCTTTTCTCTCACGGAGATAATGCTTTGGAAAGGGTTCCCAGCACAACAGTTTCGATCAATGCTTGGGAGACAGCTTTTAAGAGTTCCCTACCTTAAGAAGAGGTGTCAGATCTCATGTTAAGAGGTGAAAGCTTCAAGAACACTGTGAACACCATTTCAGAGTTCATGGTGTAGTTCAGCAATTAAGATCCTTGGAGTGGCTATGCAGGAGGATCCTAAATTGCAAAGATTTGCTGTTGCCAGCTTTCAACTTAAGTAAATGAATTAAGTCAACCTGTATATCATAAAAGTGCCAAAATGCTGCATCTGGTTAAATGGGGGGAGAAAGAGTTCACTTTATTTGCCTGCTTTACCCACCCTGCCCTGTAATGCCTGTAATCATGAAGATGGAACAAATTGTAACATTTAGTTTCTATCATTATTTGCCCCTGAAACTCAGTGCACTTTATGGAACTACCACCCTGTAACCCCACACATCCCATATATACACTGGGGGGAGTTTTTTATCATTTTAAAATGAAGATTTATCTAAGCTAGGTAGTATCGTATAGCAAATGGAAACCACTGATTTCTAAAATTTCCACAGTCAGCTACACGGATATCTTAAAATGTTTATATAATGGCACCCCAAAAAAGGATCAGGTGAGCACTTACACACTTCAGAATGTCATATAGTCTCCACAATTGCATATCTTGAGTAATGTGGTTCAATTTTTTTTATGTGCCCATATAGTATGAAACTTGATTTACAGAAGTCCTAGATCCTATTATCTCTTCTCCACTTTACCAATTAATAACTTCATATTTAATGTGACCAGTCCTTCATGTCATTACAATACATTCTGCATTTATATTTTGACAGGTTAAGGTCCATTATACAAAAGATATCTGGAACCCAGTTGAGGGAGTCCAGGCAGCAAGCTGCAGTTAAGTATAACTGTCCTGAAATAAGCCTGCCCACAAGCCAGTAAAACCTTATAGGCTCTTGAATCTTACCACAGAACTGTCTGGTTGAGCCTTGAGAATAAAACAAATGTTATTATAATTGCTACTGAGGGAATAATTTTTTCCTGATTGTTCCTCATGCTATTTTGACTTTATCCTGCCCATAAAATGGCTCCCACTATCTCAACTACTTAAAAGGTTTTAAATTTTGAAGAGGAAATCTTAATTGCTCTTTAATGGTGATCTCTCCTAATTCCTATGGCTACAGGAAGGTTTTAATTCCAGAAACAAATAAAGCCAGTTCTATATGCAGAAATGTGTCACACTGCCTTTATTTCTCCAAAAGTTTCTGACCCTTCCAGCCTTAAGGGAGCTGAGAGATGACCCAAGATGAGAACTTGACATCTTTGGAGAAAATTATCTGACTATAGGGAGAATTCTTCAGCAAATGCTGGTGTCTTTGCCACCTGAAGTCTGCCAGGACCCAGTTTTGACCCTTAATTAGCTTGACTTGTGGTATCTGCTTTACCCACCCCAGGCACAAGAAACCAATGCCAGGTCTGTTACAAACATTGTTATTTGGAGGCCTGAATTGGACCTGAAACTCCGTAAACAGCAGCCGCAGACCTTCACTGCAGAAATAGAAATAACATCAATGTTAATTTCTGAGGGAAAAACACCACCAAAGAATGCAACTCTCAGCTCATGACTAAATTATTTATTTAAGCCATCTCCTGCCATAAGCAAAGGGACGGAAGATCAGTATAATGGTCATCAAGTATAATGGTCATCACTGGATACAAGAAGGTGAGCTTAAGGTCTCGAACACTTTTCTGGTCCATGTGTGCAGAGTAATGGTCCAAACCAGTGCTGTGGTCCCCACTGGGTAGTGGCCCAGGTTCTCTTTATTCGTCTTCATAGCCAGTTGGAAGCGGATTCACGTGAGGGTTATGGAATAGGGTATGATTACCATCTCCCCAGGGAAAGGGCTGTGGAGTGAAGATGTCAATTAAGCAATTCCAGAAAATAGTTCAGAAACAACACTACCATGAACTGCCTAAAGTAAGGTGAGTAACAGATAATACATAAAAACAAAATGGAAATTAGTCCTTTAACTACTGGCATATTTCAGCCCTCCCATAATTTAAGGGAGCTCTTATAAATTCCAGGGGAGCCCGTAAAGTAGACAGTATGAAAAGCAAGCTCAAGTTCGTTACTCAAAAGCCTCTCGCTGGTAACTGTACATCAGTGCTGTGTTTCTGAAAGTGCAATCCTCCCACCACGTGCATCAAAGTGGTAGAGGTGGGTATGGGGGCAGAGATGCTTACTTAAATGCAGATTTCTGGACCTGAAACAAATCTCTGGATTGGAAACTGCAACATACCCTCAGTTATTTTGCATGCTACTTTCGAAAAGCATTGCTCTAGGGCAGTGATTTCCAGCCCAGGATGATTCTGCCCCTGTGGGGACGTAAGCCAGTATATGGAGACATCTTGGGGAGAGAAGCGTATACTACTAGCACCTAGTGGTTAGAGGTCAGAGATGCTGCTAAACATCCTATAACTCACAGGACAGCCCCTCCTCACCCCAAAGAGAATTATCCAGCCCCCAATGTCAATAGTACTGAGGTTAAGAAACCTTACTGCACGGCTTCTAATTCTGTTGTACAAGGGTGGGAGTGGCACTCAGACTCAAAAATTCTTTCTGGATCTAAGGATCCTGCTTAATTTTCCAGTCCTACCTGGGCTAAGTGAGGTAATAATTTTATAATATATCTGCATCAATAGCCAAAGGATGACATAGTTGGGATGATAACTAGCACAAAGGTGAACAGAAGCTGTCAATCTCTTCATTATGCAGCTAGTAGCTTCCAGATGCCCAGGTTTTAGAAAGGTGAACCGCCTTCCGACTTCGCCAGTCTAAGGGAGTTTCCCAAATCTCCAGGTTTTGTACCACCGACAACTGTTTCAGAACAGTATCAGAAGGCAAAAGGTGGGATGACTCAGAGAAAGGAAAACTGAAGGCCACTTATTGTACGACCTTGAAGAAGAAAGTGAGATATGACCGGAGAAAATAAAGTGAGAAAATTAAATGAGAAACTACACGCACGGCACCCACGCTTTTAGAGAATGAAGAACTTGGCATTTGGAATGAAAAGCGAAGAGACACTCGAACAGACTACAAGGGGTACCTTGGACCTGATGCGGAGATGGGGGTAGGCGACGAACTCGGGTCTCTCCTCCTCTCCGTGGCGCGACTTCAGGAACACGTTCAGCATGCTCACTCCCACCCCGGGAAGCGCCACTAAGTAGGTGAGGGACTTCCACATGCGAGCTGCAGAGGGGGCACGACGCTCAGGCCTGGCGGTAATACGCCCGGGTCTCCTCTCCCTCCCCCAAGGCCTCAAGCCAAGGTCACAATCCCGCCGCTCTTCTCTCCAGTGGGGCCGAGGCCCGCCCTGCGCACCCAGTCTCAGTACCTGAGCCCTCCTCGCCGTGGGCGCCACTCGACATAGGCCGGCTCAGCAGCCGGGAACGACCTAGCAGCCCAGAAACCCTGGCTACAGCTGCCGTCGCCATCTTCGACTAGAACGGCCGCAGCGCCGGAAGCGGAAACAGAAAAGTTGGCTGTGGGGGCGGGGCCAGAACCTCAAAAGGAAGTTCCTATTGGGCGGCGCCTTTTAACCCGAGGAACCTGCGCACTGTCCTCCCGGCGCGCAGAATCCTAACCTGAAACCTCGGGGCCGCAGAGCTAGAGGGAGCATGCGCTCTGCACTCCTGCGTGCACTCCCTGCTCCCTAAGGTCGGCACCCTGGTGAGGTTAAGCGCAAAAGAAAGGTTTGTGGAGGACACCCTGGCATCCGGGGTCGCTCCCTTCGTTGAAGTCCGTACACAGCAACAGGAGGTTCCGAGGACAAACCACTCTGTCTAAAATGCCATTTCCCCTCCTCCCTATCCTTTGACTCTACGCTATTTTTTTCATGGCACCAGGGCATAATAATTGTCATCATCATTATTACAATATTTTGTCGGCATCACAGAGTTTATGTTCTATCAGGGGAGTCAAAAGATTTTGCCACTGCAGCATCCCCAGACTCTGGAATCGTACCTGGCAAGTAACAGGTGCTCTACACAAATTTGTTGAATGAATGAATAGCAACGGGAAACAATTGGCATCTGTTATATTTTATCTCTACAATTCTTTCCCACCCCTCCTGTCATTTTTCTTCCTTCTACTCATCTAAAAACAGTTTTAAAAATAAAAGTTAAAAAATAGATACATAAGATAAAATGAAAATAAACTTTTTGACCATAGGTTCCTTTAAGGATATAATGAAAGCTATGAATCCTTTCCTCACAAAAAATGCAGCTGCTCCTAAGCACACACAGTTTAAGCACACAATGTTGGGGGAAGAAGGTACTATAAAGTACATCCGGACACCCCCTAAGAGTCCTGTGCCCCAGGTTAAGAACCTCTACTTAGAGGAATAAACAGGGACTCTGGCGTGGTAAGACTGGATTCACATTTTGTTTGCATCCCTCACAGCCTGTATGACCTTGAGCAAGTTAGATAAAACGAATGCTTTAAGGTCCTGCAGTTTCATGAAAACAAAAATTTAGGATCACATTACTAGAGCTTCACAATCTGATCTTTCTTTCTCTGAGTAGCCTGGGTTTTTGCATGTTATGGTGAAATTAGGATTGTCAAATCCCTAGGCATCCTCAAACACAGCCAGAGGGGCTGTGAAGCCCCACAGTGTAGCCATGGAAAGGGTCCAAGCTCAAGGATCAGGAAATCCTGGGTTCAAATCTGGTCTGCCCCCAACTGTTCCTCTTCTCTAAAATGGGAATGTAATATGCACTTATTCATCCCTTTATCTGACAAACAATAATTTAAGACACAGCCCCACCTGGGGAAGTTACTCACCCTCTATCCATAATAAGATGGTTCATTTAATAAATATTAACTACGGTGACTACTATGTGCCAGGTGTACACAGTAGTGTGCAAGAGCTATAAGATCTCTCTCATGCAATTTACAATTCAGTGTTAAGAGACAGGATTAAGTGAAAAATGCCCAATGCCTAGGATATGTTAAAAATTCAACAAATGTTTATTGTCTCATAGGACTTTCATACATCTTGCAGGGTGGTAGTGCTAGGTAAAGATTCTGTCTGTCGTATGCTTGGCCCACAGTACATTCTCAGGCATGCCTATGATGTTATTGCCAGGTATGCTCAGCATTTGCAAAGCTTTGGGTGACTGAGTTTAGACAGCCCAGGAAACCAAAATCATCAATACAACAAATAGCTAATATTTACTAAGCACTTATTTCATGCCCTCATCTCTGCTAAACACTTTACATAAATTGTCTTCTCCACCTCAGTAAATGGGCACTCCATTCCTCAAGTTTAACACCTTGGAATCACCTTTGATCTCTCTCTCTCTTTCTCTCTCTCTCTCACACACACACACACACACGCACACGCACACGCACACACACACACACACACACACGCACACGCACACGCACACACACACCCACACACACACTCACACACAATTTTCTATCCAGAATCTGACAGCTACTTACCACCTACTGCTACGAATTTAATCAAAGGTGTTATCTCTCACCTGGGCAATTGCAACAGCTTCCTAACTGGTCTCCCTGCTACCTGGCCCTTCTACAGCCTATTCTTACGTGGCAGCCAGGGGAAAACCTGTCAGATCATCTTCTTCCTCTGCTCAAAATCCTCAGTGGTTCCCATCTCAGAGTAAATGCCAAAGTCCTGACAGTGGGCTGCCAGGTCCTACACACCTTGCCCCCAGCCACCTCTCTGACATCATGTAGTCTACCTGCTCCCTTGCCCACTTCACTCCAGCTACATTGGCCTTCTTGCCTTTCCTTGAACATGCCAGGCATGCCCCTGCCTCAGGACCTTTGCACATGCTCATATCTCTGTCTAGAAGAGTTCCCTCCCGACCCCGTAGCCACATGAATTCTTCCTTATTTCACTCAGGACTCTGCTTAGAAGCCATCTCTTATCAGAAAGGCCTTCCCAGACCACCCTGAAGTGAAATAGCTCCTCCCCGCCCTGACACTCTATCCTCCTTACTGCGCCTTATCTATCTTTGTGGCACTTGCCACCATCTGCTGTATTAAATATTTATTGGTTTATTGTCTGCCTTTCCTCACCACATACCATGGGGGCAGGGACTATATTTTGTTCGCTGGTGTGACCACTTGGCACATGATAGGACCTCACTGAATATACATTAATCCCAACCATGATCCTGTGAGCTAGATACTATTCTCCCCATTTTTCAGATAAGGAAACTGAGACTCAAAGTTGTGAAGGAAATTGCCCAAGATCACAAAGCATTAGGCAAGTTGTGGACTCAGGCAGTGTGGGACTCAAGCCAGTTCTTTTAACCTCAAAGCCATACAGACTTTGCTTTAAGTAGAATGACACCAACTCCGAGAGGTCACCCTGTCAAGCTCATGCTAATCTGATGCTCTGAATAAGGATTAGCAAGAAAAAAAAAAAGAGCTAATAATTTCTGACTTCAGTAGGTTTGGAAAGAAAAATATTTCAAGTCATGGGGCCCTTGAGAATGGATGGAACCATCAAATGTGTTTTCAAGGTGCTGAGCTGGCAGTTCCCAGCTTGTGCGTCCTCTCACAGTGAACCCCAGGGCATCTGGCTTCTCTGTGCAGGGAGTCTCCCCAAGGCCATGGCCAGCCAGGCCTGGATTTGACGTCATCTTCTCTGGCAGCTGGTGATGTTTACACTCATGTTGAAGCCACTAAGGTCTCTGGTGCTCTGTTTCCTTGAAACAGGGAGCTGGCAGGCACACACCTCAATATTGGGGCCAGCTGCTGATGCGGGGATTGGAGGGAGACTGGGGGAGGCTGCCTAGCCAAGGACAGGGCTTGCTTAGGGGAAAGCTTATCTGGGGCATTCTGCCTGCTACTTCTACTGTGGTTTTTCCCAGCTAAGAGTTCATCCAGTTCCTGGACCAATAAATATTTGTCTGCCAAGAGACTAACCCCAAGTCTCAATTAAGTGCTCAATTATCGTTCGTTATTATTTTTGCCATGATCAGGGGAGGGGTACAGGTTCTATGGAAGCAGAGCAGAGGGGTATGTGGCCTGCGCTATGCAGAAGGCACCGAAGCTGTTTTCCAAGCACGCTAGAGGGGTGCTATGACCACCACTTCCATCATCTGAATAACTTGTCTGAGATGCTTAGCATCATTAATTCATTTAATTAGGGTCTCAACTGTGTCCTTGGACTGGGGCAACAGCAGCGACCTCCCAGTCTAGAGGGAGAGACTGACAAGTAAACAGTTACTACAACCAGTGTGATGAGTTCTACAATGGGGGGCAGTACAGCATGAACCTTGGTATCAGGTTCAAGTCTCAGGTCAGCTACTTAGCTACATAATCATGGGCAAGTCAAGTGACCTCTTAGAGTCTCACTTGTGAATTGGAGTTATTACAAGGACTTAACAGGATAATAGTTATTAGCTAATAGTTATTAAGCATTTACCATGTACTGGGCCCTTCACATGCATTAGTGTAGTCATTACAGCACTCCTATGGGACAGCTACTGTTCTTATCCCCGTTTCACAGATGAGGAAACTGAGGCACGAAGAGAGGTGAAGTCATTTGCCTAAGTTTCACACCCTCTAAGTGATTGAGCTGGGATTCAAATCCAAGAAGTCTGGCCTCAAAGTTTGCACGTTTAATCACTCTGTGATACTGCTTCAATAACTCAAGTGACCAAGCAAAGGAAATTACAAACAAGACGAAAAGACAACTCTCAGAATGGGAGGAAATATTTGCAAATGAATCAACGGACAAAGGATTAATCTCCAAAATATATAAACAGCTCATGCAGCTCAATATTAAAAAAGAAACAACCCAATCAAAAAAGGGCAGAAGACCTAAATAGACATTTCTCCAAAGAAGACATACAGATGGCCAAGGGACACATGAAAAGCTGCTCAACATCACTAATTATTAGAGAAATGCAAATCAAAACTACAATGAGGTATCACCTCACACCAGTTAGAATGGGCATCATCAGAAAATCTACAAACAACAAATGCTGGAGAGGGTGTGAAGAAAAGGGGATCCTCTTGCACTGTTGGTGGGAATGCAAATTGATACAGCCACTATGGAGAACAGTATGGAGGTTCCTTAAAAAACTAAAAATAGAATTACCATATGACCCAGCAATCCCACTACTGGGCATATACCCAGAGAAAACCATAATTCAAAAAGACACATGCGGGGGCTTCCCTGGTGGTGCAGTGGTTGAGAGTCCGCCTGCCGATGCAGGGGACACGGGTTCGTGCCCCGGTCCAGGAAGATCCCACATGCCACGGAGCCCGTGAGCCATGGCCGCTGAGCCTGCGCGTCCGGAGCCTGTGATCCGCGACAGGAGAGGCCACGACAGTGAGAGGCCCGCGTACCGCAAAAAAAAAAGACACATGTGGGAGATTGGGATTGACATATATACACTAATATGTATAAAATGGATAATTAATAAGAACCTGCTATATAAAATTCAAAAAAAAAAGACACTTGCACCCCAATGTTCATTGCAGCACCCCTTACAATAGCCAGGTCATGGAAGCAACCTAAATGCCCATCGACAGACGACTGGATAAAGAAGATGTGGTACATATATACAATGGAATATTACTCAGCCATAAAAAGGAAAGAAATTGGGTCATTTGCAGAGACGTGGTTGGATCTAGAGACTGTCATACAGAGTGAAGTAAGTCAGAAAAACAAATATCGTATGTTAATGCATATACGTGGAACCTAGAAAAATGGTACAGGTGAACCGGTTTGCAGAACAGAAATAGAGACACAGATGTAGAGAACAAACATATGGACACCAAGGGGGGAAAGTGGTGGGGGTGGGGGGATGAATTGGGAGATTGGGATTGACATGTATACACTGATGTGTATAAAATAGATAACTAATAAGAACCTGCTGTATAAAAAGATAAATTGAATAAAATTCAAAAAAGAAAACAAACTCAAGTGACTTTAGCACGGTGCCTGGCACAAAGTGAGTGCTCAATAATTTTTTGTTAACTATTATTATTGCCATGATTAGGGGAGGGTGAACAAGGTGTATGGAAGCAGAGCAGAAGGGCATTTGTCCTGGATTAGGGAAGGGCAATCAGGGAAGGCTTCTTGTAGGACATGACATCTAAGTCATGCCACCATCCCCCCAATTAAATATGAGTGAGTCAAGGACAAGTTTTGGTTGGAAGGGAGATGGGAGAGTTTTCCAGGCAGACATCACCACAGAGAAAAGATACGGGTACTGTATCCAGAATTCCAAATGGTGCCTTAATGTTGGAGGTGTGGAGGGAGAGAAGGAGCAAGAACTTAGAGTCCTGCAGACATAGAGAATGGACTTGAGGACATGGGGAGGGGAAAGGGTAAGCTGGGATGAAGTGAGAGAGTGGCATGGACTTATATATACTACCAGATGTAAAATAGATAGCTACTGGGAAGCAGCCGAGTAGCACAGGGAGATCAGCTCAGTGCTTTGTGACCACCTAGAGGGGTGAGATAGGGAGGGTGGGAGGGAGACGTAAGAGGGAAGAGATATGGGGATATAGGTATGTGTATCGCTGATTCACTTTGTTATACAGCAGAGACTAACACACCATTGTAAAGCAATTATACTCCAATAAAGATGTTAAAAAATAAAAAAAGAACTTAGAGCCCTACAGTCCTACAGGCTATGATGAGTTAGGATTTTATCCAAAGGGTACTAAGAAGACTTGCTTTTAAGCTAGGAGAGAGGTGATCAGCTTTGCACCTGAGACTTTGTACAGGCTGACCTCTCCTGTCTGGAAATGCCCTTCCCACCCTGTTGTGCATCTCTGTCTGCACGCACCCCACTCAGTTCTCACCTCCTACAGGCAGCCTTTCTTGGTTACACCGTGCCCCTGGCCTCTGGGACCCCAATAAGGTTTAAGTTCACTACACTGTGTTTGAAAACTATTCCTTCTCCTCATTTCCACTCTGAGCTCCAGGAGAGCTCCCCTCCCCTCACCCTTTTCTAAGATTCCTCTGAATTCCCATACAGCCTGGCACAGAGCAGTCATAACAAAATGGTTAAAAACTCAGTTTCTCAGTCAAAGCTGGATTTTAAAAAAATATTTATTTATTTATTTATTTGGTTGCACTAGGTCTTTAGTTGCAGCAGGCGGGCTCCTTAGTTGTGGCATTTGAACTCAGTTGAGTCATGCATGTAGGATCTAGTTCCCTGACAGGGATCAAACTGGGGACCCCTGCATTGAGAGCACAGAGTCTTAATCACTGCACCACCAGGGAAGTCCCTCAAAGCTGAATTAAAATCCTGGCTCTGCTACTTTTGCTGGACAAATCACTTCACCTTTCTGTGCCTCAGTTTCTTCATCTGCAGAATGGGGAAAATCATAGTACGTACCCACCTAATAAGATTGTTGGAAGGACTGAATGTGATGATATGTGTAAAAACACTTAGCATCTTGCTCAACAAATAGAAGCAATTTGTATTGTATTATTATTAATCATCTGCTGTTACATTAAGCTAAAAACAGTACCAGTGTATGGTCTGTGAAATATATGTCAATAAAGCTGTTAAACACAACAAAGCAGGCTACGAAATATGATGAAACGTATACTTCCATTTTGGTAAAGTGCATGGAAAAATGCTGTAAGGGTTATACTTACGTGTTAAGAGAAGTATGTCTGGGTTTTAATTTTCTTTTAAAAATTTCTACAATGAATATTTATTTCTTGTGCTATAAAAACAAAGGCTTTCACCAAAAAGCAGACTGTGAAGTTGATACCAGAACTTGTGTTGTTGGTATTCTTCTCATTAGACTGTAAGCCCCATGAGGGCAGGGACCCCTTCTGCCTGGCGCAGGAAAGGCCCTGAGTAATTGACAGAAGGGTGACTGGATGATTGGGGGCTTCTCTGGTACCCTCACCTGCAGTACCGCACTCTCCCTGTGGGTGGCAGGCTCCGCATGTGTGGGCGCCGCCCACGAGTCTGGCCACAGAGGAGTCGCGCCAGCGACCATCAACGTGGCTGTCTTGAAGGAGCGAGAGAGGTGGAACGTGAGAGAGAGGTAGAGGGAGCTCGGGCTCAGGCACTCCTTCTTAAGGCCTTGCCTCTGAAACGTCTCCTGAATCTTCCCCGGATTGGAACAAGAAAACTTCACTTTCTAGAGAATGTCCCCTCACTCCACCTCACCCCACCCCACACTGGGGGGCAGAGAGGAGAGACTGAAAGGCTCCTGGGGCCTGGGAGACAGAGGAGGAGAGAGAGAGGCCATCCTGAAAATCTTCATCTTCACAACTCATAACTCACAGGGTGCTGCTCTTGGCAGTTGACTAATTGCCCCTATCCAGTAACTCTTTGATCTTAGAAGGGAGCTGTGCTAGCGTCCCATTTTGCAGACGAAGGTTATTGTGGCTTAGAGAGGTAGCTCAGAGAGGCAGACCTCAGCTGAGTCTGATTCCAAATCCCTTCCCTTGACTCTGCCTCCTCCCCAACTCCCCCCGCCCTCCCCCACCGTGTGTCAAGCTGAGACATCCTTGGAGGGGGTGTGTACCCATCTAAGTTACCATTATTAATTGTTAATACTAACAGCATTTGTTTAGCCTAGCCTTCCTGTGGTACTGGCACTTGACATATATTATCTCATTTAATCCTTCCAACAACACTTTGAAGTAAGAACTACTATTATCCCCATTTTACAGATGAGAAAACTGAGCCTCAGAAATGCAAATATTGACAAATTTGGAGACAAGTTTGACAGAGCCAGGATTCAAATGCATGCCTGTCTAACCCCAAAGTCTGCTTTTTACCAGTACGTTTTTCCTTCATAATTATTTTAAGTATTAAAGTATCGAATACATACATCTATATGGTACAAATTATAAAATAATAATAAAGAATAAAGAATGAAAAGCCTCCCCATCCCTGTTCTCCAACCACCCAGTTTTACTCCAAAGAAAGTTACTATACTAGAGATTTCTGATGATCCTTCTAGAGATATTCGGTACGTAGATGAACACCTGTTTTACTGCCTCTCACACACTGATCAGTGACTTTCTAAACTATAAGAAGGACCAAGTCCTCTTCTAGAACGCGGTGTAATTTCTCTTCACTGACTCCTTGGATTGGCATGCAGGGCCTCCCAGGGGCACCTCCACCCACTTTATGCATCAGCCACATAGGTCTTCTCCAAGCTCCGCATCATGTTGCCACCTTCCCAGCCTCCTTGCCTCCAGCCTCCTTCCAACTGCTTCATTTATTGTGATCTCTTTCCCTTTGAGGCTCCCCAGCCAGAACTTATCCCCCCTCCCTCTCTGCCCCCAGAGGCACTGTTAGCCCCTCTCTTTTAGCACATTTCACTGTACCATGTGTGATGGTGGTTGTCTCCATGGCTGACTCTCCTACTGGATCATTAATTTTAGGTGTCCCTTTTCATTGGGTAGGTGGCCTTATAATGGCGCCACCATCCACA
Organism: Neophocaena asiaeorientalis asiaeorientalis; assembly: GCF_003031525.2. Lineage (NCBI taxonomy): Eukaryota > Metazoa > Chordata > Mammalia > Artiodactyla > Phocoenidae > Neophocaena > Neophocaena asiaeorientalis. The sequence continues at coordinate 3,601,040 of NW_020172781.1, read as the reverse complement.
CAGTCCCCAAGCTAACAAACTAGGAGTCGATCTTTCTCATTGTCTTCTCTTTCATTTTCACAGTCAATCACCAAGTGGATTTTACTTTGGAAATGTCTGTCTAATGTTCTCCATCCCTGTTTCGTCATGGCCACTCTTCTCTCTCCTCTGGACTATTGCATTAGCCTGAGTGTTGGTCCATCTCCTTATAGCTTCACCGCCTTCAATCTTTTCTCCACAGGGCAGCTATGGTGATTCTTCTAAAGGGCAAGTCTGACTAGACCTCTCCTCTCTGCAACCCTTCAGTGGCTTCCTGTTCCCTGAGGTTAAAACCCAGCACCTCACTCTGACCTTCAAGGTCCTGAAGGATATACAGTCACTGCCTATTGCTACCATTTTCACTAAGGACACCTCAGTCATCCTCTGAGCTAATCTTTTTGTTTCTGAAATATGCCAAGTCCCTTCCAACCTCAGGGCCTTTGCTCATGCTGTTCCCTCTGCCAGGAATGCTCTTCCCACTCCTCATCTCACTAAATTCTAAGTAGCTGGGGAGCTTCATGAGAGCAGGGACCTTGTCAACCTTGCTTACTCCTGTATCCCAACACCAAACCCAGTGCCTGACACAAACCAGGTGCTTAATTTTTTTTTTAATGAAATGATTCTGCTTTATAAATTTTTGACACAATTTTCGGTCTCTACCATGCAATATAACATCATGTCTCCTGTGTTTTTTGGGGGTTATTTTTGGCCGCGTGGCTCGGCCTGTGGGATTTGAGTTCCTTGACCAGAGATCAAACCCGCGCCCCCTGCATTGGAAGCGTGGAGTCGCAACCACTGGACCACCAGGGAAGTCCATGTCTTCTGTGTTTATCTAACAATTTCGTGTGCCCCACAGCTACATCCTAAACTGCACCCAGACAGTCACCCACTGCCTGCATTTCCCATGCCAAGCTGCACAGTAGTAAATACTAATTGTTCTAAAATTTTTTTCACGTTCCAGATTTTTATTATTTCTACTATTATTAATTTTTAAAACATCTTTATTGCAGTATAATTGCATTATTATTAATTTTTTGGCCGCGTGGCATGTGGGATCTTAGTTCCCTGATCAGGGATTGAACCCATGCTACCTGCAGTGGAAACACAGAGTCCTAATAACTGGACTACCAGGGAATTCACTGAAGATTTTTATTATTATTTTGCTGCTGTTGTTCCTCTTCTGTTGACAAAATGCCAACTGTAAAACCTTCAGACAGAAATAAATTAGAAGGTAAGAGTTCCCCATCGGCCCATCCTTTAGAACCATTGCTGATTTAAATGGCACCTATAACCTTGTTTCCATTTGTAGACTTTGCAGGGGAGGAAGACAAGGCTCACCTGCCTGCCTGTGAGGATACCGTTTCTTTTCTTATTTTGTAGCCTACACCCCACCCCGTAGTTATGCACACAGCATTGACCCCAACATTACACATTTTCTGTGAAGTTGGCAGTCATTGGCACCAATGACTCTGATGGAGAGGAGGTCTATTTAAACCTCACCAGGGATGGAGGCCCATTCTCAGGCTTACATCAGACGCCAGGTTTACATCAGACTCTAGGTCTCCTTTCAAGTTTGTAAACATTGAATGAACTTGAACACTGCTGGAAAAAATAAAATTCCTGGGTCAAACTGAACCCAGGTTCAAATCTTGCTGCCAGCACTTCCTGTGTGCCCTTGGGCAAGTCATTTGCTTTCTCTGAGCCTCCTTTCTTCAGCTGGAAGATGACAACAAAAAGAATAGGATCACACTCCAGCTGTATTGGCTTTCTTTTTCCTTGAATAAGCCAACCTCATTCCCACCTCAGGGCCTTTGCAAATGCTGTGCCCCTTACCTGGAACCCTCTTCTCCCAACTTGTCATGTGATATGCCTCCCCTTAAATATCAGCCTTCTTGGAGAGGCCTTCCCTGATCACTCTTTCTAAAAGAGCTCCTCTTTCTTTATAGCCACTGTCATTTTTTTTATAGCACAAATCATAATCTGTGCTTTTGTTTCTTATTAATTACCAACTTTTTAAAAAATTAATTTATTTTATTTATTTATTTTTGGCTGCTTTGGGTCTTCGTTGCTGCGCACAGGCTTTCTCTAGTTGCAGGACCGGGGACTACTCTTTATTGTGGTGCGAGGGCCTCTCCTTGCGGTGGCTTCTCTTGTTGTGGAGCACGGGCGCTCGTAGTTGTGGCATGCAGGCTCAGAGTTGTGGCTCACAGGCACTAGAGGGCAGGCTCAGTAGTTGTGGTGCACGGGCTTAGTTGCTCCGCGGCATGTGGGATCTTCCCGGACCAGGGCTCGAACCCGTGTGGCCTGCATTGGCAGGCGGATTCTTAACCACTGCGCCACCAGGGAAGTCCCTACGCAACATTTCCTGAGGTCCTGCTGTGTGCCGGGCACTCTTCTAAGCATTTCATAGGAAAATTCTTTCCATTCTCAAAATAACACTTTGGAGATAGTAAGTACTGTTAGTAGCCTCCTTCGCCAGAGGAGGAAATTGAGGCATCAAAAGGCCAAGTAACATAGTACGAGGACAGGTCATTAGAAAATGGCTGGGAGGAGATTTTTTTTAAATAAATAAATTTACTTATTTATTTATTTTTGGCTGTGTTGAGTCTTCGCTGCTGTGCACGGGCTTTCTCTAGGTGTGGCAAGCGGGGGCTACTCTTCGTTGCGGTGCGCGGGCTTCTCATTGCAGTGGCTTCTCTTGTTGTGGAGCACGGGCTTTAGGCACTCGGGCTTCAGTAGGTGTGGCTCGCAGGCTGTAGAGCACAGACTCAGTAGTTGTGGCCCACGGGCTTATTTGCTCCGCGGCATGTGGGATCTTCCCGGACCAGGGCTCAAACCCGTGTTCCCTGCATTGGCAGGCGGATTCTTAACCACTGCACCATCAGGGAAGTCCTGGGAGAGGATTTGAATCCAGGCTGGCAAGGGCCAGAGTCCTACTATCCACCTAATATGAGTCATCAATGATGTCCAGGAGGGTCATTCCAAGAGGGAAGAGATCCTGTGCTTCTTCTGTAATTGGATGGATCTAAGCAGGTGTTCTCCGGGTCCCATTTCAAAGGAATTCTCCTCCACCATTTACTACTGTGCACTAAGGACTCTAGATGGAAGGACTTAGTTCAAACAAGCAAAGGCTTAGCATTGACAATGGAGGTGAAAACAGCATCCAGATTAGAGGATGATGTGGCTTCCGCCCACTGTTAGTAGGCTGATAAGAGGCCTCTAACGTCCTAGGAGATGACACCTCTGACCAGCCCTGGATCTCTTCCACGCCCATTCTCTTCACTCAAGATGTGATGAAGCAGATGTTTATACCTGGGTGTTGGAAAACAGTCACCTCCTCTGCAGAGTCACCCCTGATTCCCCAGGTTGAGTCAGGCACCTTTTCCACATTCCCAGAGCCCCCTGGGCACATCCTTCTGCTAAGCTGCTGTCACTTTCCATCCCCTCTCCCCTAACTCCCCCCTGCCCCCCTCTGAATTCCCTAAAGACAGAGACTGGCTTCTTCCTTGCTGTGTCTCTTTCCCCTTCCCCTTGGTCTATTCACTCCTACTCACCCTTCAGGTCTCATCTTAAAGGTGCCCTCTTCCAAGAAGCCTTCCCCGGCAACCTCCATACTCCGTAGAGAAAACTTTTCTCTGTGTAACAATTGCTTGGGACTTCCCTGGTGGCGCAGTGGGTAAGAATCCACCTGCCAATGCAGGGGACACGGGTTCGAGCCTTGGTCCAGGAAGATCCTAACTAAACCCGTGCACCACAACTACTGAGCCTGCAGTCTAGAGCCCATGAGCCACAACTACTGAAGCCCACCTGCCACAACTACTGAAGCCCGTGCACCTAGAGCCCGTGCTCCGCAACAAGAGAAGCCACAACAATAAGAAGCCTGCGCACCACAATGAAGAGTAGCCCCTGCTTACCACAGCTAGAGAAAGCCCGTGCACAGCAACGAAGACCCAATGCAGCCAATATATAAATAAATTTTAAAAACAAAAAAACAATTGCTTGCTGCTTGTCCAGGTCACCTCACCCTCCATCCAGGAGTTCCCACATCTCAGTGTCTATGAGTCAACCCGGGAAACTTGTCAGATGCAGATTCCCAGCTCTAACCTCAGAGAGTCATTCCAGGGACTGAAGCTGGGCCTGAGAATCTGCCATGGAGCTGCTCACACCCTGAATCTGGTGCTGGGGGTGTCAGAGGAAGGATGCAATAAATGGGGCTGCTTGAGGGGAGGGACCATGATCATTGTGAGGCTCCGTTAGCCAGTCTGTGTCTGGCACATGAATGATTGTTAAATGAATGCTTGAAGGAATGAATGGTTGCCAGCATTATATTGATATGTTCTCCAAATACAGCAACTTGATTTTGGCCTTGAAAGAGTCCCATGGGGCTTATATGTTTATACTCCCCTGGATTGGAGGTGGGAGAGTTGAAAATCTGGTGTCCACAGTGCTGAATTGGAAACCAGGACCCCTACTGCTTGGCCATGCTACCTGAGCAAGTTAATGAGTCCTTCTAAGCCTCAGTTTCTTCACCTACAAAGTAGAGATGATAATGACAATGCCTGCATCATTATTATTCACAGGGCTGTGAAGAGATTAAATGAAGTAACAGTGCCTGGCCCAGAGTCAGCGTCTGAAAACTTCTGAATCCTATTATTATTGCTCTTGTTGTTATCATTACAGCTATTAGCATCACAGCTAGCGGGACCTCAAATCCTCAGATTCAGGGGTTCCCTACTCAGTGTTCCATGGATCACCCTCTCCTAGGGAATCTGTTGCGGGGGTTCAGGAGAGTGTTCTGTGAACATCTGGAAATGGAGTACAAAATTGTCTACGTTTGCCCATTTTTCTGAGTAGGAGAACCTTAGCCTTTAACCACTTAAAGTTGGGAAACTGAGTCCAGAGAGAGCAGGGGCCTTGCTCCAAGTCTCTCACTTCATTCATTCATTTATTCATTCACTCCTCATTTCTTCAACGAAGCACCAAAGATTTCTTGAGGGCCCACTGTGTGCCAGGATCCAGAGATGAACCAGTCACATCCTAGTCTCTACTCCTTACCTCCCACCGCAAGGCATCTCCTCCTCCCTTTGTAAAGGTTTCGTGCTTTTATTCTGATTCCTTTGCTACCCACGATGCCCTGGTGGGTATTTACTTCATCAAGTAAGTCGAAATTCTTGCCCCAGTTGAATGCCTTGCTGGTAGTTTTACTTGAAGCCTTTACTTCCCTTCTCTGAGCCTCAGTTTCCCAACCTGTAAAAAGGGGGTAACACCCGCTGCCCAGAGTTGTAAGAATTAAGTGAAACAGATTTGGGACTCCCCTGGTGGTCCAGTGGTTAAGACTCCATGCTCACAATGCAGGGGGCCCAGGCTCGATCCCTGGTCAGGGAACTAGATCCCACATGACGCAACTAAAAAAATCCCAATGCTGCAATGAAGATCCCGCACACAGCAATGAAGCTCCCATGTGCAGCAACTAAGAACAGTGCCTGATGCACAGCAGACACCCAATAAACCTTAGGAAGAGTTAATATTATTAGGAACTCACAAGAGGCCTCTCTAATTAGGGTGAAATACGTCTGGGAGAAAAGGGAAAACATGTTAGGGGGTTGAAAATCTTTCTCAGCAGTACAAAATAGCAGTCATTTTGACCTCATTATATCCCTTTGCCCTCCTAATAAACGCATTGAGGTATTCCCTGCCCATTTCACAGACGTGGAGACTGAGACTTGGTGAGGTGGAACGACAGCTAAGAAGAAGGAGAGCTGGGACTTGACAACATTCATGTGCCTCACATGTCCCACCCCAAACCCTGCCCCAGACAGACGCAGGCAGGTTGCCAGCTCCCAGTGCCAGGGGAGCCCTGCTCCAAACCATCTACTCTCCAGAGTCTGACTGTTCTCCTCCCGGGCCCCCCTGCCTGGTGCAGGAGGAGTCTTGGATTTCCTGCAGAGGCCACAGCAGGATTGTTTTCTTGGTGCTCTAGAAGTAAGGCCTTTCAACTCAACTCTGCTGCACAGGGATTTCCTGGTTCTGTGCCCTGGACTGTTTCTGCTGCTTTAGACCCTTGCCCAGCTCCAGCCAACACCAGCATGATTCAGTTTTGGACCTCAGACCAGAACTAATAAATACATTAATTCATCAGACATTCCACCTGCTATGTGCCACACACTGGGAGTACAAAACAGACACAGGCCCTACCGCAGAGAACCTGAATATTCACGTGAAGGACACACAGAACCAAGAAATAACATACAGTGTGATCAGTGCAGAGATGGGAGTATAACCTGGCTCTGTGAGAGCCCAGAAGAGGCACCAGATCCAGCCTGAGAGTGGGAGGGGATCTAGGAAGGCTTCCCTGAGGAGGTGACCTCTGAGCTGATTAGCAGGAGCTCGCCTTAGTGTTTCATCAATTTCTCATTTTGTAGATGGAGAAATGGATCCAGAGAGAATTATTTAGCTCATTCATTCATTGAAGCAAGCAAACATTTCCCTAGTATCTACATTTCTCCAATATCAGGCCCTGAGCCTGAGGATACAGAAGTATGAGGATACAGAGGTATAAGGAAACAGCCCTGCTAGATGGAAGGGTACAGAAAAGCCCCAAGCAGCCAGGGGACCTCACCCTTAACCCATGGGCGCCTTTGGTTTTTTTGTGGGTGTATGTTTTTTTTTTTCTTTTACCTTTTTGAAGTCAGGGTTATTACAGTATGCTTTACATAGAGTAAAATTCTCCCTTTTTAGTGTATAGTCCCATGAGTTTTGACAAATCCATACAGTCCTGTAACCATCATAATGGAGGCCTGGGACACCATTTGTATCTCATGCTCAACCCACTTCCCGAGCCCAAGCTTTCCCCCTTACTCACTGTGGGACCTGGGGCAGGTCTTCCCCTCCCTGAACCTCAGTTTCTTATCTATAAAATAGGCACCATTATGTCTGTCTTACAAGAGCGATGTGAGGAGGCCAAGCACAGAGTAAGCACTCAATAAAAAATACCAACTCTTAGTGGATGTCCCTTTTTCATTCTCCGGTTTCTGTGCTCGCGCTCTCTCTCTCCCTCCCTCTCTCTCTCTCTCTCTCACACACACACACACACACACACACACACACACAAAGACATTTTTGAAGCCTCTCGTTTCTCAGAGAGGTTTTATTTATAGGCCGCGCCTCATTGTGAACGTGAAAAGGAGAAAGCCCAGGCCCTCCGTAGACCTTTCATGTGTAAATCAGCCCGGGCCAGGAGCACCGGGGTCACCAGGAGGAGGATTTCACTCTTAATTACTCCTAGAGAAAGCAGGCGGGAGGGAGGCCGGGCACAGGCTCCACCCACGTGGGAGGGAGGCCTCGCCGGCAGCCCTGGGCCCGCTGGGCCCAGCCCCTCGCCGCCCAGCGCGGGGAGCCTGACTCTCCCAGGCCCGGTGCCGGCGGGCCTGGGGCTGCACCAAGGCAGAGGCGCAGGTGCCCCTGGGGAGCTGGACCCCAAGTGGGTTTCTTTGAAGGCAAGTTTGGACGTGGAAAGAGGGCACACAGTTTGGCAGAGTGGGTGGTAGGGAGGGGATGGTCTGCAAAAGGGCAGTGGAGGTCCTAATTTGAAAAAAAAAATTTTTTTTAAGGTCTTTTATTCATTCTTTCTTTTCCGGTGTAAAAATAACCTGCTCTAGAAAAGGAGTATGGAAGTATTCTCACCAGGGCTTCAACATTGTTAACCTCAGGGAATGAATTTGGACGTGAGGGGAAGGACATTATTAACATTTTTTCTGACACATTTCTTTATTTTTGACTTAGTTCAATGACTATGTATTTTGCCTTTTGTAATTAAAAAAGAGGTACTTTTCATAATATCTGTGAAATTGTTTTCTGATTAGAAAAGAAATTTATATTCTGTGTAAAACACTGAAATAAAACTACCCATGATCCCACACAAAGAAAGTCACTTTTAGTGTTTAGGTACATGGCCTTTGGTGATTTATTTCTGCACAAAGTTTTTCGGTTTGTTTTTGTTTATTTTGCATACTTACACCGCACACTTTTGGCACTACTTAACATATTGTGGTTTTCTTCCCTTTGTCTTTTCTCTTCATGTGTTTTATATACACATAGTATATATATTTAAATTTGTATAAATATATATGTATATAAGCATACATATATCTATATAATGTATATTTCATATTTTATAAATCCATTATATATTATCCATTATATATTTATATAATATTTAAATATATTTAAGTATGATAAATGTATATATCTATGTTGCTGGATGGCAATATCTTCTATCTCTTTTTTTTTTTTAATTAATTTATTTATTTTTGGCTGTGGTGGGTCTTCGTTTCTGTGCGAGGGCTTTCTCCAGTTGCAACGAGTGGGGCCCACTCTTCGTCGCGGTGCGCGGGCCTCTCACTGTCGCGGCCTCTCCCGTTGCGGAGCACAGGCTCCAGACACGCAGGCTCAGTAGTTGTGGCTCACAGGCTTAGCTGCTCCGCGGCATGTGGGATCTTCCCAGACCAGGGCTTGAACCCGTGTCCCCTGCATTGGCAGGCAGATTCCCAACCACTGCACCACCAGGGAAGCCCTTCTATCTTTTTCTTAAAATACCTTATATCTTGAAATTTAAAATACACAAACCATTGGGCCTCAGCAATTCCATATCTAAAATTCTATTCTGGGACTTCCCTGGTGGCGCAGTGGTTAAGAATCCACCTGCCAATGCAGGGGACACGGGTTCAAGCCCTGGTCTGGGAAGATCCCACATGCCGCGGAGCAGCTAAGCCTGTGAGCCACAACTACTGAAGCCCGTGTACCACAACAAAGAGTGGCCCCCCCTCCCCGCAACTAGAGAAAGTCGGCACACAGCAACGAAGACCCAACACAGCCAAAAATAAATAAATTTATTTTTAAATAAATAAAATAAAATTCTATTCTACAGGGAATTCTCTGGCAGTCCAGTGGTTGGGACTCCGCACTTTCACTGTCAAGGACGAGGGTTTGATCCCTGGTTGGGGAACTAAGATCCCACAGGCCACACAGTGTGGCAAAAATAATAATAATAATAAAATAAAATTCTATCTACAGATATAGTCACATGAGTGGGAAAAAGTTAAATATTATAAACAAATATGTTCATTGCAGCAGTGTTTATAAAAGCAAAAGCTAGCAACACTCTTGATGTTCATCATCAACCTTGATGGTCATCAGTCAGGATTAATTAAATAAATTATAATGTCACATTACAGTGGAATGTTTTGTAGTTATTGCAGTAGAATATCATACATGCAAAGATACCCAAAAATCTATACTGCATTGAATAACAAAGCACGTTTCAGAATCATTTATATTGTGTGAATCTTTCTCTCTCTCTCTCTATATATATATATATATTTTTTTAATGGATAATCATATCTAAGTGTATATGCACAGAAAATTTCTGGAAGAACACACATGAAACTAGTAACAGTTACTTTTGAGGAAAGAGACTAAGGGATAAAGAGAGGTCCAAGAACTTTTACTTTCACCTGATACTTTTGTGTACTGATTGAATTTTTCTTTTAATGTGACACGTTATATTCATAATTTTAAACTAGTTAACAAAAATGTAGTTTAGCTATATATAATTCTAATATATTTTCCTTAAAGAAAGTACAATATTCATTAAGTAAACACAAAGTTCATTAAAGAAATACAATGTTGATTAAAGAAAATATAATCCCCTATACCATCCAAAGACAACCACTGTTAACATTTTGGTTTATTTCCTTATAGTTTTCTTTCTAAAGTTTTTTTTTTTAACTCTGAAAAATGTACTAGTAGAAAAATATACACAAAGGATACATTTGTAGAAAAGTTAAGAAATAAATACCACTCAAACCCTACTATTCAGAAATAACTACTGTTTACATTTTAGTGTATAAACTTTGAATGCTTCCCTGCAGCATTTTCTATGGGGAGTTGATTTTGTTTTTTTCAACACCATTCCTTCTATATATGTAAATTTGTATTTTCCCTTTATTCATTAGCTTATTTTTATATGCTTTTCTATGTTATTATAAACGACTTGCAACTATAGTTGTTTAATTTTGTTTGCTCCCCTTCCTCGAGCCACGGAGCTTGTGGGATCTTAATTCCTTGACCAGGGATTGAACCCCGGCCCACGGCAGTGAAAGCGCGGAGTCCTAACCACTGGACCGCCAGGGAATTCCCTATAATTTTAATAGTTACAAAATATCCTTCACTCAAACATTCCCCTCTTGAAGACGGCTAAGTTGTTTCCAAGTTTTTGTGATTATAAACAACTCAGATGAGCACTTCATACTTACATTTTTTCTTCTATGTCAAATAACGTCCTTGTTTCTCAGCAGCGGAGTTATTGGGCTAAATGCAATACTCATTTTTCAGGTACTTTAAAAGCATTGTCCAGGGACTTCCCTGGTGGTCCAAAGGGTAAGACTTCGCAATCCCAGTGAAGGGGGCCCAGGTTCCATCCCTAGTCGGGGAACTTGATCCCGCATGCATGCTGCAACTAAGAAGTCCGCATGCTGCAACTAAGACCTGGCGCAGCCAAAATAAATAAATAAATATTTTTTTTAAAAAAGCATTGTCCAATATTTCTCAAGTGTTACCCTTCCTTACATCTCCACCCACAATCTCTGAAATGTCCTGTGTGTTTCACTCTGTATGAAGGGCACAGGCATTCTGGAGTGGGGGAGGGTTCAGCTTGGTAAGATTGGGTGTAAACACCTGGAATTTAAATATATATCTCTGCCTGTCTGCTGCCAGCTAGCTCCTTTCTTTCTCTTCTCTAACATTGCAGCAGCCACCACCAATTAATAAGTGTTTACTTTGTGCTTTGCACTGTACACACATTATCTCATTTACTTCTTACAAGAACCCTATGAAGTGGGTGGTTTTACCATCCCCATTTTACAGATGAGGAAACTGAGGCTTAGAGAGGTAAATGTCATTCCCAAGGTCACGTAGCTGGTAAGTGGTTCGGCTGAGGTTTGAACCAGGTAACTTGCTTCCCTTTGTGTAATTCATAGACTGATCAAGCTCTCATTTTACAGATTTAAAAAACTGAGGCAGAAAAGAAATGTGAATTGCCCAAAGTCAGAGAAAGAGCCTAAGCCCAGATTGCTGAACTTTTTTCCCCTATGCTCCATTGTCTGGTCACAGGGCACTGATCCAGGGAGTTAAGACTGTAGGAGTTCCAAAATTCTTTGCCTTAGAAAATCTTCCTGTGGGGCTTTTTGGTTCCAGCAAGATTCAGAGTCTCTCAGAACAACAGCTCCAGCTGTGCATCTCCCCTCCAGGGCTGGGTGCTGCCTGTCAGTCATTAAAAAAAGGAAATAGCAGTTAAGCACCCACATGCCCAGACAGGGAGGAAATTGGACAGCCCCAGTGCATGTTCAGCAATGGCCATTCCATGTTTGGGAGCATGAAGTATTAAGATGAACAGAAAAGAGGTGATAGAAGAGGAGAAGAAAAATGCTTTAAAAAGCAGTGCATTCTGGGGAAAGCCTGAAAAAACAGGCGGTAAAGAAGGAGATGGTGCCTGGAAGAAATAAATTAGAATTGGCTGGTCTCCACAGGTGAAAGAGGACTAAGTGCCTTAGCCTGAGTTCTCACTTCAAAGAATTGTAGGGTGTCTGACCTAGAAGTTCCAGTCACTGCATTTTACAGATGAGACCTCTGTAGCCCAGACAGGTAGGCTCTCCCCAGCCACAGAGATGGCAAGCCTGGGATTCTGCCATTGCTTCTGAGGTCTCCTTCTGTTACATAGTCCCATCATCACTTGGTTAAAGGTCAGAGCTACAGGAGGTGAAGGTCTAGATCTGTCTTCCTTGCTCAGGCCTGGACCACACTCCCTGCTCATGTGGACCCAGTTGCTCTAATGGGGAAGCAGCTACTAGAATGGAAAATTCCAAGAAGGCCAGGACACTAGATATCCATCCATCCATCCATCCATCCATCCATCCATCTATCCAACCATCTGTCCATTCAACTCTCCATCCATCCATTCATGCATTCATATATCCATTGATTTGTTCATCCATTTGCCTGTCCTTCTCTCCGTCCGTCCATCCATCCATCCATCCATCCATCCATGGATATACATCATCCATGCTAACACTAACCACTAGGCACAGGGGCATGCTGGTTAACACTTGAGTGCTGGAATCAGACTCTCCAAGTTAGAATCCTGGCTCCACCCCACACAAACTGTGTGACCTTAGGCAAACTACTTAGCCTCTCTGGTGTCTTAGTTTCTTCACCAGTAAAGTACAGATAACAGTATTATATTCACCTCATAGAGTTGTTGTAATTGTTAAATGAGTTCATCCATTTAAGATACTCAACTGGTTCATATCTATCGGGCAAATGCTCCTTAATGTTAACACCACTTACTATTATTCAACGATGTGCTATATAGGGTCCTGAGGTTTGAATAAGGTGCCATGGAATTCAGAGGCAAAAGCGAACACCCTGGTCCAAGTCAGGGAAAGTTGAGGTTCCTGTTCCTTGATTCACTATTTTCAGGGTCCTTGTTTGGAGTCCAGGGATGAGAGGAGGGGAGAATGCCCCCTCCCCTGGCTGTGGTCTGGGGGCTGTGTAGCAGATGCCATGGTGCACTGCCCTGATGCCTCTTTACAACTGAGGTATACATTTCCCTGGTGTTGGTGGCTGACAGGTCATGGCTGAGTCCTCTCTGTGGCTTACTCGCAGTTGAAGGGAGCCATTGCACCAAGGTCATGCCCCTTTCTCAGGGTAGCTCATGTTCTTGGACTGGTAAATGCAGCTTTAAATGCTCAGCCCCCTCATGTCAACTCAGGACAACTGTGATGGACCATCTCAGCTTCAGAGCTCTCCAGAGGGTTGGCTGAGGCCTCCATTGAGACTGCATTACAGCCCAGCTCTTCCCTCTACCCATTCCTGCTTTCTTCCTTTCCTTTCCACAGGTGTTGGTGCCAGGAACAACTCTTAATAAAGTTCTGCATGCCAAGCTCCATCTCTGAGTCTGCCTCTGGAGAAGCTGATGAGTTGGATGAAGGATACAACATCACATTGAAGGATCAATGTTGAAGGATCAACATTATATATGTGCTATATATAAAATTCCTGATACTAACACCCTCAGGGAGTAGATACTATTATTGCTCTCATTTGCAGATGGGGAAGTCAAGGCACAGAAAGCTGAGAGGATTTGCCCAAAGTCACACAGCTGGTGTGGATTCAAACCCAGCAGTCAGGGAATTCCCTGGTGGTCCAGTGGTTAGGACTCTGTGATTTCAATGCCAAGGGAGCGGGTTCAATCCCTGGCTGGGGAACTAAGGTCCCAGAAGCCCTGCAGCACAGCCAAAAAACAAAACAAAACAAAACAAAACAAAACACACACACACACACACACACACACACACACACACACAAACCCAGCAGTCAGGAGCCAGAGTCTGTGTGTTTAACCTTTACATTACACTGCTTAATGAGGTCTGACCAAGCCCAGGAATTCAGTGCAGAGTGGGGTGGGTGGACGTGTAAGTGTGGGGGGAAGATGCATGTACTTGTGAGGTCACACATACTCATGTGTTCCCTGTGTGACTGCACGGGTGCATGCCCATGTTAACACATGCCTGTGTTAACATGTGCTGTGCTGTCATGAGGGTGACTGAGCAAGGCATGTAGTGATGTATGTGCACACAGAGTCCCCCGCTCAGGTTCCCACATGACCTGTCTCCCTGGTTTCTCCCCTTCCCTTTTGGTGTACAGGAAGTGTGAGTATGTGTATGGGGTGGGGGGCAGGATTTGGATTCCAAACCTAAATTACTGTGTCCTTATTCCCACCATGCCTCCCAAGAGTAGAGGGGTCTGGACTTTGGAAACATCAAGTTCTCTGTGGAGTAGACTTAGCCATCAGGGCAGGGAAGTCAGAATGATGTGCTTTGCCCCAGGAGGCAGCAACCCAGCCTTTGGCCCTGCCTGGCCTCCAGTGGGGTGGCTGGTATCTGCTACCTCAGTGAGGGCCATGTACTTATGGGTAAGAGAAGGCTGTGGAGTGAAACTGTTGGGTTCAAATTCCAGCTTAGCCTCTGAGCTGTGTGACTTCAGCAACTTACTTACTCTCTCTGGTCCTCTACTTCCACCCCTGTAAAATGGGAGCCTAATAATAGTAGCTCCTTCATAGGGTTTATTGTAAGGCTGAATACCACTTGAAATAATGCTGATCGTGAACAAACATATGGACACCAAAGGGGAAAGGGGGGGGTGAGATGAATTGGGAGATTGGGACTGACATATATACACTACTATATACAAAATAGATAACTAATGAGAACCTGTTGTATAGCACAGGGAACTCAACTCAATGCTCTGTGCTGACCTAAATGAGAAGGAAATCCAGAAAAAGAGGGGATATATGTATACATATAGCTGGTTCACTTCACTGTACAGTAGAAACTAACACAACATTGTAAAGCAACTATACCCCAATAAAAACAGAAAGAAAGAAAGAATGCTGAACCCATAGTATGTACTCAATAAATGCTAGTTTTGTTATTGTTTTGAACCCACACCAGGTAAGTAAAGAGCACAGGAAAGTGTTTTTCCAGAGGATAGTGATTTTGTCTAGCAGCTATGTTGTCCAACCTTGTGAAGCAGGTACTATCATGCCCATTTTATAGATGAGGAAACTGAAGCTCAGCAAAATGAAGTAACTTGCCCCAGGTCACACAGCAAGTGAGCGAAAAAAACAGATTTCAAAAGTTGGTCTCACTCTAATTCCAGGGCTTTTCCTACCACCCCACATCTGCCTCCTTGTTTGGCCTAGAAACTTCTGGGTTGTGACAACTTGTCCTGTAAACTCTGTTCAACACAGATATTTTGCTGCCTACATGGTTTTCTCTCATGTTGCCTGCTCACAAGCGAATATGTAGGGATTTGCAGGTGTTCAGACTTTATGGGAAAAAATAGACATTTCTCTTTGTGCAGAAAGAAATACAGTGAGACAGTGGAGACAGTCAAGCAGGGAGCTCTTAGAGGAAAATGGGAGGTTCAAAAAGCAATTAATGCTTCTGTCTGAAACTGTAAACAGATAGTTACCAGCTCTGACACCACCAGCACACAGACAAAAGGCAGACAGAAACAGTGCACCACAAGGAAGCTGGGATAGACTACGCCCAGGGTGCAAATTAAATGTTTTCCTGAAAGCAGAAAGGAAAACCATGGTTAAAGCCAAGCCATGACTCTAAGTCTGTGACTCCATGGCAATATAAGTTTAGCGAGTTAAAGGCCCGTAATTTGTACGTAGGTGTTGTGAATCTTAAAGTCTTACTTGGCATTCCCTCTTGACCTAAGTTTGTAAAACAAAAGTAATAATTAGAAGTGAGTCTTCAACATACACTGTCATTTTAATTAAAGATATATATCTCATATATATGTGTGTGTGCATATATATGTATATATATGTTTGTATATATATTATATATACACAGAGGGAGAAAGAGAGGACATAATTGGTATATTTAGTCAGAACCCTTGGTTGTAAGCAACAGAAAACTCAACTCAAACTGATGAAAACATTAATCATTAATAATAATTATTATTTAGTGGCTCACAACTGGATCCAGGTGTTCAAAGATTTCAATGTCCTTGCCATGTCTGGCTGTGCTTTCCTCAGTGGCTTCATTCTCTGGCAGACATGTTCCTCCCAGGGTGATAAGATGGCCCTCAGAAGCCCCATGCTTGCTTTCTCCTCCTAGTGGAAAAGAGATTGCCTCTCCCCAGCCAAAATCTCAGGGCTCTCTCTGATTGGCTCTCATTGGGTCACAGGTCCATCTTTCAACCAATCCTGTGGCCAGGCTGGATCACAGGGGTGGAGTAAGCTCCATCCAAGGTTCAGGGACTGATATTGGTGGAGGGAGAGCTCCTCAGGGAAACTGGGGTGCTATTTCTTGAAGAAGACACATGTTTATCTAGCAGGTCCTGCCTTTCTGTTAACCATGCTTAAGGAGAGGCTGTTATCAGGAATAATAATAATAAATAATTCTTATTGAGAATAATAATGCCAGTGTGCCAGGCATTATGCTAAATGCTTTAGATGCATTATCATATTTACTCTTCATATTTTTTCCTTATCATCCTCTAACTTCACCAATGGGCAAACTGATGTTTAGAGTGCTTAAGGAACTGTCCCAAGTTGGTACAGATAGCAAGGAGTGGGACCAGGCAGTCCTTTTCCAAATCCTATTCTCTTAGCCACTCTGAGAACTACATTTCGAGCTGGTCTATCTCAGAATTGCCAGCTTCATGCCACAGTGGAAGCCCTGAGCCTTCTAAAGGGCTACCCTGCCAAGGCTAACCAGTGTGGGATGGCAGATAGCATCCTGAGGCTCATTTAGAGTCATCCATGATTCTCAAAGGATTTCTCCTGGAGCAGAGCCATAGATCCAGTGCCTTGGCTACCGAGAGGTTTGACAACAGGGAAGCTGGATCCAAGGATCATTGTGGGTTTAAGAGCCAGGATCCCTTGCCACCCCTGCCTTCCCACCCACCAGGAATGATGGAAAAAGAGTGTGCCATGGAGGGATGTGCTACATTTGAGACCATTCTGCCTGCCACTAACCAGCTGTATGTGTCCTCGAAAAAACTCCCTTTATCTCCCCGAGCTTCAGTTTTTTTTGTTTGTTTTTTTTTTTTTTTGCGGTACGCGGGCCTCTCACTGTTGTGGCCTCTCCCATTGCGGAGCACAGGCTCCGGACGGGCAGGCTCAGTGGCCATGGCTCACGGGCCCAGCCACTCCGCAGCATGTGGGATCTTCCCGGACCGGGGCACGAACCCGTGTCCCCTGCATCGGCAGGCGGACTCTCAACCACTGCGCCACCAGGGAAGCCCCCCGAACCTCAGTTTCTGCAGCCATAAAATGGGCATAATAACACGTTCCTCAGAGTGTTGTGAAAATTGAATTGTCTGCAAAAATAATTCCTGCTTGTCACACAGCTGGTGCTCCATGAATTTAGTTTTCTAACATTATCTCCCTTCTCAACATCCCAGAGATTTAGCAAGGGCGGCAAGGAGAGGAAGGGAAGCGCCTCTGCCTTTCCTGCTCCGCCCCCCATCCAATCCCTGGCTCTCTGTCCAGCCTCATTCCTGGGTTTGAATCCCAGCTCAGTTGTCCTCTTCCTAGCATTGTGACCTTGGGTAAGTCCCTGTCACCCCCTTCAGCTGAAGAACACACCTCCCTCACGGGATGAAAACCCCCCTCTGTAAACACGCCTGGAACACAGGTTGTTTATTCTCTGGGTCTGAACCAGAGAAAGGGGCAGAGCTGGGGGGTTAGTCTGCTTTGGGCAGGGCCTGAGATGCCTGGTCAGCAGAGGGGCCCTCTCAACTCCACTTCCCATCTCCTGAATAATTCATGACAAACAAAATGGCTGGCCCAGACTCGGGCCCTCCTCCTCCCAGCTGGGGAAGGGAGAAAAGTTTCTAATTACAGGTCAGCAGCCCGGCTCCCTGGGGCCCCTGGGTGCTGCACACAGGGGGTATTTATGGGAAGAGACAGGAGGAGGGGAGGGCTCAGTCCCAACCCCTTTCCAGAAGGAACTCAACTCCTTTTGAAATTGTAGCCTGGGCTTGCCAAGGCCCAGGGAGTGACTGGGGAAAGAAACTTAGAATCAGCAGGAAGAGAAAGCCGTGCTGAGGGGTCAGAAAGAAGTGCCCAGAAAAATGGCAGCCCAGGGAGGGGCTCTCAGGAAGCCTTGGAGAGGGAACACACAGGCTGGTGAGGGAAGAGACTTACCAGAGTTCCATGGAGAATGTGGCCATGCCCGGCTTCAAAAGGAGGATGTCCTGACTCCAAAATCGCAGCCTCTCAGCCACCTCACTTGCAATATGGGCAGAAACACTGAACAGACCTTACAGTGTAGTTGGGGAATTACATTAATTAATATATATGAAGGGCTCAGAATACTGTCTAGCACATAAACTCAAAAAATATATTAGTGGTAGTATAGGTGTTCTTTTTTACATTATGTTGCCTCCATGGGAGGTCGGTAAAGGTGAAGGTGACAAAAAGGTTCAGGGAGATAGTGGGAGAGGAGAAAAATGTTTGTGAGGCAGTTTTGTATAGTGATTAAGAGTAAAGACCCCATAGCTTTTGACCCCATATTTTTCACAACAGTAAAAACAACAGCAATAAACAGTAAGAATCCCAGGACTAGGCTGCTGCCTGGGCTCAGTCTCAACTCTCTGCCTCTTATTAGCCGTGTGATCTTAGGCAAGTTGCTATACCTCTCTTAGCCTCTGGACTCACCATCTGTAATAACGTCCCTGTCCTCGTGGAGCTTACAGTCTAGCAGAAAGGTTATGATAATCAAGAGCATTTACTGAATGCCTTTTGTGTGCAGGTCCTGTGCCTACTGTGTCATGGAGCTTGCTGTCTACCAGAATCGCTATACTAATCTAGAACATTTATTGTGTACCTACTATGTGTAGGTCCTGGGCACTCTGCAGACAGTCTCTCAAAAACCTTCACAGATGGGACTTCCCTGGTGGCACAGTGGTTAAGAATCCGCCTGCCAATGCAGGGAACATGGGCTCGAGCCCTGGTCTAGGAAGATCCCACATGCCGCAGAGCAACTAAGCCCGTGAGCCACAACTACTGAAGCCCGCGCACCTAGAACCCGTGCTCCGCAACAAGAGAAGCCACCACAGTGAGAAGCCTGCACACTGCAACAAAGAGTAGCCCTCGCTTGCTGCAACTAGAGAAAGCCTGTGCGCAGCAACAAAAACCCAACGCAGCCAAAATTAATTAATTAATTAATTAAAAAAAAAAAAAAACCCTCACAGCATCCACTCCCATCTTATAGATGAAGAGACTGAATCTCAAAGAGGTCAGGAAAGAGGGGATTTAAAACTAAGGGGTCATTCAACAGCATGGTTGAATCTCCAAACTAGCATTTGAGCGGAAAAAGCCAGACACAAGAGAGTACACATTGTATGATTTCATTTATATGAAATTCTAGAAAATGCAAACTAACCTATAGTGACAGAAAGTGGATCAGTGGTTGCCTGGGAACTGGGGATCGGGCACTGACTGCAAAGGGGCACAGGAGAATATTTTGGGGAGATGGAAATGTTTTACATCTGACAGGGATGCTAGTTCCATGGGTGTATGCATTTGCCAATCCTCATTGAACTGGACACTTAAGATGGGTACATTTTATTTCATGTAAATTGTATCTCAATAAAGTTGATTGTTTTGTTTTTGTTTTTTTAAATTATTTTATTTTTTATTTTAGGCTGTGTTGGGTCTTTGTTGTTGTGTGCGGGCTTTCTCTAGTTACAGTGAGTTGTTGCGGAGCACAGGCTCTAGGCACATGGGCTTCAGTAGTTGTGGCACACGGACTCAGTAGTTGTGGCTCGCAGGCTCTAGAGCACAGGCTCAGTAGTTGCGGCGCATGGGCTCAGTTGCTCCGCGGCATGTGGAATCCTCCCGGACCAGGGCTCGAACCCATGTCCCCTGTATTGGCAGGCAGATTCTTAACCACTGCGCCACCAGGGAAGCCCCAAGTTGATTGTTTTTAAAGGGGAAAAAACTGTGCACGAGACTCCGGTGCACTCCCGAGCCCTGCAACCCTTCTTATATTATTTGAGTGTCTGATTTCAAGCTCATTTGTGGGCAGAAACTGTATCAGATTCACCTTTAGGTTTTCCTCCCTCTTCCCTCTCCCAGGGCCTAGCAAAATGTTCTCAAACCCAATAGTGCCGATCAACAAATATACCTTGGGCACCTTTATTTGTGCTGGGTGCTGAGGTCACAGACCTATCCCTTTAGTGGGGAAAACAGAAGAAAATAGGCAAATAGACACAATAAGACAGTGCAGTCAATGTTCTGATGGGGTAAGTGAGACATCAGGGGTGTGCCAGCTGGGTCACAGTAATGAATCCTGAACAGAGCCTGGAAGCTTGCACAGTGGGGAGGATGCCTGGGCTCTGGAACCTACTGCCCGCGTTCAAATCCTCACTCTGCTCCTTGCTAGCTGTGTGACCTTGGGTGATAACCTTAACACACCGACCTTCAGTTCCCACCTCTGGAAAGTGGAGATCATAGCCGCTCCCACCTAGAGGGCTGCTGTGAGGATAAAAGAAGACAGGTAACGTCACATGCTTAGCACAGAGAGCATAGTAAGTGTTCAATAATTGTCAGCTGCTCCTACTATGATGGAAGGCAGCACACACAGTGAGAGAGGTGGAGTCCCTACCTGACCTGGGGGTGGGAGAGGGGTCAGGGATGCTTTCCCAGAGAGGTGATAACTTGGAAGAGGAGTTTAAGTGGCCAGTTTAAATGGCCATGGGGGCAGGAGAGTGGGAACAGCTTGGAGCAAGTGCTCAATAAATATTTGTTCAATAAATAAAAAAAAATAAAGACTGCAAGGCCTGCCTGTAACCGGTGGGGACAGAAGGCCTGCCAGGGCAGACTGGGGCGTCCTCAGGAGACCGGATGTGGGTGGCAGACCCCACCGGCAGGCTCCAGACCTTTCCGGACTACAGTCTTCCTTGGCCTGGTCCGACCCCACCCTGTGCCCTGCCCAGTGGCCCTGAAGGGATCTGTACACCCCCCAACACCTGAGGCCTGGAGCCCACAGGAGGGGGAACGGTGGGGCGGGCTGGCGGGGCGGGGGTTCTCCCGGGCCTTAGGGCCTCTTCCCCTAAGGAGAATGCGCCGAGTACCCGCGAGGCGCCGTGCCCCGTTTGTCCGAGCCACAAAGGGTCGGGATCAATGGAAGGCGGGAGCGGCCGAGGGGCCTCCTCTTTGTGCGCCTGTCTCAGGCCTGTTTGCGCCGCCGTCTCCGCGCCCCCATTGATCAGGCATGTGGAAAGATTCCGCCTCCCGGGCTCCCTTTGTGGCCGCGTTGCCAGGCTGCGCCCGGCGTGACTGCACCGCGCCGGGCGCTCCCGCCTGCGGTGGGCACCGGGCTGCGAGACCGGGTGGGGTCCCGAGAGGCTAGGGTTGCCAGATTTAGCAAATAAAAATACAGGACGCCCAAATAAATGTGAATTTCTGGTAAACAACACATAAAAGCAAAGAAAAAAAAATCAATGCATGTCCCAAATATTGCATGGGACATACTCATACCTTAAAAGTGTTCGGTTTTTTATCTGAAATTCAAATTTCACTAGGCTTCCAGTATGTTTATCTGGCACTCTACGAGAAGGGGAAGCGGAATAAAACTTAGGCTGGATACATCTCCCAACTTCAGTCACTGGAGTTTTTTTGCTTTTTGGCCATATCTGCATATGCCCTGAACTATTTATTCACTATTTTTCTTTAAATGAATTCATTATTTTTAAACTTAAATTATTAACAGTGATCTACTGGTGCAAACATTACATACATCAACTTGAATAAATATTAAATGTACCTCCAGATGCATTTTTACCTACGCAGACACCCATGTGATCACACCAGATCAAGATATACTGTATTTCCACCACCCCAGAAGGTTCCCTGTTGAGACCCTCCCCAGTCGGCAGCCGCTAATCTGACTTCCCTCTGTTCTTGAACTTCATATAAATGGAATTGTATAGTATGTACTCTCTTGAATCTGGCTCCTTTCATCCAACATTCTGTCTGTGAGTTTCACCCACTTTGTGGCTTGGATCCGTAAGTTTATTCCATTGTATGACTGTACCACGGTTTGTTCATCCATTCTATTGTTGATGGATGTCTCAGCTGTTTCCCGGTTTTTGGCTACCATGAATAACACTGCTATGACCAGACTTGTGCAAGTCATTGTACGGGTGTAAATATATTTAACCTAAGCAATACTATTTGTGAATACTATTTCATAGGCTTGAAATGCCAGTTTTATTATTTTATTCTCTTGCACATTAAATATATAACTATTACACATTTATGTGAGCATCTTTCATACCAACCAAGCTCACCTTCTGCAGGGTGGATGGCTACATGCCAAACTGCAGAATAGAGGTTAAGAGAACAGGCCAGATCGGGGTGGATCCTGGGCAAGTGAATTTGCTCCTTTGAGCCTCAGTTTCTTCATCTGTAAAATGGAGGTGATCATGATAATTACCTCCCAGGACGGTTGAAAGGCAAAATGGGATAATGCCGTAAAAAAGGACTCAGCACAAGGTTGACACGCTACACCAAGGCTACTATCAAGCTCTGGGTTGATAGTAGCGACTGATGAGCTGGGTATGTTCAATGCCAGCTCTCATTCCATCTGCATTTCAATCCTTTGTGATAGGTACTATTATTATCAACCTATTTTACTGATGAGGAAACCGAGGCTCTGGGAGGCAGTCACTTGCTCATGATGGCATAGTTAGTAAGTGGCCAAGCCCCAGTTTCCAGATGGGGAGCAGGAAGGACCCAGGAAAGATGAGGCTCAGTGCCAGAAGTGAGAGTGGGCTATAAGGAGGAGCAGGGTACCTTCTCCTCCTGCATCTGCATCTCCCACCAGCACCCACCCCACAGGCAAGCAGGTGACAATAAGACCCATTTCTCTTTGGAGAGTGGAAAGAGCTGGGCTGGACATTTCTAGGAGAGGCCAAGCATCCCAGCCACCAGGCAGGGTGGAAGACAGACAGGGCGAGTCCTACGGGGTAAGTTGGAGCGGGGAGGCAGAGGAAGCAGGAAGCAGGAGGAAAAGGCTGGCTCCCTTGCAGAACTACAGCCACAGCCGCTGGGCAGAGCCCGGCATCACTACCTGCCATCTGAAGGGCACGGGAACTGCTGATCTCAGGCGATTAGCATAACAATCCTCGATCCCACGTCCTCAGGGCCCAAAGCTGGGTCTGCACAATCCCATTTGGAGCCAGTTCTTTCTTTAGCTGGCTAATTATGGGGGGGTGGGGGGGGCGGGCACAGAGAGGGAAGGGGACACAATTCTTAAAGGGACCCTGCACCCAGGGCCCAGGCTGGAGCTGGGAGCAGGAAAAGGCCCCAATAATACCTTCAGCTCTGGCAAAGTGTGGGTGCCATCACCCCAGGCCATAGGGAAAATGATTATGCTCACTCGGGATTTCAAACTGATTGTTTCAATCCTCCTTAGTTCCATTAGTGCACAACTGTAGGATATGTCCTGTTCAGAGCTGTATCCTGGTGCACAGCACAGAGTAGGTGCTTGAATACGCAGCTGAAGCACAGAGCCCATGGCTTCAGAATGCAGGACTCTACCTACTCATACAATGAGGCCCTGGGCTGGTCCTAACTGAGGGCCTCATCTTTGCGGTTCCCTCAAGGTCTTTCTTCTGCCCATTCCTACCCTCAGGTTGCTGAATCTCTCCTTGCCCCTCCAGCCTTCCGACACCGGGAGTCAAAGAAAGACTTTGGATGAGAATGGACGGAGCGCAGGGATAGAGCTGGTTTCAAATCCTAACTCTGCTGCTTATCACCTGTGTGATCTTGGGCAAGTCTCTTAGCCACTCTGAGGCTCAGTTTTCTCATCTGTAATATGGGGACAATCAAAACCTGTTTCAGGGGAATTCCCTGGAGGTCCAGTGGTTAGGACTCCACTCCATGCTTTCACTGCCAAGGGCAAGGGTTCAATCCCTGGTCGGGGAACTAAGATCACACAAGCCACCCGGCGCAGCACCGCCCCCCCCAAAAAAACAAAGCCTGTTTAAAACATTATTTATAAGCATTCACTAAAATACCACATGGGAGTGCCTGTCATATGGCTGGGGACAAGCAAATGGGAATCCTTTCTCCACCTTCCATAGAAATATCTACTGTGCTATTATCTATGTGGCTTTTTTTTTTTTTTTTTTGCGGTACGCGGGCCTCTCACTGTTGTGGCCTCTCCCGTTGCGGAGCACAGGCTCCGGACACGCAGGCTCAGCGGCCATGGCTCACAGGCCCAGCCGCTCCACGGCATGTGGGATCTTCCCGGACCGGGGCACGAACCCGTGTCCCCTGCATCGGCAGGCGGACTCTCAACCACTGCGCCACCAGGGAAGCCCCGTGGCTATTTTTTATCAGGTGCTCATTATATGCCAATCTTTGCTCAGTGCTTACATTCTCTCTTCAACTCTCAAGATACCCCTGCGAAGTGGGTTCTGTACTGTTTGAAAAAGAAGAAAATGAAGGCAGAGAGTGACTAGCCCAAGGCCACCCAACTAGAAAGTTTCAAAGGGAGTGATGAGCCCAGCTGACCCTAAAAACAATGGCTCTGGGGGCTGGGAAGTGACAGCAGCCACTGCCACTTTCCTCAGGTCTCTTGACCATCTGCTGTGTGTTAAGTTTTGTGCTGAGTGCTGGGGACAGGGATGGGCACAAGATGGACATAGTCCATCATTCTGCTCTTCTGGAGTTGGAATCTGACAATAGGCAAGTAATTTCTGTAAGTGATAAGGGCCTTGAAGACAGTCAAACAAGGTGATGAGCTAGAATCATGGGGGTCCAAGAAGACTTCTCTTGAGGAAATGATACTTGAACTTCAGGATAGCTGTGGGAAGATTGGAGGGGAAGCAGGAGAGCATACCAGGTTGAGGGAAGAGCAAGTGCAAAGCACTTCCCTGGTGGTGCAGTGGTTAAGAATCTGCCTGCCAATGCAGGGGACACGGGTTCCATCCCTGGTCCAGGAAGATCCCACATGCTGCGGAGCAACTAGCCCGTGTGCCACAACTACTGATCCTCCACTCTAGAGCCCATGAGCCACACCTACTGAGCCTGCGTGCTGCAGCTACTGAAGCCCGTGAGCCTAAAGCCTGTGCTCCAAAACAAGAGAAGCCACCGCAGTGAGAAGCCCATGCACAACAACTAAGAGTAGCCCCTGCTCGCTGCAACCAGAGAAGGCCCCGCACGCAGCAACAAAGACCCAATGCAGCCAAAAAAAAAAAGAGCAAGTGCAAAGATCCTGGGGCAGGGTGGAGCTTGGGGTATCCCAGGAGCCAAAAGGCAGCATTGT
>NW_020172781.1:3559633-3576025 GCF_003031525.2 Neophocaena asiaeorientalis asiaeorientalis | reverse complement strand
TGGAAGACTGTGAGTTTCTCCACCTTCTCCCTCTTTTCCCATCTCCCCTCCTTTCCCCTCCTCCTCCTCTTCTGAACTGCTCCCCCACCCCCACTGGTCCAGCTCTTCTCCCTCCACTCCACCCCATCCCCTCCCCCTGACAATGAGAAAAGAACCCTGAGCCCAGCTCTCCCTAGCATTGTCCCTTTAAGGAATCCCTAAATCTGGACACCCCTCTCCTCCCCCACCTGAGAACCAATTAGGGTTCCCAAATTCAAGTAGAGGCTTTTGTGTGTCACGTGTTTGGGGAACAAAGCCCTCTCCGGCAGGAATAAAAGCTTCTATTCAGGGGCCAGTTTGTTCTCATTCTAATCGTTTCCACTCCAGCCTCGCCTCCTTCCTGGGTTCTCAGGGCCGCCCAGCTTGGCCTCACCTTCCCGCCTCAGCACCCTGCGTTAGAGCCCTACCCAAAGACAGGTGGCCACAGGCTCAGGGCTCAACCCACCTTTTCTTCCTGAAAGATTCTATGACGCCAGGCTCTGAGCTGGGCTCAGTGTTTCCCGTGCATCCTCCTGGAAGGCTGTTACAATCCTCAATGCAGCCGAGGAACCTGAGGCTCAGAAGGGTTAGGGAACTTGCCTGAGGTCACACAGCTAGTAAGAGGGGGAGTCTAGACTCTAGAGCAGGAGCATTACGCTTCAGTACCCTCAGCTGGTCCCAGAGTAGGGCAGGGTGAGGGAGAAAGGAGCTGTCATTCTCACAAAGCCCACGGGGCCAGGCACCTGCTGGGTTTTAAAGACTCCTCACAATGCTGTGTGAAGAAGCAACAACCGAGGTCAAAGTCATGGGCAAGTCTGTGGCAGAATGGGAGTTGGAACGCAGAACTCTAAAGATGGAGAGATGGGAGAGCACTTTCATATAATGGAGCCATTAAAAAGAATGTGTTGAGACTCACAGACATAGAGAACAGACTTGTGGTTGCCAAAGGGGAGGGGGGAGGAAGAGGGATGAACTGGGAGTTTGGGGTTGGTAGATGCAAACTATTACATTTAGAATGAATAAACAGCAGGGTCCTAATGTATAGCACAGGGAACTATACTCAATACCTGAGATAAACCATACTGGAAAAGAATATTAAAAAAAAGAATGTATATATGCGTATAACTGAGTCACTTTGCTGTACAGCACACATTGGCCCAACATTGTAAATCAACTATACTTCAATGAGAAAAACTGTACACTTAAAAAAAAGACTAAAAAGCAAAAATAAACAGCTTAGTTTCAAAAAAAAAAAAAGAATGTATTGAAATGGAACAGTCATTGATATATTGCCAAGCGAAAAACGGCAATACTGAGCATAACATAATCCCATTTGTGTAAGAGAAAAAGGAAACGTCTACACACACATACACACACACGTACTGCACATTTCTATATGGGTAGAAAATATTTGAAGATGAATACATAATAAATTGTATTTGTGTTTATTCCCTTTGGGGAGTGGAAATGGGGAGTGGGAAGAGACCTCAGTACCATTCTGTCCTGTTGGAAAAAATATTTTCTTACCACAATCATGTATTTCTTTTATAATAATTAATTTTGTTTTATTGAGGTTAACTTAACCATGTAAAGTATACTATTCCATTGCATTTAGTACACTCAAAATGTTGTGCAACATCACTTCTATCTAGTTCCAAAATATTTTCATCACTCCAAAGGCAACCCCCGTTCCTGTTAAGTAGTTACTCCCATTCCACCCTCCTTTGGCCCCTAGCAACTACTAACCTCCTTTTTGTCTCTATGGATTTGCCTGCTCTGGATATTTCACATGAATGGAATCATAAAATATGTGACCTTTTTGTCTCTGGGTTCTTTCACATAGCATCATGTTTTGTTTTAATAAATTTATGTATTTATTTTTGGCTGCGTTGGGTCTTCACTGCTGCACGCGGGCTTTCTCTAGTTGTGGTGAGCGGGGGCTACTCTTCGTTGCAGTGTGCAGACTTCTCATTGCGGTGGCTTCTCTTGTTGCGGAGCACGGGCTCTAGGCATGTGGGCTTTAGTAGTTGTGGCTTGCAGGCTCTAGAGCACAGGCTCAGTAGTTGTGGCACACGGGCTTGGTTGCTCTGTGGCATGTGGGATCTTCCCGGACCACGGCTGGAACCCATGTCCCCTGCATTGGCAGGCGGATCCTTAACCACTGTACCACCAGGGAAGCCCCTAACATCATGTTTTTGAAGTTAATCATGTTGTAGCAGGTATCAGTGCTTCATTCCTTTTTATGGTTGAATTATATTCCCCCATATGGATATACCACAATTTGTTTATCCATTCATTCCTTGATGGACATTTGGGTTGTTTCCATCTTTTGGCAATTGTGAACAGTGCTGCTATAGTCATTTATGTACAAGTTTTGTTTGAATACCTGTTTTCAATTCTTTTGGGTATATACCTAGGAGCTGGGTCATATGGTAATTCTGTTTAACTTTTTGAAGAACTACCAAAGTGCATTCCACAGCATCAAGCCATTTTACATACCTATGACAATGCATGGAAGATTCCAATTTCTCCACATTCTTACCAGTACTTACAATTTCCCTTTTAATTTTTTTTTTTTTTTTTTGCTGTAGCCATCCTAGTGTGTGTGAAGTGGTATCTCATTGTGGTTTTGATTTGCATTTTTGTTTGTTATGGGTAATGACATTGAGCAGCTTTTCATGTGCTTATTGGCCATTTGTATATCTTTTTTACAGAAATATCTAGTCATGTCTTTTGTCCACTTTTAAGTAGGTGGTTTATCTTTTTATTATTGAGTTGTAAGAGTTCTATATATATTCTGGAGACTAGACCCTTATATATAATTTGCAAACATTTTCTACCATTTTGTCATTTTGTCTTTTCACTTTCTTGATAGTGTCCTTTGATGCACAAAATTTTTAATTTTGATGAAGTCTGTTTATTTTTTCTTTTGTTGTTTGTGCTTTGGGTGACATAACTAAGAATCCATTGCCAAATCCAAGATCACAAAGATTTACTCCTATGTTTTCTTCTAAGAGTTTTATAGTTTTAGGTCTTCGATCTATTTTGGTTTTTTAATTAAAAAAATATTTTTTAGTAAATTTATTTATTTATTTTTGACTGCGTTGTGTCTTCATTCCTGCACGTGGGCTTTCTCTAGTTGCAGCGAGCGGGAGCTCCTCTTTGTTGCGGTGCATGGGCTTCTCACTGTGGTGGCTTCGCTTTGTTGTGGAGCACTGGCTCTAGGCACGTGGGCTTCAGTAGTTGTGGCACATGGACTCAGTAGTTGTGGCTTGCGGGCTCTAGAGCACAGGCTGAGTAGTTGTGGCTCACGGGCTTAGTTGCTCCACGGCATGTGGGATCTTCTCAGACCAGGGCTCGAACCCATGTCCCCTGCATCGACAGGCGGATTCTTAACCACTGTGCCACCAGGGAAGCCCCTTCAATCTATTTTGAGTAGATTTTTAAATATAGTGTGAGGTAGGGACCTAACTTCATTGTTTTGCCTCTAGATATTCTATCAATTGTTTTTAATCCGTGTCCTGGCTGCCTTAACCAATGATCTCCAAATTTTTGTGATCATACACCCCTAAGAGGAAATCACCTTTGAGCCCATATCTCTAGTATATGTAGATGCACTTATTTTATTTATTTATTTATTTTTGACCACACCCTGGGCATGTAGCATCTTAGTTCCCTGCCCAAGGATGGAACCCGCACCGCCTGCAATGGAAGTCTTAACCTCTGGACTGCCAGGGAAGTCCCTGTAGATATACTTATTTATAAAATATACATGTACAATAATATCTATGTTATAAAACATACACAAAAGATAATTTTTAAAGATGAGATAGGGAATTCCCTGGCAGTCCAGCGGTTTGCACTCTCACTGCCGAGGGCCCGGGTTCAATCCATAGTAGGGGAACTAAGATCCCATGAGCCCCATGGCAGGGCCAAAAAAACAAAAATAGACGAAATAAAACAAAATACATCTAGAAGGCCTGATCTTTTCTTGGTGGATCATCTTCAGTGCTCCCAGGGCTCTCGCCCCTCTCTGGGGCCTGCTGGTCCTGATGACAGGGCAAGGTCAGCAGTCCTTCTAAAGGAACAGCTGGGACTGCTGGCGGGAAGGCCTGGGAGTGAATGCTCCAGATTGGATCCGACTTCCCTCTTCTGGGTTACAAAGTCTGATGTCAGAAGGGCAGGTATTTGAACCCTGGCTCTATCTCCTAACTGTGTAAACTCAGGCAAATGGCTTTGCTTTTCTGAGCCTCAGATAGTATAGTTCTTACTTCGTAGGGTGGTTTGTGTTACAAGTGAGTACAGGGTCTGGCACCTGGTAATGTTTCTATAAACAATAACAATGATCATTATTACTATACTAAGGAGCCAGGCCCTGACAGACCTTTTTTTTTTTTTTTTTTGCGGTACCCGGGCCTCCCCCTTTTGTGGGCTCTCCCTATCACAGCGCTGAGCTGAACTCAGAGGCTGGCTCAGGGTACCCGACTAGAAATCAGAGTTGAACCCCTGCAAGCCTTTTTTTTTTTTTTTTTTTTGCGGTACGCGGGCCTCTCACTGTTGTGGCCTCTCCCATTGCCGAGCACAGGCTCCGGACGCGCAGGCTCAGCGGCCGTGGCTCACGGGCCCACCTGCTCCGCGGCATGTGGGAACTTCCCAGACCGGGGCACGAACCCGTGTCCCCTGCATCAGCAGGCGGACTCTCAACCACTGCGCCACCGGGGAAGCCCCTTGACAGACCTTTTGATCCTCTTCTTCTAGCTAAAGAATTCAAGGCAGGTACCCCTCGTTGGAGGAAGTGAAGGAAGGGATAGGGGAGGGAAGCGGGGAGAGGCAATCCTGGAATGGGCAGGCCCACACTCTGGGAAGCAGTGCTGTGTGATGGGTGAGACAGAGGTACCTTGAGTGGAGAGGCCTGGGTGGCCTGCTCTTTCTCTTACCAGCCATGTGACCTTGGCCAGGTGGTAACACTTCTCTGAACCTCAGAGTCCTCATCTGTCAAATGGAGATAATAATAATTATACTTGCACCATAGCGTTATCTAATGAGTAAATGAAACAGCTCGTGAAAGTTCTTGCCCTGCAAGAAGAGCTTGAAACATAACAGTGATTATTAGTATTCCTTGACACCTAAAGAGGGTAATGTGTCTACCACCCTCTTTACCTATTTGTTCATTCTACCAAGATTTGTAGCGTGACTTCTATGTGGCAGCCATATGACGGGGAACAGAAGAGAACTGTCCTTAAAACAGCTTATGACCTAGGGATACACAGGTGTTAACCGAGCAATAGGCACACAGGAATCCTCACTGTGGCAGGTGCTGCAAGGGAGAAGGAGTGAGGAAAAGGCAAAGGAATAAAGGATCAGAGAAGTGATGAGGGAAGGTCTCATGGAGAAGTGACATTTATCCGGAAATGTGAAAGATGGAAAGGAAGGAACCAGGCACAGAAAGGAGGGAGGGATGTTCCTGGGTGGAGGAAGCATGGTCAGGCTGGGGAAGGGTGTCTAGGCTAAGGCGAAGGTGTTCCAGGTTAACTAAAGGGTGCTGCAGGCTCAGAGAAGAAGGCTAAGGGCAGGTGCTCCAGGATGGGAACGGATGTTCCTGGCTGGTGGAAGGTGGTTCAAAGGCCCTCAGATGAGAAAGAACTTGGTGATTCCAGGCTCTGTAAGGCCAGTTGATCGAAGAAAAGCGGGGAGGTAGGGTGTGGGGCAGATGAAGCTGGAGAGGGAGGCAGAGACCAGTTTATCTAGAGTTTTCTGGGCCACTGTAAGGGTCTGGATTTTGTTCTACCAGTGCAGGAAACTATTGGAGGGTTTTCAGCCGAGGCAGAGGGCAACAGTAGCTGCTGGAATAACAGGTATACATTACAGGCATCTTGCTGAGGGAGTGGCACCTGGGCTTGGTGGTGGATGAGATGATGCATAGAAGTGATTGGATTCTGGAGTGGCTTAGAACCAGCCTGTGTTAAAATCCCAACTCCCGGAAATTCCCTGGCAGTCCAGCAGTTAGGACTCCGCTCTTCCACTGCAGGGGGCACAGGTTGTATCTCTGGTAGGGGAACTAAAATCCTCACAAGCCGCGAGGCGCAGCCAAAAAAAAAAACACCCAGCTCCCTGTTTCTTTGCTGTGTAACCTTAGGATGTTATACATCCATTCAGTGTCTGGGTTTCCTCTTCTGTCAAGTGAAGTTAATAAATGTACCTACCTCAGTTTGGGAGGGAAGACAAAATGAATCAATTAATGTAAATTGCTTAGCAAAGCACCTGGCACATTGTAAGCATGTGATAAATGGTAATTATAGCTCCTACTCTTACTATTATTGTTGTTCTGTTACGTCGGATAAAGAGAGGTGGGCCCGATAATGGTATATTTGACTCAAGTCCCAGGTAAAACATTTAGAACTATGCTTGGAACATAACAGACATTTAGTAAGTATTTGCTGAATGAATGAATGAATGCATCTTTCTCTCTCCATTTCTGGTCGGTGAGTTCATCCTGCATCAGTCAACCAACACTGCTTGAGCCTTAATGCAGACCCAGCACCATGCTAGGCAGTGGGTATAGGAAATGCGTACACAATTCAGTCAACACGGGTGTCCACTGGCTCTCATTCAGGGAGTGCCCACTCCTCTATTTCTGCTTTCTGATCCAGCTCAAATGCCAATCTTCCTTTTCCTCTCCAACTTTCTGTACTCCCCCTCTCCTGAGCCTGCAAAACTCTCTGAAGTTCTTACGGTCCTCATACTTTACTTGATATATGGTAATTTGTCCCTTTACTGGAGCATAAACCCCTCAAGGACTGGCAGCAAGTCTCATTCAGGTATAGATTCCTCCAAAGGACCTGACTCAGTGGAAAAGGCATATTGGATTAATTCAATGCAAAGTGAAGAGGCAAAGATGGAGCCACTGAGTACTTGGGCAAGACCCTTCTCTCGTTTTTTGTTTTTTGCTTTTGCAGTACGCAGGCCTCTCACTGTTGTGGCCTCTCTCGTTGCGGAGCACAGGCTCCGGACGCGCAGGCTCAGCGGCCATGGCTCATGGGCCCAGCCACTCCACGGCATGTGGGATCTTCCCGGACCAGGGCATGAAGCCGTGTCCCCTGCATTGGCAGGCGGACTCTCAACCACTGCGCCACCAGTGAAGCCCCCTGACCCTTCTCTCTTTGGATCTCTAAATTTCTCCATCTGTAAATCAAGAAGTAGATATCAGAGGCTCTTCATGGCAGCTGTTCTCAACCTTTGTGAAATTGGGACACTCCTGGTGGAATGACATTCCCGCGTGACGCACAATTCCATGGACATTCAGATAAGACAGCCTGAGGCTCTATATAACCCCAGCTCTTCCTCTGTCTGCCAGGAGAGCATGTGTGAAGGTCAGGGAGCAAGTGTGATGTTATTTATAGACATAACCTTGAGTCTGCTCTTCCTCATTTGTTTATTTCTTTTTCTTCTTCATTTTGTTCTTTCTTGTTTTAAAGCAAGTGGAGCGTTTTCAAGCTTCAGTAGAGGTATCAGTTAAGAATACCAGGTCAGAAGCCAGAAGGCCTGCATAGAAATCCCTTCTTTGCCACTTCTGAGTTGAGTGACCTTGGACAAGTTCCCGAGCCTGGGTTTTCTGGTCTGCAAAATGGGAGGATCATAGTAGAGCCAACCTCAGAGGGCTGTGAAGAGGAGTAAAAGAGATCATGCAGGAAAGTTCTTAGCACCATCTGGAGCAAATGTCAAGGATTCAGTAAAATTGTCTATATTTACTTTTACTGTGATTAGTTACATGTTACACGTAACACACTAGAAAAATTAGGATATGATGCTGAAGACTGAAAACTAAGCACTTGATTAGCTTCTGCCAAAGTTAATCTTTTGTGGTTTTCTGACCCAGTCTTGAGGGTCCTGAGCACAGGTAGATTTCCCTGCTAAGATGGGAAATAGATTTATGGATGTAGCTCATTCTTTCTTTGCCTGGTTACTCTATTCCCACTGTCTCTTCCTATCTTCCTTTTAATTTTTTAAAATCTTGGCTTTTTAGTAAAGTATGATTCTCTTTTTTATTGAGCTATAATTTACATAAAGTGAAATGTACAAATTTTAAGCGCATAGCTTGATGAATTTTTATATATAACTACAACCCAAATGAAGACCTGTGTTGTCTACTAAAGTGACCTCTCACCACATGTGACTACTGAGCACTTGAAATGCGGCTGGTCCAACCTAAGAAGAGCCATAAGGACCAAATATACACTGGATATCAACTAATGTAAAATATATCTTAACAATTGTATGTGGTTGACAGCTCTGGATTACATCTTAGTACTATTGGACAGTGCTGGTGTAGAAGAACATTTTCGTCCTCCAGAAAATTTCTTGCTTCCCAGTCAATATCTGCTCCCTTCCCCCCATCCAAGACAAACACTATTCCAACTTCTCTCCCCATGGATTTGTTCTGCCTGTTCCAGAACTTCATATAGATGGAATCATACAGTATGTATTTTTAGGGGTTCAGCTTCTTTTGCTCAACGTAATGTTTTTGAAATTCATCCATGTATCAGTCATTTGTCCCTTTTTATCTTTGCGTAGTATTCCATTGTATGAATGTATCATAGTTTATTCATTCTTCTATTAATGAACATTTGGATTGCTTCCAATTTCTGACTATTATGAATAATGCTCTTATGACCATTCTTGAAAAAGTCTTTAGTCTCACCCAAATTACTTTTACTATGTTTTTTGATTGTTAAAATGAATCCGTACCCACAGGAAAAATCCATTCGCATACTAACACACAATGTGTGTTAATGCCCCCTCCCCCACCCTGTTTGATGTTAATGGTTTATGGTTTGATGTAAATTCTTTCAGACATTTCCCTCCACCTACAGAATCAAGTGTTATCATTTTTTAATTTATTTTATTTTATTTTATTTTTTTGACCACGTGACGTGAGATCTTAGTTCCCTGACCAGGGATGGAACCATCGCCCCTGCAGTGGAATTGCAGTCTTAACCACTGGACTGCCAGGGAAGTCCCCAAGTATTATCATTATTAATAAAATTGTCACTTTGCTGCTTCCTCCCTTGGCTGCCTGATCCCTGTAGATGGCTGCATAGCTCTTGATTCTTGTCCTTCTTGTTCGAGATTCCCTAGAAGACCAAAACTGGAAGAGACTTAGGGATAGCCTAGGGAAGGCAGATATATAGCACTCCTCCTGTATTCCCGGATTAGCTGTATCCATGTCAGACATCGCTAATCAATCACAGCGTTCTATCCTTGCCCTGCCCCAGCCACTATTAATCAACAGAAAAAAAAAATGAAACCAATTTCTCATGTCTGAGATAATTTGGCCGCCGTCCATTTTGCTGATGAATAAACTAGGGCTCAGAGAGGGGAAGAACCTGCTTCAAGGTCAGAGATGGAGCCCCAGGCTTCTGACTCCCTGTCTAATGCTTTTTCTACTACATTTACTGACTCCAAAAACAATTTCCCTGGGATACCTGAAAACCTGGTCTCTAGGGAAAGGGCAATTTATTCCCCAGACAGGACTCATAGATGGGACCCACTCCTCTAGCCAGCCCTTCATCTTTATGCTTTGCCTGAGTGTAACCGGAAGCCCCTGCCAACAGACTGGCATCCCTTCCCCCACAGTCAGCACGGACAGACCTGCGGTTTCTGTTCTCCAGGTCTGCAGTTTCAGTTTCCCAAAATAAACATTTAAAAAAATAAAGGAGGCATGCCCTTAGCATCTTTGTCTTCAGCCCCAGAATTGTGGAATTATTAATTGACCAGACTAAATCAAATTGTTAATTACAGCAGAGAGGCGACTTCAGGTGCTGAAACCGTTAAACTCCAAAAGCATCCCCCTTTCACCAACATATCAAACTGACTCTGGCTGTCATTGGAAGCGACAGTGAGAAAGTGGGAGAGTCAGCAGGTCTGAACAGACTGTGGGTGTTCTCAGCTGGGCAAGCAGAATAGTTTATTTAATTCTCTCCCTGCCCCGACAAGGGGGAAAAGTCAGAGGGAAAAAACGGAGACAGAATGTAGCGTAACGTTTGAGTCAGGTTGAGCTGGGTTTAGACTGGCCCCGCACATTTGCTAGCCGCGGGACCCTGGCCATGTCATTTCTGGTATCCAAGTCTCAGTTTCTTCATCTGTAAAACAGGCATGTTAATAGAACCTACTGCGTTGGATTATCGCAGTGATTAAAATGACTTTGCTTGAAAAGCTGTAAATAAAACTCTTGTATTTGGCTCTAGATTATAAGCTCTGCAAGAGTAGGGATAGCTGCCTGTCTCATTCACCGTGGCATCCTCCAGCGCTACCACACTGACTGGTTCTAGGCAGGTACTTATTGAACATCTAATGTAAGGTATGGTCCTGAGGATGGAGATGATGGTGGAAGAGATTGCAGAGCGGCTTAGCACAGAAACCCTGCCCTTAAGTAGCTCTCATACCAGCCTAACAGACAGTCCAGAACCCCGATAATAAGTACATTGTTATATATTAAAATAGGTAGATAATATGATGTAGGGGTTCATGGTGGAAATTCTGGCATCAGACTTGAGTTCAAATCTCAGCTCCCCCACTTTCCACCAATCTGATCTTTATTAGCAAGTTTACCTCTCGATGCTTCCGTTTCGGGATCTGTAAAATAGGGGCCTGCCTTATAGAGCTGTTGTAAGGACTGAATGAGTTTCATGAAGCAAAGTGCTTAATACAGTGCCTGGAACGTAGTAATTGCTCAATAAGTCTTAGCTATTACTTTTCCCATTTACTATGTGACTTTGGACAAATTACTAAACTTCTCTAAGACTTATTTTCTTGGTCAGTAAGATAAAAATACAAGAGTTCCTACCGCGAAGAATTGCTGGGAGAATGAGATGGGAAGATCCCTGAAAAGTGCTTAGTACAATGTCTGGTATATGGAAAGTACTTAATAATTTCTGGATGATAATAATAACAATAATGATAAAAACAAGGTGCCATGGGGCAAAAGAAAGTCAATTTCATTTTGATGTATAGACACTGGGCTAAGAGAAAGCTTTATAATAGGTAAGAGATTTTTTTTTGGTAGCAACTTTATTGAGATATAATTCACATACAGTACAAACTACCCATTTAAAGTTTATAATTCAATCGTTTTTAGTATATTCACAGAATTGTGCAACTATCACCATAATCAATTTTAGAATACTATCATCACTCCAAATAGAGACCTGTACCCATGAGCAGACATTTCCCTTTCCCTAGATCTCCCCGCTCCTCCGACCTCCCAAATGCTAGACAACTACCAGTTTACTTCCCGTTTCTGTGGATTTGCCTATTGTAGACATCTCATATAAATGAAATCATACATTATGTGGCCTTTTGTTTCTGGCTTCTTTCACTTAGCATCAAGTCTTCAAGATTCATCCATGTTGTAAGAAGTCTCAGTATTGCATTCCTTTGTATGGCCAAATAATATTCCATTGTATAGAGTTGATAGATATTTGACTTGTTTCCACTTTTTGGCTATTATGAATAATGCTGCTATGAACTATCATGTATAAGTTTTTGTGTGGATTATGTTTCCATTTCTCTCTGGGGTATATACCTAGGAGTGGAATTGCTGGGTTATATGGTAACTCTATGTTTAACCTTTAGAGGACCTGCTTTTCCAGACTGTTTTCCATAGTGCTATACCATTTTTACATTCCCACCTGCAGTGTACGAAGGATCCAATTTCTCCAGATCCTTACTAACACTTGGTATTATCTATCTTTCTGATGAGAGCTCTCTCAGTGGGTATGAAGTGATATCTCATTTTGGCTTTGATTTGCACTTCCTTGATGGCTAGTGACGTTGAGCATCTTTTCAGGTGCTTATTGGCCACTTACATATCTTCTTTGGAGAAATGTCTATTCAGATCCTTTGCTCATTTTTAAAATTTTTATTTATTTTTATTTATTTATTTTTGGCTGCATTGGGTCTTCGTTTCTGCGCGCAGGCTTTCTCTAGTTGCGGCAAGTGGGAGCTACTCTTCGTTGCGGTGCGCGGGCTTCTCATTGCGGTGGCTTCTCTGTTTTGGAGCATGGGCTCTAGGTGCGCGGGATTCAGTAGTTGTGGCACACGGGCTCCGTAGTTGTGGCTTGCAGTCTCAGTAGTTGTGGCACACAGGCTTAGTTGCTCCGCGGCATGTGCTGTCTTCCCGGACCAGGACTCGAACCCATGTTGCCTGCATTGGCAGGCAGATTCTTAACCACTGCACCACCGGGTATATTTTGACTCAAATAAATTGAGTTATTTATCTTTTTATTATTGCGTTGTATGACTTCTTTATATATTCTAGATACAAGCCCCTTATCAAATATATGACTTGCAAACTTTTTCTTCTATTCTTTGGGTTGTTTTTTTCACTTTCTTGATGGTGTCCTTTGAAGCACAGATGTTTTACTTTTAATGGTGTCCAACTGATCTATCTTTCTTTTTCTAGTTTTAGGTCTTTGCACCATTTTGAGTTGGCTTTTGTATACGGTGTGAGGTAGAGGTACCACTTAATTCTTTTGCACGTGGTTATCCAGTTGAAGAGACTGTTCTTCTCCCATTGAACTGTGTTCGTACCCTTATCGAAAAATCAGTTGATTGTAAATGTGAGGGTTTATTTCTGGACTCTCAATTCTATTCTATTGATCTATATGTACATCCTTATGCCAGTTCCACACTGTCCTGAAGGGAACTGAATCTGAACACCAAGTTAACTGGACCTGGGAATGCACAGTCACGGTGTCTCCTTACCTCTCCACAGTGCTTCAGAATTTCTAAGGTGTTTTCATACGCATGATCTCACTTAAGTCTTGCAGCAGCTCTGAGAGTAAGTGGAAGTCCAGAAGGCTGAGTGGCAAATCCCTAGACTCACCCATCCAGAAACAGTGGTGGTCCCAGGACCAACCTATGGATCCTTTGACTCTTGGTCAAGTGCTCTCATTACCCCCAGCCAATTGCCTGCTGGTCGAGTTCAGGAATTTGAGAAAAGTAAAAAGTATAGAGAGAAATTAGGGCAAAAATGGGGGGAAGGGTATAAAACAGACTGATTATAAATGTTTGGCTCCTAATCAGCTTACGGTAAATTTTCCGTTCTCCTGCATGGACAAGAAATGGGATGTTCTGGGTAATCCAGTGTTTTGCTTGGGCATTGCATTTTCAAAGAATGAGAACACAGTGAAATACTCTCAACACCAAAACCACACAGGCTGTAATTTAATCTTTAATTTTGTTATTGTTGTCATTCTAGAAGACTCTTTAGTATATTTTAAAGCAGTGTTTCTTCAAGAGTGGTCCAAGGAAAACCTCAGCTATCAGCATCATCGGATAGAGGTGCTTGTTTAAAAATGCATTTCTCAGAGCCCCCGTCTATCTTGAGTCTACTGAAAATCACTGGGTGATTTTTTTTTTATGCATGTTAAAGTTTGGGAACCACTGTTTTAGAGCAGGGGAAATCAATTTATGAATATCAACTATCATTGCACTTAAGAGATGCAGAAATTCTGCTTAAATGAGAGTTCTGGATAACAGATTAATGGACCTCATTTCCTTCAATTCTTTGCTGAAACATCACCCTCCCTGTGAGAATTTTCCTGATTTAAAATTGCTTATCACCCTCTCCCCCATGCCTCCCACCCTCCCTAGCCCCCTTCCTTCTCCCCAGCGCGTACCAACATGTAACTGACAAATCACTAATTTATTTATCTGTTTATTTATTATCTGACTCCTGTCTCTAGTAAGCAAGTTTTGCCAAGGTAGGTGGTAGGAATATAGCACCTAAGACAGTGTCTGGTACGTAGAAGGTGTTCAATAAATATTTGTGGAATGAATGAATGTGCCAAGTTGCTTCTTGGTGCTTGGGTGGAATGTCATTTGCCCACCGTATTTTTCGAAAGGATTTTTTAAAGTATAAGGCAATTTATGCTTTAATTCTCTCAGTGATTTTCAGGGTGTGTCATACAAGAGAGAAAGAGCTGGAACCGAATCCTCTAATCTCCTAATTCTGGGGTTTGGGCCAGTTGCTCTAAAGATCGTTTTTTCTTAATACCGCTGAGATCTTCAATTTACTGTGAGGATCATCCATTTACAGCTGCATTGTCCTGGGAGGGCTACCTCTAGAAGTACTCCTCACCCCTGCTGTGAACAAAGTGGAAGGAAGCAATGAGACTGGGATGAGAACCTGCAGTGAGAACCTGCAGTGGGAGGGGACTTCTGTAAATTCACCCCACACGTGACAGGTAGTGACAACAAGTAGAAACTTCCTCCTCTGAGGTCCTGCATGAGGATGCTAATAAATGGTTCCTATCTCACCGGGCTTGGCTGGCTCTGCACAAATGACCCTTACCCGTTTCCTACCCTCCCAAGAGCACCAGCACCAAAATCGATGCTCACGGGCACTTTGGGGCTCCCTCCTCCCCGCACCTCCCCACTGGCCCCATTTTACACACAGGAAACCTGAAATTTAGACCCAGGAATGGTCAGTTCCCTAACACCGGAGGTGCTCTCTGCTGACCCTTATCCATGTCTCTCCCAAGACACACCTGATGTTCCAGTTTGCATTAAGATGGTGAGAAACACCCTGTGTGGGGTGCCCCGCACCCCCAGTTCAGGGGATTCTGAGAAATTGTGGGACCAGTCAGGCGATAAAAACAGGAAAAAGCAAGTTTGTTTCTCGTGTTATGCACACAGGGTGGCAGGATATACCTGCTGAGTGTTCCCAGAAGGTCCCTGAGGAAACCATTAACCTGAGTCTCTCCTGTTCTTCTACTAGAGGTGGCTGGGGTGGGGTGGGGGCAGGGAAAATATACTGAGAGGAGGGGGATGGGCATCCTTCCAGAGGTCAGGGTTACATTGCCCAGAG
The DNA here is from genome assembly GCF_003031525.2 of Neophocaena asiaeorientalis asiaeorientalis. NCBI lineage: Eukaryota > Metazoa > Chordata > Mammalia > Artiodactyla > Phocoenidae > Neophocaena > Neophocaena asiaeorientalis. The sequence continues at coordinate 3,561,138 of NW_020172781.1, read as the reverse complement.
CTCCTGCACACGTTAATAAAAGGTGGCTAACTTGAGGATGGAGGTCAAGGTGAGCAAGGGGCTCGTCATCAGGGATTGTCACTGGGTTACACAGAGTGGATTGAAGAGTGGGGGGGAAGGAGTAGGAGGTGAGTTGGGAGGGAGGGGGTTGTGTGGCACTGAGACCTGCAGCAGTGTTGGGGATTTGGGAAGGAGTGGCTGCCTTAGCCTCTGACTTTGACCCTTTCTTGGCTGGTTTCAGCCAAGGAATTGAGGAGAGGATATGGATTTGGAGAGGTGGCGGATAGGGAGAGTGGCCTGGGTCCGGAGGTGATCCAGGATGGACTTCCTCGGGGTTCCCAGGCTAGAGGAGGGAGCTTAAGGCGTGGATCAGATGGCCCCCAGGAGGCTGGGGTGAAAGCACTGGAGGATCTCAGAGACCCAGAAGATGGGGGTGTGGGGAGAAGGAAGACGGGAAGGCGTTTGCCTCCACGGGAGTACTCTAAATTGAGACGGACCGAGAGAAGTAACTCCAAACGCAGTGGGTAGGCAGCCTAGGTTCTTCCAATCCGATGGAGTGGGGCTTAGAACTCTGCAAAAAAAAAAAAAAAAAAGGGTGGGGGGGTCATTCAGAGGGGAAGGTGCACAGCGGAGGCATCGAGCTCCTAAACTGGAAACGGGAGGCTCTGGAGGCGCTGACCTTTCCCCCAGCCTCGGTGGGGAGTTGGGCGCTGAGCCTCTGGAACCTGCTTTCCCAAATCCAGACAGAAGTCCGTGTAGGGCTGACACGAGGGAGCCGGGGAGTGAGGGAAACTGTGGCGACTCCTCACACTGGAGGGGGTTGCGGGCAGCGGCAAACCAAGAACCCGGGCTCGGGGCAGGGGGTTTCTCTACAGACTATAGAGTCCACGGCTGAGGACGGAAGGGATTTGGGGGACCTGAGAGGGATTCCCAAAAAGGGTTGAGGGGAACGGACACTATTTCTACCGCGGTGCTGAATGAAGGCTCCCCGCTCGGGACGCGAGGCACCGAGACGGTTCCCCGAATTGGATATGGGGGATATGGGACACTGGGAGCGGACTGAGGGCCGCTGAGGGGGGAACTCTAAATTAGGTTCGGCGGAAACTGGGGGCTCGGAGGGTGATTCTCGCTCGGACCGGGGGAATGGAGGGATCCTCACCAGTCGGAACGTGAGGGGATTGGGGTCTATCTCCCTCCCGACCCAGGGAAATTGGGGACCTCTTAGATTCTGGATAGCGGGGACCAGAGAAGAAGGACTGGGGGGCCCCAGATCCGGAACCGAGCTACCTTGAAGGCACCGGGAAGCGCTTCATTCCGAGAGGGCGTTCCCGCGGCCCGGCCCCCGTGCCAGGGTGGATAGGGGGTGCGGCCGCGCCCAGGTCCCGGCCCGCCTCGGGATTCGGGGTCTCTCTCGCCCTCGGGGACCCGGGAGCCCGGCGGGAGCGGGGTCCCGGCGCCGCCGCCTCCGCGGGCGCCCGGGCGGACCGGCGAGCGCTGGGATTTAT
>NW_020172781.1:3539431-3559612 GCF_003031525.2 Neophocaena asiaeorientalis asiaeorientalis | reverse complement strand
CCAGCCCAGCTCGGCCCTCGGCTTCCTGGGGCCCCCAGTGGGCGCCAGGAGGCTCCACGGGAGCCGGGTGAGGACCGGGGGTGGGGGAAGCGGTGGAGAGCGTGCAGCCTGCTTGGCGCGGGGGCGGCCGGGCCGAGCCGGGGTCACTGGGGGCAAAGGACGCGGGAAGGGGGGAAGGGCGCGGGGCGCGGGCTGGTCCGAAGGCGGGTGTGTGGTTACAGAAGGGCTGCGCGAATACTTCGGCCAGTTCGGGGAGGTGAAGGAGTGTCTGGTGATGCGGGACCCCCTGACCAAAAGATCCAGGTGAGCCCCTCACCCCCTCCTCCTGCTCCCGGCTCGCCCCCCTCCGCCGCCACTCACTGCCTTGTAACCATCTGCCTCTCCCTCACTACCGCGCGCAGGGGTTTCGGCTTCGTCACTTTCATGGACCAGGCGGGGGTGGATAAAGTACTGGCGCAATCGCGGCACGAGCTCGACTCCAAAACAGTGAGTGGCCCTAGGGGCTTCGGGGGTCCTTTGGGAGAGGGAGGTCGCTGGAGGAGAGGGTCAGGCCTCTCCCCAGGGGACAGCTGGATGGGGTCCTGAAGGAAGGAGGGAGTTTTCTGAGTAGAAGGGCTGCCACACTCTGAAACTTTGTCACTAGAGTTGAGGGGAGACGGAGCAGGAAAATCCCAGGCCAGCCAGGAGATGTTACACCCCCCAACCCCTCCAGTACCGGTGAGGGAAGACGCAGCTACCATCCCCTTCTTGTACATACTAAACTTGATGCCTCAGAGAGGAGTTTGGGGTGGGGCTAGGTCCCACCCCTAGCCCAAATTGGGTGAGTCAGGGCTGCAGTGACCCACCCGTGGCTTCTCTGAACTCTAACTAGTATTTGGCTCCCCCCACCCCATTCCAGACCAATGGCAAAGCATCACTGAATCCCCCTCCCTTCTTCCTTCCCTCCCTCCTCCCCTGACTTTTGGTCAATGAGCTCCTTGCTTTGTGTGGAAGACGTGAACCTGCTTTGCTCATGAAGGGATTTATGAGAAGGGAGCTAGCTTGCCTGGAGACAACCCTTTCCAGCTAGATCTGAGGAGAAGCTGCCTGTTGGGCATTCAAACTCCAGGAACATTTTGCTGCTGTCTCACTGCTCCCCCAGTGTCTTGGGCCCTGCAGGGGGCGCTGGCACAGGCCCCAGCTCAAGGGGAGAGGGAAGAGGAGAAAGCAGAGGAGGGGTTCCTCTGTGATGGGGTGACTGTCTGCCAGGGGCCGGGACAGTGCGATCTCTCACCACACTCCCCCACTCTCCTCCAGCCCTGGGCCTCCCTGCTTGGGTCAGTCATTGGCTCCTGTTTACCTGCAACAATAGCTGGTTGTGCCCAAGAATTTGTTAAATTACCTCCTGTCCCCGGCTCCTGTTATCTCTGCCCAGTGGCTCCCACTCCTGCTCGCAGTAATGAGCAAATGAGGCCAGGCCTCAACTTTGCCGGCTCTGAAAGGATCTTCTTGGCGCAGACTGAGTGACCCAAGCTGGGAATGGAGAGACAGTGGCCTATTGTTTTTGGTGATTATCTGCCATCAAGCTGCCTGTTCTCCTACCATCCCCTGTCCTCAGAATGCACTGATGGCTTCTGCAGCGCTCAGGAAGCAGAGATTTTGGGGCTGGGGCTGGAGCTGAGGGTGGGGGCATGGAAGATGGATAAGGGGAAGAGAGAGGGGAGGAAGGAGGATGAGATGGGCATCCTTCTGAGATTCGGGACTTGAAAAGGGCAAGGGCTTTGTGTTTGGCATTCTTCAGCCTGGGAAGGGAGGTTTATTGTGGGGAGTTTATTTTGGGTTCTGACTTTCACCTTTTATTTACTTGTTGGGTTTTATGTTGCCAGCTGTGAGTCAGAGTGGAGGTAAGGTGTGTCAGGGATTGGGTGTGTGTGGCTCTGCAGGACATAGCTTGGGTACCATCTCCCCATCAGTGTCTGCACATGGGGACTGTCTGAGGTGTGCTCTGGCAGCCTCCAGGAGAAAAAGAAGGACGAACATGTCCATCGAGGTACGAAATCATACCTTCGGACAGGAGAATGGGCAGCTGTGATTATCCCTGGAGCCCCTTGGCAGTTGGGGAGAGAGGAGGCATTGCCCAGTGTGGATTTTGGAGGTTCCTTCTCTGTGGGTAGATTCCAGAGGGGGAACCAGGGAGGCTGGCCCTGGTTTGTGCCATTCAGGCAGGGAGGGACCAGAACCTGTTGCCTAGAACTAGGCTGAGTTTTGAACGGAAGGAGCTCTGGGGAAAGATAGATCTTCCCTGTGATTGGCTGGTGAACTTCTGAGTGGTTTCCACCCATGTGAGTGGCAAGAAACTCTGAAATGACCGGGCCTCATAGGTCGTGCATTGATCACAGTGTCTCGTGCTCTGGCTTTTGCTGTTTGTCAGTACGAATATAGTACCCGGGAGTACCCAGGTGCATCTTGCTTTTCCCCTTTGGTTGTTCACAGCCGAGGGCAAAGGTGGCCTGCTGGTAATAGCACCTTTGTTTGTGCAATGAAGGGCAGTTCACAAAGGAATGCTTTCACCTGCATTATCTCATTTGATTCCTTGCAGCTCCCTCTGGGAAAAGTGGGTGCTATTGTCCCCACTTTGCAGATGGGGAAACTGAGGCTCAGAGGGATCAGGCAAGTTACCAAGATCACAGGCTTGGCCAGGGGCCCAAAGTTTCTGAGTTCAAATCCCGTGTTCTTGCGTGTCACCAAACCTGCGCTCTGCTTCACCCCAAGCCGAGCTGTATTATCAGGGAACTGTTTGTTTGTGGCCTCAAGAAGGGCTGTTAGATGTCGATGGTACTGGGAAAACAGAACTGAGTCTACCCTTGGTGGTTTATGAACTCTTATCTTGAAGCCTTTTTCAGGCAAAGAGTGTTTCCATTCACAAGGCTTCCGAAGTCTGGATCGCATACCTCACCGGGACAGGTATCTGTCAGGCAGGAAGGCCCTCGATATACCTGGTGCTGGAAGGAATAACACTTTGTTTACTTTTTTCTGGTTCTTGCTGAGGGCTAGACAACAAGTGCTTTGTAAGCATTACCTCAAATAATCAGCAGACAGCCCTTTGAGGTGGATGTTAGTATTGGCCCATTTTGCTGGTGAGCTCAAGCCTGAGGCTCAGAGAGGTTAAGTAATTTGTGCAAGCTCTCACAGCTGGGAAGCAGTGTAAGTGGGATTTGAACCCAACAGCCTGGCTCTAGGGCCTAAATGCTTAACTGTTACATCTTCCTGCCAGAGGCTGTGGTGGTTTCTGTCACCTCTGTGTCCTGGGATGAGAGAGGTCCTCAGATCTTCAGGCTGAGTGTGATAACCAACGCCCCTCTACCTCTCTCTTCCCTTTCAGATTGATCCCAAGGTGGCCTTTCCTCGGCGAGCACAGCCTAAGGTAGGTATGTGTGTATCTGGGAGCAGCTCTGTACAGCCGGCAGTGATTTTCCCAGCATTCCCTTCTATGGAAGAGGCTTCTGGTTGGAGTGTTAATGCCATGGACTGGGATGGGAGGAGGGAGGACTCTTCACGTCCTTGTTCTGTGAATTGCGGCCACCATGCATTTTTCCATCTGTGCTCTGGGGTGGACTAGAGAGAGGGGGCTGCATATATTGAGAGAAGAAGGAACCCCTCAGGTGATTCATTGCCCTGTACTTGAAGCCAGTACACTTTGGACCCTGAGTCTAATTCTGACTCTGGAGATCACAGCCTCTGTGCCTAGCACCTCTGGGGGGTCAAACACAGCCCAGACTTACCCTCTGAAGCTGAGCTAAAGTCAGGCCAGGGAGCTACCTCTGACCCCCCAGTTACCACCCCCCACCTCTGGGGTGAGGTGTGTTGGGCTTGAAGAGTGGGAGGGGACCATGGTGTCTGACACCTGTTATCTTTCAAGTTGGATGACTGTGGCTGCCCTCCCAAGTATTCTTTTTCCCTGGTGCTGTGGCGAGTTTTTCTGGGTGTATAGAAAACAGATTTCTGAGCAGTTGAGCTATACAGAACTCAAAACTTTTGGTGCAGGACAGGAGCCTATTCCAGAGCCCAGGGCAACTAGCCACATCTTAATTTTTAAGCAGTCGAAAACAGGAAACAGGCGGAAGGCTGACTATAGTACAGAGATCAAGACCCCTGAGTCTGCTGATTTATCATGTGTCCTGGGACTAGGTCCCTCCTCAGAAGATCTCAATTCCTCCTTTGCAAGGGGTCAGTGGGAAGTGGGATGCTTTAAGATTTTGAGTCATGGTGCCCAGCTCCTGCCACTGCGAAGGGAGAGAGGCAGGTTTTAGGAGACAGGAAAAGGGCATCACTGAAAGAGTCCAGCAGAGGGCCTGAAAGCAATTATGAAGCAGGTATTTGAAGGAAGCCGCACCAGGGAGCACATGGTCGGAATTGGGTTAATTCCATTAAGCAGTTTGGTGACAGAAGGTGCTTTAGTGTTAGGATGGGGCTGGGAATTGCCATGGATTAGCCATGCGCTCCTGGGGTAATTAGGACCATGTGTTCTTCGTAAAACAGGGCTGGGGCCACGGGGCAGCCAGAGGTTGGGTTGGGAGGAGGTTGATGAGGAAAATGTCGGTGTTGAGTTCAGGGGGACCCTGGGATGGGCCTTGGCCTCTCCCAGGAGGGGCTGGTGGGGTCTTTGAGGTAGGCTGTAGGTCTGGGTCACTAAGCCATTCCCCTTCCTGACACAGACCCCAGGAAGCGAGCCAGCCAGGGTGTGGGGTACACAGCTGCCCGTTACAGGCCTAGAGGCAGGGGTCCAAGGGGGAGCTTGGGGGGAGGGGGAGCTTCCGAGTAGCCGGGGCCACAGAGAGCTTGTCAGCTGGCGCCCTGGCAGGAGGGCTGGAGCCCCTGCTGGTGGCGGTAGGCCACAGGACTCAGATGCCCACTTTCTCATTCCCTCCCCTAACAGATGGTGACTCGAACGAAGAAGATCTTTGTTGGGGGGCTGTCAGTAAACACCACGGTGGAAGACGTGAAGCAGTATTTTGAGCAGTTTGGGAAGGTGGGTCAAAACTGGGGGTGCTGGCTGGGGGGTATGACAGGCCTGTAGAATTTTGGTCAGTAGCAAGTGGAGTCCAGCCAGGTCATTCCAATTCCTGCAAGAGTTGAAAAGGGGGCTGGGTCCTTTTGTGGGTGAGGCTGGGCCAACCCACCGTTCAGGCTCCTGGCCTATCTGTGGGCTTCGGACTCTGGACACGTCCCCAGGGAGAGAAGCCACACAGTAGCTGTCCCTGTTGTTGCCCTTCTCCTGCTTATCTTCACTCTCCTGAGGGAGGCTGTGCTCCCGAAGCCAGTTCAATCCAGTCACCCCTTGGCCTCCTGGGAGTTTGCACCTGTCCAGTCCACGGGCGGTTGTACCTTCCCCCACTCCTTCCTGGTGAGGATGATAAGGAAGCAATAAATATGACTCCCAGTTGTACTCAGGACCCTCCTTGCACAGGTCGGAGCTGAGGGGGAGGGTGCTGATCTCTTAGCTACTGGGGAGGGGCTGAAGAGACCACCCCAAATTCCTGATCAGTCCCGGAGGACTGCTTCTTAGCTCTGAGGTGCATGGAGCTTACATTTCTGGGCCATTTAGTCCATGCAGAAGCAGATGTGGTGACATGAGACAATAGGGTGTCCCCAGAAAGGGGAGCAATGTGAACATCAAGGTCGCATGGAGAGATGGCTAGGAGGGGACCAAGTTTTAAGTCTGGGGCTGAAGTAGGGCTGCTGTGCTTAGTGCTGGGGTCCCTGGTCTTTTCTGACCTGAGACAGGCTGCAGGCTGGATCTCACTTTCCCGTCAAGGCTCTTTCAGTTCCCTGTTAGGCAAAGGGCACAGGAGAACGTGGCTTGGGAATGGGATGTGAGCTGGGGACTGGGTGGGTTTCCAGCCCCCCAACACACACTCCGTCTCTAGGGTAGAAGGGGAGAGGGTGGGAGGTCCCCTGGCCAGCGGATGCCGGCGATGCAAGGGCCAGAGGCCTAGGCTCAGGCGCCTCAGCGGGGACCCGGGCACAGGACCCAGGGCAGGTCGGCCGCCTGGGCCCCAGAGGGAAGGGCGCTCCTGGGAAGCAGCAGGCCCCGCTCGGCTCCGGTGGGGTGTCTTTGTGTCTGAGCGCCGAGCATTAGAGCTCGCACTAATCTGATCCAGCAGCTGTGATTGGAGGCCGCCTGCCCCCGGGGCCGGCGTTGCCATGGCAACCGGGCCCCAGGAGAAGCCGTCAGCGGCCGCGTCTTTTGTTCGGGCCTAAATCGGCGTTGGCATGTGAAACCGGCCCGGGGAGGCCAGGGGGAGCTGGAGAATAGGCTGCCAGGGAGAGAGGGGGACAGCCGGGAATGCCAAGGGCCCCGCGGCGGGGGGCCTCCCGCCCGGATCGAGGGGCCGCCGCCGAGGGGGGAACAATGGTCAGCCGCCATGGCTGCCACTCAGGCTTAGCGGCCGCCGAACTTGGCGGCTCCCACTGGTCAGCAGGCCTCGGCCGCCTCCCCTCCCCCCGCCCGAGCCCCCCTTCCCCTGGGTTCCCATGGAGACCAAAGCCTATTAAGGACACTGGGCTGGGAGCCTCTCTCCCCTCAGCTGGCCCCAGGAGGGGGACACTGGTGGGGGTCCCCTGAACCCCCAGCCACTTTCCTTGCTCTGTGCCCTGGCCTCAACCCCGGTGCCCCACTCTGGGTCTGTCCAGCCAAGGCCCAGGTTGAAGGGTCTGGGGGGCCAGCGCAGGTAGAGTGGGAAGGTTGGGTGGAGGAAGGGCTGTGGATTTGGGCTGAATCAGTTTTGGGTCCCGCAGGAACTCAAAGCTGCAGGATGGGGAAGGAGGGTGTGGCTGGTTCATCTACTCATTCGTTCAAAAAATAATCACAGTAGCACAAGTCCAGGTGCTCAGTAGGGTGGTCATGGTCATAACTGACACAGGCACTGTCTTCATGGAACCTTCAAAGCCAGTGGTGTCCAGCTGTTCTGTCTCTAGCTTTGCCACCCTCCCCCATGTGACTGTGGGTAAGCCCCTCTATAATAAAAGTAATAATAATAATAATAATGGCTGTTATTCATTAAGCACTTACTGTATCCCAGGTACTGTGAGTTAAGAGTGTTACACGCACTATCTCATTTAACTCCTCCCTATAAGACACTGTGTATACCCATTTTACAGATGAAGAACTTGAATCATAGAGACATAAAGCTGCTTGCCAAGCTTACTTTCCAATTCCAGCCTGTCCTACTCAAAGCTTGTGCTTCTATCACAAGCCTCCTTTCCGGGTTTCTCTTTTCCCTGTGCTAAACATGCCTTGTCCATCCAGTTTGGACGGTCTAGCTAACTTGGGATGTGGGCTCAGAATGGGTCCATAGCATGGGAGTTAGGGTGGCACTGTGCTGCAGGGCCCTGGGGCAGGAGGCTTCTTGGGAAGGGAGATGTAATATCCCTCTGAGATTCTCCAGGGACCCAGCTGCCTCCTGGGTCAGTGGAGGTGGGGTGTGTGCGTGTGTGTGTGTGTGTGTGTGTGTGTCCTGGTTCTCCCAGGGGAGAGTCAGGGGCCCAGTGCCGCTTGGTGCCTAAGAAGAACTGGAGGACCACCCAGTTCAGGGGCTGCCCTTTCCACTTTAACAAGGCAGATGACGGCCTGGAAAGAGAGCAAAGGAGAGTGGGGAAGAGGCTGTGCCCCAAGGCCTCAGGAAGTTTTCCTTTATCCCTTGGGTGTCTGACCATTTGGGGGAGGGTCAGCAGCTGGAGTGGGATGTGGAGGGGGGAGAGGCAGTATCAGAGGCAGCCCTTGATTTCCACCGAGGGTGAATCAGACCTTAGCTTAACCCCATGAGACAGCTGACACTGGCTGAAGAATTAAGAGGGCAAGGAGGGAAGCAGCAGATGTAGGCAAAGGGAAGCTCGGACTGCAGAAGGGAAGCAAAGGACTTTGGCTGTCCATGTATCTGAGAGGATGCCTAGAGGGAGTAGCAAGAAGAAAAGACTGGAGTCCAAGGGACGGGGGATTAATGTAGATCCTCCTCCTTCCTCCACCCCTTTCCCCTCCCCCAATCAGTGGGAGGCAAGAAGCCCAGGCACTGAACTCTACTTGCTTTAATTACAGCCTCTAGCAAAAGGAAACCTCAATTAGAGGAAGAGATCTGTACCATGAGAGGGGAGTTGGGTCTGGCTGGAGTAGCTGTCCTCCCGGCCTTTTGCAAAAAGGAAAGAGGCTTTCACTTCCCCACCTCATATCTTACTCCTATATTTTCCCCTCTAGCACCCATTCTATGCCTCCTCCTCCCAGGTTTGATCTGGGATTTGCTGGGTGACCTTGTGTAGGTGACTTCACATCTCTGAGCCCATTTCCTTATCTACAAAATGAGGATCTTACCCTGCAAGGAATATGGAGGAGAGGATGGTGGGGCAAAGTGCCAAGCATATGTTTGGTGCTTAATATGTTCAGGCTGGCCCGTTGAGATTTTGAGGGTTGAATGGTGGTGCTGTGGCACCCAGTTGGGGTTGCAGATGGAAAGCTGTCCCCTACCCAGGGAGCAGGTTTAAGATAAAGCCTGGACTGGGCAAGAGGGGAACGGGTGTCGGAGCCCTTGCTCCTGGGTTGTGGTGGAGGCCCCCGTGTCTGGTGGGTCGTCCACGGTAGCTCTGTTTCAGGTGGACGATGCCATGCTGATGTTTGACAAAACCACCAACCGGCACCGAGGTGAGTTTGGCCCCCTCCCCCTTCCCAGGCCAGGCTGGGGGCCTGTGGTCAGCCAGGGGGCTACAGGTCACAGCTGCCCTTTCATCTCGCCTCCTGACATCCTATCCCCGAGGATCTGCATCCTCTCCGGGGCCTGGCCTTACAGAAGGCTTTTGTCCCGCCGTTTCCTGTGCTAGAAACTTGCCGAATTGCAGACACCCGAGAGGAGCAGAGGAGCAGACCTCTCCTCCCCTTGCAGCTGAGCCCTCCACCCCCGCCCCAGCCGGTGTCTGCCTGGGCTTACCTTGTCCCTGGTAACCAGAGCTTAGACCGGGCCACCCCCGGGTCAGGCTGACTCCACAGCCCCGGGCAGTCTGCTCCTGCCACTGCCCCCTCGCCCCACCCATCGGCTGAGCCCAGCCCCCAGGACCCTTGCCCCTGAACCTGTGAGCATCTGGGCCACCGGGTGTACACTGCCTGGTTGTTTTTCTCCCAAGGGCCTTGCCTTCTGAGAAATCCCATTCCAGCCCCTGGGGCACACCCAGGAGGAGGCGGGGTTGTTTCTCCAGTGCCTTCAGAGCTTTTGGGCCTTTTAGCCTGTTTGGGGAGTGGGGTATGTGCTGGTGGGTGTGTGTGTGTTTTTGTCTGTGCATGTGAGGGTGTCTGTGTCTGAATAGTTTTGTAGATCTAGTGTGTCAGAGTAACTGTACGTGTACACAGGGGCCTTTATGCACTTGTGAGCACTGGTGAGTGTCTCTGTGATATATGGGTACCTAGGTGTACCATATATCTGTGTATCTGTGTACAAAAATATATTTGTACACGTTCATGTGCATTTTTAAAAGTATTTGTGTGTGCTCTTTTGCCCTCCTTGGAAAGCATCTGAGGAAGAGAAAAGGCATGTTGAATGTTGTTTGCATCATAGCTCTGCCTCTTTCTAACTTGCTACGTGGTCTTGGGCAAGTCACTTCGCTGAGCCTTGGTTTTCACATCTGTGATTTGGCAGCTGAAACCCTGTCTCATCGGGTAGTTGAGAGGTTGCTAGGCTGGGAACAAAGCTTCTTGTTAACGCTTAGACATTTGCCTGTGAGGGGGGAGTGGTGTTATTGGTATGACTTGGGGCTGGGTTTTGACCATGAGCCCTGTTCTGAGCCTGCCTTTGCCCTCTAGGGTTCGGCTTTGTCACGTTTGAGAGCGAGGACATCGTGGAGAAAGTGTGTGAAATCCACTTCCACGAAATCAACAACAAAATGGTGAGCCGGGATTGGATGGGGTGGAGGTGCAGAGGGAGACTAGGGAGGGCTCCAGGCTGAGCCAGCCAGGGCTGCTTGGAGGTTCTGCAGGCAGGCAGAGGGGCCTCACAGTCAGTGGGGCAGAGCCAATTCTCCCACCCACTGAAAATCTGGACAGGAAGACAGTGTCCCACAGCTGTGAGAAAGCATGGCTTGTGGGCTCAGAGGGACCGGGTTGAAATCCTTACTCCGCCGCTTACTAGTCTAGTCATTGGGCAGATGACTTCCCCTCTCTGAGCCTCAGTTTCCTCATCTGTAAAGTGAGAGTGGCAGCAGTACCTCCATCATAGGGTTGGTGTAAGTATTCGATGAACTACCGCATGCAAAGCTGATCTCTAGCACTCTGTGATCCCTCCAGAAATGGTAACCATGAAATTAACAATAAAGAGGCCTGCCAGGGAATAGGAGGGTGACCTGCGTCTATAGGAGGGACTGACCACCAGGTCTCATTGCAGGTGGAATGTAAGAAAGCTCAGCCAAAAGAGGTGATGTCACCGACTGGCTCGGCCCGGGGGAGGTCTCGAGTCATGCCCTATGGAATGGACGCCTTCATGCTGGGCATCGGCATGCTGGGTATGTGCTAGGCCTGCATCTGCGGCTTCTTCCTGCCCAAAACTGCTCCCGGGGCTACCAGGGGCTGCATGGGTGTTGCATCTCCTCGGTGGTCTGCCCTGCTGTCTGTCTGAGTGGTTGGGTAGGAGTGTGGACCGAGGATCTCAGGTCTGCCGGTCCTAATGAAGGTAGGCCGATTTGGTTGTAGGGTGCTGCCCTCTGGTGGTGACCAAAAGAATGGTCCAGCTGCTCCTCATTAATTGGTCCTTCTGTCCGTCCCTCCATTCTATTTTTTGTTCACCCATCTGTCCAGTAAACAGTTATTGAGCAACTATAAATGCCAGGCCCTATGCCAGGAAGTACAACGGTGACTTTCCTTGGAGCTTTATGGTCTGGCAGGGGAAAAAAATAAGTAAGAACATAAATAAATAGGTTTAGGATGAGAATTATAGGATGCCAAGGGAGCATGGTCATAGCAAAGCTGACCAAGACTTGGAGAAGCTAAGAAGGAAGTCACATTTAAGCTGAGTCTGTGGGTTGTGTAGGAGCTAGTTATGGGAGGGCAGGGAGCAGGGGAGGGAAAAAGTGGTCAGGCAGATGGAAGAGCATTTACAGACCCAAAGGCCTCTGGGAAGGTAGAAAGAAGGCTGCTTCTTCTTGTTCATTCAACTAATATTTATTGAGCAGCTTCTGAGAGAGAGGACCTGCCTTCATGGGGTTTCCCATCAAGTGGGAGACAGAAGTGAATGGGCAGTGTTACCACAGTGATTGGAGGCTGTGGGAGGCCCAAGGAGACACTTAAATCCACCTGGGGGTCAGGGAGGCTCCCCGGAGGAGGTCAAGGTTACCGTGAGCCTTGGAAGTTGAGCACGAATCAGCAGTGATTGGGACCCACGACTGAGGGTGAAAGTCTGAGCTGGGCCCCCAGGAAGGTCGCAGTCTCCCTGGAGAGACAAGATGTATATACACAGAAAGAGAACAATACAACGGGGTCTTTATGCTGGGGATGGGGGAGGGGTGCTCTGGGGACTCATAGGAGGGGCTATAGCATGGGCTAGAGGGTCAGGAGTGGGATCACAGATAGAGGGGTGAGGAATGTACCCGCCAAGTGGAGCATTGTCTTCTCCTGAAGTTTTTTGTTTTAACTTTTTATTTGGAAGTAATTTCAAATTTTCAGAAGAGTTGGAAAAATAAAGTAGTACAAAGACCATCCATATACCCTCTACCAGATTCACCTATCGTTTATATCATACCCATTTTGCTTTTATCATTCTCTCTGTATGTGTATGTGTACACACACACACACAGTACACTTGTGATTTTTTCCCTGAATCATTTGAGGGTAAATTACATACATTTTGGCCCTTTACCCTTAGATAATTCACTGTGTGTTTCTCAAGGTTAGGGATGTTCTTTCATGAAACCACATTATAATTACCAATTTATACTGAGACAATATTTTAATCTAATCTATTACCTATTTTCTGATTTTACCAGTTGATCCAGTAATGTTCTTTATAACTATTTTTGTCCTCCAGAGCAAGTTCCAGGCTAGAATAAAGTATTGAATTTAGTTGTTCTGTCTCTTTAGCCTCCTGTGGAATATTGAGAAAATTTTCTTTTCAAAGCAATTCATTAGCTGGTTTCACCCCATTTAAAAAGTGGGGGGAAAAAAGAAAACCTCTAACCAGTAGTGAGAATTGTGGTTAAGAGACTTGGAGCCAGTCACATCTGAATTTGAATCCCAATTACACCATTATTACTCACTAGGTGATCTTTCTTTCAAAGCTGCAAATATCTATTATAATATATGTATACTAAGTAGCAGGCACCGTGTTGGTGTTTTGGAGAGACAGAAATAAAAGATGGGAAAGACAGAAAATCAGCACTTAAAGAAATCCTGGGATAAGTTCAGATATTGGTCATCAGTGCTATGAAAGGGAAAAACCAGGGTGACATGATAAATATTGAAAGGGAAAAACCAGGGAGGGTGACATGATGAATACTGTAACTGATGAAAGGGAGGTCTCTTGTGTGATGACCTCTCTGAGGAGGTGACATTTGAGCTGCGTCTTGCACAATGAGAAGGACATAGTTATGTGAAAACCCGGGGAAGAGTGTTCCAGGCAGAGGAATCATCATGGGCAAAGGCCCTGGGATGGGAAAGAGCTTGGTGACTTTGAGAAACAGCAGGGAGGCCAGTGTGGCTGGAGCAAAGTGAGAAAGGGGCAGGGTGTAGATGAGGACAGGATGGAGGCAGGAGCCTGAGCATGAAGGGCCTTGATAAGAGTTTGGATTATTCTCAGCTAATAAGTGTCACCTCTCTGAGCCTTAGTTTCTCTATCTGTAAAATGGGGCTCCTAATAGTACCTCTTGGGATTCTTATGAGGTTTAAGGAGAGAGTAAAGTGTGCAACAGGCTTTGAACAGGGCTTGGCATGCAGAAGGTATATGGTAAATATGACTGATTATTATTCATGATACCAGGTGGGGAGGGAAATGAGAGGCTCACATCCTTCCCTGCTGAGCTGTAGGTAAGGCATCTGACACTGGTCCCCTTGCCCTATCAGGTTACCCTGGTTTCCAAGCCACGACCTATGCCAGCCGGAGTTATACAGGCCTCGCCCCTGGCTACACCTACCAGTTCCCTGGTAAGTTCTTCCCAGTGTCCCTCTGCTGCCAGCATGTCCTTGGTTCCCGGGCAATCTGACTCCTCATGGGCGGTGTCTGGGGGTGCATGGCATGGGGGAGGTCTGCCTGCTGGAGGCTTGGAAGGAAGGGCATGTCTGAGGAAGGAGCGCCTCGCCCCACCCATCCCCCCCCTCCCCAGAAGCTGGGGGGACTCCCCGTGTGGTCCTGCATGGCACCCCTCCCTCCCAGGCTGATCTCTGCCCGCCTCTTGCCTTTCTCTCCTCCCTACCCGCCTCCGGGGTTGCCACTTCCACCAAAAGGGCATTGGGCTTGTGGTGGGGCAACCTCCCTGAGGGCCAACATTGGTTGTGTCCTTACGGACTCACCGATAATGACCATGTGCTATGCTGAGCCCCTTTCAAGGCAGACAAGACCTTTGGAGACCCTGAATGCTGAAAAACAATTTAAAAGCAAGATGATCACCACCCTCATTTGTAATTCAAAATAAAAACAACACTAGGCCTTCTCATAAGTGGTGAGAAGCCCAACGAAGTTCTGAGCTTTCCCATGATGACTATTCAATGTTTTTTTAATATCAAATTTCATATTTTTGCAAGGCTTTTGTTTGCTTGTTTTCTGGTCTTATTTTTCTAGAGGTCCCCTAAGCACTTGCACCTTGGGCAGTCCAGCTTGGAATCCTCTATACACATGTTGTTGTCTAGTCCTGACAGTAATCTCTGGGGGAAGGCATGGTGATCCCCATCTTCTAGGTGAGGAAATAGGCTCAGAAGGGAAAAGTGACTGCAAAGATGACTCAGCTAGAAAGTGGCAGAGCTGCTCTAGGGTCATCACTTCCCATCAATGCTACCTTCCCAGCTCCTCCCCCCACCAAAGAAAATAGGAGGAAAGATGGATTCTGGGAGATTTTTTAGTGCAATTTCAAGACTTTTAAGAAAAACAGTGGGAACAGAAGCTCCAGCATCACCCAGTGCCCAGGGTATAGGTGGCAACTCTGCCCACTCTTCCCTTCTCTGTCTGTCTCCCTTCTCTGTGACTGTGTCTCCTTCCCCACCCTTGCCTGCTGGGGACCGTGCTCTCCCCATTCCCAGCTCTCGGGTCCTGTGCATGGCCTGTCCCCCCACCCAGTGTCCCTGTGGGTGCATTTGTCCTCCCTGGGCCACGCCCAAGAGGCCTCCCTGCATCTTCCTAAGCTGTTTTACGTTTCATTTTAGAATTCCGTGTAGAGCGGACCCCTCTCCCGAGCGCCCCAGTCCTCCCCGAGCTTACAGGTCAGTCGCTCGGATTTCGTACACCTCACAGGCCACATGGGGAGAAAGAGAATGACCCAGGAAGCTTCCCAGGGAAAGCTAGTGGGACCCTTTTCTCCTGCCCTCCAGTCTATGAGGATGCAGCAGACTCGGGCACTGGCCAGTCTGTGTAGCTGCATGGCCCTTAAGGGTGGGGCATAGGGCCAAGCCCAGCAGATGGAGGCAAAGTCACTCATTCATCCATTTGACAAATATTTATCTAACGCCTCCCGTATGCCAAGCACCTTGTAGGCGCTGGGAGCCAGTGGTGAACCAGCCAAGGTCTCAAACTCAGAGCAAAGTGGGCCGGGTGGGGACGTCAGGACATGGCAGTGGTCATGGCTCCACTCAGTGCCAGTCAACCCTGCCAGGAGGGGATGCAGACCCACAACTTACAGATCTTATTTTCCAAGAGAGGCCCAAAACCCAGCTTTCACTTTCAAATGAATTTTTCAGTTATTTTCAAATGTTGGCAACCAATTTCAAATTTTTAAACCACTGCAGGCCAAATGCAACATATTTGAGGGCCGAATCCAGCCCGTTTGCAACTTCTGGGCAAGTAGGTGATGTGCTTGGCCATCCTGAACCATTTCTCAAGCTGGAGTTTTTACTTGGGCCAGTCAGCTCAGCTCTGGAGCTGGGGCCGGGCCTGAGGCCCAGGCCAAGGGCAAGGGGCAGGGCGGGGTGGGTGCAGGTGAGGTGGGCTGCAAGGGGTTTCTCTGTTCAACCCGCTTCTCCCCCCACCCCATCCCCAGACTCCCCCCCAACCTAGCCGTGTGTCGAGGACGTGAGCGTGGATGCTGCTTTAGATGAGACCTTCCTTCCAAGGGATGCTCAGGGGGGCCCCAAAATGGGGGAGGGGAAAGAGGAACCTGGGGTGAAGGAAAGGGAGGGAGTCCTGGTGGTGGGGCTAATAGAGGCTCTTCCCTGAGCAGAGTGAGTGGGGGAGTGAAAAGGGGTCTTTCCTACTCATTTCAGAACTCTTGTGTTGAGGACCTACTGTGTGAGACACTGCCAAGCCCTGGAGGCAAAGCAGGGACCAGACACCCAAGCTCTGATCTGCAGAACTTGTGCTCTAGAGAGAGAGAGAGAAATGCTTATTATACAAATGAGTAACACTTTACTGCTGTGATAAGAACATGCTGGATTTGCTTTGTGGAAATGCCTAACTGGGCCCCAGACTAGACCTCAGAGCCCAGCCCTGCCGTTAAAGAACCGAGGGAAGAAATATCCCCTCTGAAGACATTTTGGCCAGTGAGGATGTGGGTTCAAGGCTAAGCAGTTCTTGGAGGTCTGGGGTCCAGACTATTCCCTCGCCTTCAAGAGACGAGGGTGTTTCCTTCGTGCATTTAATCAATATTTTTTGTGCCAAATGCTGTTCCAGGCAGTGGGGTTTCAGCAGGGAATGAGACAGATGAGACCCATGCCCTCCTGGAGCTGATAGTCTAGTGGAGGGAGACAGGAATAAACAAGTAAATAAACAAGTATCAGATACTTTCTTAAGGTGAGAAGTTCCACAAGGAAAATAAAACAGGGAGATGTGCTAAAGTGTAAGTGTCAGGGGCGAGGGGCTGCCTCAGCAGGGGTGGTCAGGGAAGGCTTCTCAGAGGAGGTGACGTCTGAGTGAGAAAGTGCCAGCTCTATGAAGACCTTAGGCAAGTTGTCTCCCAGCGGTGCAGGAATGCTATCCTAAATTTTAATCCCCTGGCCCAATGGCCTAGCCAAGGACTTTCAGGGTTATTTTTCAGGGTCCCTAGCATCAGGTCCAGTTCAGGGCCAGGGTCACCAAAACAGCCCCCAGGGGCACATCTTGGGATGGGAGAGGGCAAATGCAAACTCCCCAGACCCTGGCTCTGGTTGGGATTGTAGCTTCTCAAGGGCTGCAGTGGCAGAGCCAAGCGGCAGGGGGTGCTCACCCCCAGGCCTGAGGGAGCTCCAGACTCATGCCAACCAATTATTTAAGCAGAGGCCCCTCCTAGTACTGTTCCTTCAGCTGACACTTATTAAACACCAACTGTATGCAAGGCAGGGTGCTAGGCACTGCAGAGGTGGGAGGGGGGTAGACAGCAAACCAGGGAATAGCCAGATCCCTGTGTCTGAAGAGGGGGTCAGAGAAAAGGGGATGAGGAGACTTGGAGGAAGGAGTGGTCATTTCTGCCTCGGTGGTGGTCAGGGGCCCCTGAGGCAGGGAACTGCGTGTACACGATGTATCGAGGACATGCTCACGGGAGAAGGGGAGCGAGGGGAGCCGGCCAGGCAGCAGAAGGAGTGAGATGGGCTTGTGGCCTGGACTGGAGTCTAGCTTCAGCCGGATCCCACCGGGGGGTAGGGGGCGACAGCCTGGCTTTTGGTACCCGTGTCAGTCAGTCACTGGCTCCAGTTGACTGGGGTTGGGAAGAGGGACATAATCTCTGTGTACCCCTGGGCTAAGTAGCCCCCGTCCAGACAAGGGCCCTCCCTGGAGAAGGGGGCAGCTGCAGGTGACGCTCAGAGCAGCTCGTGGGGGGTGCACCACCCGCACCCGCTATGAGGTTTGGTTGTTCAAGTGTGTCCGTCAAGTCCAGGGGAGAAGCTGAGGATCCCTGGGAGGCAGGCGATCCTTTCGCCTCCCTTTCTCCAAGAGAGTCCTTCTGCCTGACCCCAGGGCTGCACTGACCCCTCCGAGGTGGGGTAAGGCTGGAGAGGCTCTGCCCTCATCCCCTGCTGCCCCTCAGCCGCCACGCTGAAGCGCCCATACCTTTCCTTCCAGCCATTCCTCTCACTGCTTATGGACCCATGGCAGCGGCAGCGGCAGCAGCAGCTGTGGTTCGAGGGACAGGTGAGGCCTTCTGGGTTGCAGGAAGCGAGGGAGGGGGGCAGGGGGCAGAGAATTCTAGAGGGGTGAGGAGGTGGCCACTGCCACCCCTCTTCAGAGGGACCCACTTATTCATTCACTCAACGAATATGAACTGAGCACCTGGCAGGCTGGCCAGGAAGGAGACTGACTTGGTCTCCGCCCTCCAGAGCTTACAGGCTGGTGGGGCATCAGGTGTTAAAAAGGCAGTCACACGGAAGGATAATACTGCCCGCTAGGGGATGTCAGCTGTCAGAGGAGCTCACAGGCCTCTCAGGAAGGCTTCCAGGAGGTTGCACCTCTTAACTTCGCATTTGAAGGCAAACAGGAAGAAAAGTATTCCCAACAGAGGGAAGAGCAGGTGCAAAGGCTTGGAGGCCAGTTAGCATGGGTGGAGTGCAGGAGTGGGGAGTGGGGAGGAGGTGGGATGAACCGGGTCCTGGGGAGACCCTGAACATTTTAAGCAGCAGAGTGATGTCCATTTTAGAAAATGCACGCAGCTGCAGGGTGGGTACAGGTGTGAAGGGGCTCCAGAGGGGAGGGGAGGTCAGTGAAGAGGCTGCTGAGTGGTCAGACAAGAGATGATGGGGGCCCGAGCTGGGGCTGGTAGGGGGGGTGGATGGACCCTGGAGGATTTCTGGGTGGCGTCGCACATGCCCCTCTGGGTTGTGGGGGTGAGGCAGGGGGGAGGGGCCAAGGTCAGGCTGGGTGGAACGGATTGGAGGGGATGCTGGGGGGTCACAGCGGGCGCCGGGGCTATCACCGTCTTCTTTCTGGGTTGCCAGGCTCTCACCCCTGGACGATGGCTCCCCCTCCAGGTTCAACTCCCAGCCGCACAGGGGGCTTCCTGGGGACCACCAGCCCGGGCCCCATGGCCGAGCTCTATGGGGCAGCCAACCAGGACTCGGGGGTCAGCAGTTACATCAGCGCTGCCAGCCCCGCCCCCAGCACTGGCTTTGGCCACAGTCTTGGGGTGAGTGGCTGGACCTGGAGGACCCTGAAGTTGAAGGAGGGAGAGGCCTTGTCTGTCTGTGGGGGCAGAAGGGAGGTGAGAGATGACGGATGGAGAGAGTGTCACCAACCAAGGAACAGTGAGGGTTATCATTCAGTCATTCAGTGGACATTTAATGATCTCCTTCTGAAAAAAAAAAAAAAAAAAAAAAAAAAATGATCTCCTTCTGTATGCCAGGCATTAGGTGTGCTCTGGGGATACTGTGCAAATGAGACTCACCATCTCTGCCTGCATGGAGGCTAGATTCTAGCTCAGGGGTGCCCTACTTTTAACCAGGGTACTGGTTAATGCAGATTCCCAGGCCCTACCCTGGAGAATCTTTTAGTGGGGGCGATATGGGCAGGGCTAGAGAAGGTCTGTGGCTCACCTGGGGCTCCTGTGAGAGACGGAAGGAGCCCCTGGGCTTTCTCTGCTGCCCCCAGGAATCTAGGAGTCAAATTCTTTTCTTTCCAGGGCCCCTTGATTGCCACAGCTTTCACCAATGGGTACCACTGAAGCAGGAGGCAGGTGGCAGGAGGTGAGGAGGTGGGCAGGGGCCTTGGGGTGTGGGTGGCACTGGGAAGGCTAGTACTGGGCAGCCTAGTCTGGGACATGGCCCCTGTCCCTGCCTTCACGGAACCCACAGCCCAACGAGGAGACAGACCTTCATCCCAGCAGTGGTCAAAGAACAGGAGAAGCGGCTCCATAAAGAATGTACACAATAAGGCAGAATGTGCTGCCTCTCAGGCGAAGATTTCTTTCTTCAGCACCTTTTTTTTTTTTCTTTTTTTTTTTAATTTTTGGCCGCGTTGGGTCTTTGTTGCTGCGCATGGGCTTTCTCTAGCTGCAGCAAGCAGGGGCTGATCTTTGTTGCGGTGGGCGGGCTTCTCATTGCGGTGGCTTCTCTTGTTGCAGAGCACGGGCTCTAGGCACGCGGGCTTCAGTAGTTGTGGCTCACGGGCTCTAGAGTTCAGGCTCAGTAGTTGTGGTGCACGGGCTTAGTTACTCCGCGGCATGTGGGATCTTCCCGGACCAGGGCTCGAACCCCTGTCCCCTGCCTTGGCAGGCGGATTCTTAACCACTGCGCCACCAGGGAAGTCCCCGAAGATTTTTTAAGATTGATGATGCCCAGCAATGTTAAGAGGGGAGGACAATCTGCAAATTGGCTCAGGTTTTCCAAAGGGCAGGTTTATCCGGACTAAACATTCATGCCCTTAACACAACGATTCCACTTCTAGGCATTTATTTTTAAAACTGCAAATAACTGAAATGCCCATCAACAGGAGAGCAGTTAAACAGACTGCATGCATACAATGGAGTATTACTCAACTGGTAAAACAGGATACTTTCAACATATATGCGTATACAGAGAGTGAGGGGACGGGAGGACCCTGCACACACAGTCATCATGCTGTGTATGGTGGGGCACTTTGTGACCCAGTGACATTTCCTTTGTTCATTCATTCATTCATTCAAACAACTATTTATTGAGCACTATTCCAGAAAAGGGGAAGGTAGAAGACAGACAAGGCCCCTCTCACTCTACAGACAAAAATCAAGTGAGCAAGTGAGATCATTCCAAATCGTGTGTGAGGGGTCTACCTACTTTAGGGGTTCAGAGGGCATCTCTGAGAAGGTGACGTTTGAACAAATCCAGCCATTCAAAACTCTATGGGAAGGAGGGTTTCAAACGGAACAGAAAATGCGAAGTGTACGAACAAAGCTTGCCTAGGAGGGGATTAGGGAAAGAGGGCTGCAGGAGGATACCTGTTCTCTGGGGGCCGCAGAGAGGCGCGGGGGCAGCACGCCCATAACCTGCCGCTGTGTTCCAGCGCCCCGGCCTGCAGCTGACTGAGGACCACGAGTGAGCCAGCAAGGGGGCGGGGACACCTCAGCCGCAGCCGCCTTCCCCTCCCCCGCAGCTGC
>NW_020172781.1:3518883-3539410 GCF_003031525.2 Neophocaena asiaeorientalis asiaeorientalis | reverse complement strand
CCTCCCCCTCTTCTCCAGCCTCCCCTGACCTGCCCTGCCGCTTTTATTTATTTTGGATTAGCCAGTTGCCCCCCACCGCCCCTGGTTCTCCCCTCCCCTGTCGTGTCTGCACCCCGCTCTCCTTGCCGCGCCCCCCTAGGACTCCCGAGAAGGCTTTTGTATTTGTGCATAGCTAGAGTGAGGGCGGAGGGGGCCTGTTACAGGCCGCAGCCACAACCCTGGTTTTTTATTCCGATTTTCCCTCCTTTTCTCTTTCCTTTTTTTTTTTTTTTTTTTTTAAAAAAACCGTTTTTTAGGTTGTGAATGTGAAGCCCCAGGCCGCAGGGGGCAAGGGGCCAGGTGCCCCCCCCACCAGCTGAGAACAAAATGTCTATGTGGGTGCGGGCCCCTGGCCAGCTCCCTCCAGCCCTGGAGAGGAGGACAGGGCTGCGTAGGCCAGGCCCAGCCCCTGGAACCATCCCGTCCTGTATCATATGTAAATACTGTGAGGTGAAGCCCACACCCCTCTCTAAGACCCCTTGGGGATGAGGGCATCGCCTCACCCCACCTGGCAAAGGTCTCCCCTCCACCGTGTTTCTCTACCTTCCTCAGACACCGTTACTGTAAGCTTGCAGGCCTCAACTGTGGCCGAGTCAGGCCTGCTCTCTCAGGCCCTAGGGGTCAAGGCCTTGGGCCCGCTCACCCCGAAAACCCAGTGTGGGAACGAGGGAAGAGAAGGGCTCACCTGGAGCCACTGCTGGAAAGGAATTAACTCTCCAAAGGTCTCCCCCTGCCCCCTACCTAGTCGGGCCTTCATGGTTTCTGCCCTGAGCCCCTCCGTAAGTGGGCATCGGGCGGGGGGGCACTTTGGGAAGGGGCGGACCCCAGGGGAAAGCAAAGGGCTTCTCAGGGAACCCCCAAATTCTCTCACTGAAGTTCCCCACCAGGATGGTCCCGTGGCCAGAGCCCCTTGGCTGCCCCAAGCCCCCCGAGCCCCCTTCAAAGGAAAAAGAGGCTCAGGTCGTGACTCTTCATGAACAGCGAGTGACCAGGCTGGCATGGCAGGGCTGAGGCCCCCCGCCATCGTCCCCCCTCTCTGTGTCCTCTCCCCCAGGTCTGAGGCTGGGGTCCTAAGCTCCCTTCCCCATTATAGTCCCTGCCTGTGGAAACCCCCTTTGGAGAGTTAATTGTCTGTGTGAGGTGCTTAACCTATTAGCCCTGAGAACACAAAGCAATAATCTTTGTTACCGAGATGCGCGGCTGTTTGTGTTTTTTTGTTTTTTTTTTTTCGTTGTTTTTTAAATGTTTCCTAATAAAAGAGAAGCTGCATTTTATTGGTTTTTATTTTTAATTTTCTATACATTTGAGCTGAGTCATAAAAGACTTAGCTTCCCTCTCCTCCCCTTCCTGTGATTCCCCCACCCCACTGGGCCCATCCATGGGCTCAGGGCCCTGGAATTCCGTTTTCTGATTTGTTTGGGAAATTTTTTAAAAAGATGTTACACGGTGTTTCGAAGCCAGCAAGTTACCACCCTCCGGTGTCTCTTCTCTCCACATCTGTAACTTCTTTTTCCAGGTTTTATTTTCAGTTTTAAATTCCTAATAAATTATTTGAAAACGGGCCTAAGCTTGTGAGTGTCTTGCATGTCTCTGTGCGTTCAGGTCTAGGTACCCCAGCGATACCCTGTTTTCCCTTCACTTCTCCTATTTTCCTCCTGGAATAATCTTCACCTTCCACTCGACCCAGCTCCCATCTCCAACTTCTTCATCAGCCTCAAAAGCTTAGTGTTGATGATGAGATACCACTTCACACCCATTAGGATGGCCATCATCAAAAAAACAGAAAATAACAAATGTTGGTGAGGATGTGGAGAAATTGGAACCCCTGTGCCTTGCTAGTAGGAATGTAAAATGGCACAGCTACTATGGAAGACAGTTTGGTGGTTCTTCAAAAAGCTAAACATTGAATTACGATCCAACAATTCCATTCCTGGGTATACACCCAAAGGAGTTGAAAGCAGGGACTCAGACACTTGTACACCAATGTTCATAGCAGCATCATGCACAAGAGCCAAAAGGTGGAAAACAATCCAAGTATCCATCAACAGATGAAATGGATAAACATGGTCTTTCCATACAGTGGAATATTATTCAGCCATAAAAAGGAATGAAGTACTGATACGTGCTACAACATGGATGAACCTTGAAGAATTATGCTAAATGAAAGAAGCCAGACACAAAAGGACAAATACTGTATGATTCCACACATTTGAGGTACCTAGAACTGGCAAATTCATAGAGACAGAATGGGAGGAGGGAGTTATGCCTTAGTGGTTACAGAGTTTCTGTTTGGGATAATGAAAATGTTTTACAAGTAGGTAGTGCATAACATTGTGAATATAATTAATGCCGCTGATTGTACACTGAAAAGTAGCAAATTGGTGAGGGGCTGTAAAAAAGTGGTACATTTTGTTATGTACATTTTACCACTTTTTTTTTTAAGCTTAGCATCGGACCCCTTCCTCTGGTTTGCCTTTAACTCAGAGAATCCTAAGAGGGTAAGGTGGGAAAAGCAGCTCAGGTGGAGGTGGGTATCGCCAAATGGTTAGATGTGGGGTTTCCAACACCTGGCTCCTCCCCTTCTTCTCTGAGCTTCCTCTGCCTCTCTGAGCCTCAATTTCCTCATCTATTAAAGGGAATGATAAAGAAGCCAGACATAGAAGGCCATGTATTATAAGATTCCATTTATATGAAATATCCAGGAGCCACAGAGTTAGAAAACAGATTTGTTGGGGCTGGAGGGAGGGAGGCAATGGGGAGTAAATGCTTAATGGTTAAGGGATTTCCTCTGGGGTGATGGAAATATTTTGGAACTAGAGGCGGTGGTGGCACGACATTGTGGATGTGCTAAAAAGCCACTGAATGGCTCATTTTTTTTTAAATTATTAATTTATTTTACTTATTTATTTTTTTTTGCGGTACGCAGGCCTCTCACTGTTGTAGCCTCTCCCGCCGCGGAGCACAGGCTCCAGACGCGCAGGCTCAGCGGCCATGGCTCACGCGTCCAGCCGCTCCGCGGCATGTGGGATCTTCCCGGATCAGGGCACGAACCCGTGTCTCCGGCATCGGCAGGCGGACCCTCAAGCACTGCGCCACCAGGGAAGCCCCTTAATTAATTTATTTTTGGCTGGGTTGGCTCTTCGTTGCTGCGCGTGGGCTTTCTCTAGTTGCGGCAAGCGTGGGCTACTCTTCGTTACGCTGTGCGGGCTTCTCATTGCGGTGGCTTCTCTTGTTACACAGCACGGGACTCTAGGCACGCGGGCTTCAACAGGTGTGGCTCGCGGGCTCTAGAGCGCAGGCTCAGTAGTTGTGGCGCACCGGCTTAGTTACTTCGCGGCATGTGGTATCTTCCTGGAGTAGGGCTTGAACCTGTGTCCCCTGCGTTGGCAGGTGGATTCTTAACCACTGCACCACCAGGGAGGTCCCAATTGCTCACTTTTAAATGGTTATTTTTATGTTATGGGGATTTCACCTCAAAAAATTTAAAAAGAGAACCATAAGAGTATCTTGGGTGGTTGTTAATTAAACGGGGAGGGCTGACAGGATCTAACACCAGGCAAGGCACAAAGTAACTGGTTGGTAAACGGTAGCTGCTATTAATCCCAGGCTGCCCCAGGTGCCTGGAAATGCATAATTGGGGCTCAGCAATGGCCGCCCCCTCCCGAGTGGGACTGACAGCTGCGGTTCACACATTGCGGTTCCCTTAGTGTCTACTGTGCACAAGTCACTCGTAGGCACTGAGAGGGTGACCAACTTGTCCTGCTTTGCTGGGGACTTTTCTGGTTTGAAAACAGGAAGCGCTGTATCCCAAGAACCCTTCCGTCCCTGGAAGAAAAACAGAACGATTAGTCACCTGAAGGCAATGACTTCATTTGGGTTTGTAGCAGGGCGTCAAGTTCTGCTGAGATCTGAAAGAAGAGTAAGAATTGACTAGGCAAGGCTGGGGGCGGGAGGGGGTGGAGGAGCATACCAGGAGGAGAGACCAGCAGGGGCAAAAGCCTTGAAATGGGAGGAAGCATGAGAACGTCAATCAAGGAGCTGAGAGAAGGTCCATTGCGTCTAGAGAAGAGGGTATCCCACCCCACTACAGGCCAGGAGGTAGGTAGGGGCAGAGCAGACTGGGCCTCTAGGCTGCTTTTGTTTCTTATATAAGAGCAGCTGGGAAGGTGTGAAGGGTTTTAGCCAACAGGGTGGGAGAGTGATGACATGATGTAATCAGGTTTGCATTTGAAAAGGTCATTAGCCTATACAATAGGGAACAGATTTGAGATTGTGGAGGGGAGTATAGAGACACTAAGGAGACTGCTGCAACCATCTAGGCAAGAGATGCTGGGGCAAGGACCAGGGTGTTGGAAGTTGGAAGAAGGGTGTGGCTTGAGAGCTGGACTTGGGGTGGGACTGGATGGGGAAAGCGGTGAGGAGAGGGAGTATTGGGGAGAGTTCCTGGGTTTCTGAAGACCTGGACTCTGAAAAAGGTCAGTTTCCTCGGTGGTTGTGCTCAGTTTGAGAAATATTCTCAGCTGAGCTCAGATGCAACTGGAGACAGAGATGGTGTGATAAGAGGAGGGATGAGAATAAGCCCCTTAGGATGACTCCAGCCAAATTGAACCTAGAC
This sequence comes from Neophocaena asiaeorientalis asiaeorientalis, assembly GCF_003031525.2. Classification (NCBI taxonomy): domain Eukaryota; kingdom Metazoa; phylum Chordata; class Mammalia; order Artiodactyla; family Phocoenidae; genus Neophocaena; species Neophocaena asiaeorientalis. The sequence continues at coordinate 3,534,756 of NW_020172781.1, read as the reverse complement.
CAGTGTTACCCAAAGCCTTCTGGGAACCTCCCAACAGCCACATACTGGGCTCAGTGCCGGACTAAGAGTCAGGAACATGTTGGTTCAAATCCTATCTCCACCACTTTCCAGCTGTGTGACTTTGAGTAAGTTACTTAAGCTCTCTGAAACTGTTTCATCATCTGTAAAAAGGGGAAGATGATGACAACAATAACTATGCCAGAAGATGGTTGTTAGGCTGAAAAACAACATGACACTCTTAGCACAGGGCTGAGCACATAGACGCACTCAGCAAATGGTAGCTGGTAGCTGCTTTGGGGAATCAGGAGCCGTGTCCCAGGGGCTGAGCAGGTGTGACCTTGCTGGAGTGTGGGTACGTTGTCACCTGAAGGAGTCAAGAAGCTATACTTAGCTTCTTTCCACTGGAGAGTGTGTTTTTCCCAGTCTGGGAGAAGATGTACCATACACACCTGTGCATGGGGCAGCAGTGGGTCACGGTACAGAGTATAGCGGCCTGGTGGGCTACTCAGTGACCTGCCAGGTCCATTCCTCTGCCACCTCTGTGTCTCCTGCAGAGGTTTGGATTGTAACATTTAGCACATCTCTTTCCAGGGGGAGAGGGTTCCAGTAGTGGTCTGACCCCTCTCCCACCAGGTGCTTTGCCTAAGCCCGGGCATAAGTCGCACATGGGAATTTGTCCAGCCTGCCCTTGTGGAAGGCCTCTAGCTGGCTGGGGGACGGGGAGAGAAGGAGGGAAGCAGGCAGGACTAAACCTCCTTCTGCTCCAGGGGCCTTTGGCACTCCCACCTGGTACTACAATTCCCTGTCATGGGGTGATATTGTGGTATCATAAGCAGCAGATCCAACTCACATCTTGGTCCTGCTGTGTGATATTGGGGCAGTCACTTAACCTCTCTGAGCCTCCATCATCTCTGTAAAGTGGAGTTTGTCATTGGACCTACCTCAGAGGTCTATGCCAGGTTCTTAGCATGCGACCTGGACTAGTTAGCGGTCAGTAAATGGTAGTTAATACTATTAGCCTTAGAGGACTTTGTAGCACCAGCTACTCCTCCTTCCTCAGACCACCCCCAACAGGAGCAGTGCCTGTTCCTCTGTTTTGTTCTCACCCCAAAGAACCCCACATAAGAGGAACTTAGCATTTTGCTGGCCATGCCTCCCCTTTCCTTGGGCAGCCTTCACTCATTCTGGGGGCTGAAGAGGCAGAACCATTTGTCAGACTGATGTTGGGTCCCAAGCTAACCCTGTTCTTTCTCCAGAAGCTCTCACAGGCCTCCTCCCCACACCTCTGGGCCGGCACTGGGACAGGTGCTATGCTATCCTGAGCAGCGTTGTCCAATAGAACCTTCTGTGATGACGGAGACATTCTATATTTGCACTGTCCAAAACAACAGCCCCTGGCTATATGTAGCTATTGAACACTGGAAATGTGGCTGGTGGGACCAAGAAACTGATTTTCAATATTATTTGATAGTAATTAATTTAAATAGCTACTTGTGGCTAATGGCTACCATATTGGACAGTTGTAGAATGTCTACAGGCAAGTATGAAGAGACAGGTAGCATGAACCCTGGGTCAAATAGGGTCTGAGTCAGGCCCAAGCAGATAAATCACTTCCCCTTTCTGGGCCTCAGTTTCCCCCATCTGCTTACTAAACGTTGTTTCAGTGTTACCGCATTAGCTGAAGGACGTTTCCTGGGGCTCCTGGATTTGGGATGAAACAGGGAAGCCCTTCCAGATGGATTTCTTCTTTCTTGGCTCCAGTGCATGCTCAAGGGAAAAGTACAGAGAGCTGGAATCGTGGGGTGCGTGCGTAAGCAGAGGTCACAGGGTCAGAATTACCGATTCTGCTCTGACTCACACACGACATAACCTAACATAACCTCACCCAAGGCGGAGGGAAGTGGCTCAGTGGGAAGAGGCAGGTGTGCATTCAAGTCTTGGCATGGCCATTTCCAGCTCCACCCCAGGCTGAACCTCATCTAGCAGTTCTCATCTGGAAAGTGTCCTCATCTGGAAAGTGCCCCAAGATGCATCCCAAGACAAGAGATGATCAAACCTAACACAGCCATTGGATGAAAATGACACTTTACCTCTGTGATCTTCCTTCCCCAAACCCATTAACCAATCCCCAGTCTTATCATGAGAAAAACATCAGACAAGTTCCAATAGAGGGGCATCCTATGATACACCTGACCAGTAACCCTCCAAACTCCCCAGGTCCTCAACAGCAGGCAGTCTGAGAAATTGCCATGGCCCAGAGGGGCCTAAAGAGACAACTTAATATAATGTGCTATCTTGGATTGGATCCTGGAACATAACAAGAACAGGTGGTAAAAACGAAGGAAATTGGGCTTCCCTCGTGGCGCAGTGGTTAAGAATCTGCCTGCCAATGCAGGGGACAGGGGTTCAAGCCCTGGTCTGGGAAGATCCCACATTGCCATGGAGCAACTACGCCCGTGCGCCACAACTACTGAGCCTGCTCTCTAGAGCCTGCAAGCCCCAACAACTGAGCCTGCGTGCCACATCTATCGAAGCCCGCGCGCCTAGGGCCTGTGCTCCACAACAAGAGAAGCCACCGCAATGAGGAGCCCGCGCACCACAACTAGAGAAAGCCCGCACGCAGCAACGAAGACCCAACACAGCCAAAAGTAAAAATAAATAAAATAAATTCATATTAAAAAAAACTAAGGAAATCTGAATGAGCTATGGACCTCAGTTTATTATCATTATTTTCGATAATGATAATATATCAATATTGATAATATATCAATATTATTGATATTGATAATATTATTGATAATATATATTGATAATATATCAATAACATAATCATAACAAAGTACCATACTAATGTAAGATATTAATAACAGGTGAAACTATAGGTGAGGCTGTGGCAGGGTGGGGGCAGGTGGCAGGAGAGCATGAGGGAATTCTCTGCTCAAGAAAGATAAGTAAATGAATAGACAAATAAATGAAAATAAAACAATAGGGTCTCCGTAACTCACAGGGTTGTTGCAGAGATCACATAAGAACCAAATGGGAGAGCACCAAGTAAACCAATTATAAAATATTGTATATTATGTGAAATATCCAGAATAGGTAAATCTATAGAAACAGAAAGCAGATTGGTGGTTGCTGAGGGCTGGGGGAAGGTGACTGCTAATGAGGACAGGGTTTCCTTTGGGGAGAATGAAAATCTACTAGAGTTAGGTAGAGATGGTCATTGCACAACTCTGTGAATGTACTACATGCCACTGAATTGTTCACTTTAAAAATAAAATGGAGGACTTCCCTGGCAGTCCTGTGGTTATGACTCCCTCTGCGCTCCCACTGCAGAGGACGTGGGTTCGATTCCTGGTCGGAGAACTAAGATCCCACGTGCCGCGCAGCCAAATAAATAAATAAAATTTTAAAATAAAATGGTTAAGATTATAATAAATAACTATATAAATAAATAATAATAAAGTCTTACAATGTGAATTTCACCTAAAAATGTTATTTAGACCTTTGATATGACAATTCTAAAACCCTTTTTATTCTACAAGTCAGATCCAAGCCTTTAGAATTCCAAAGCCCAGAGTTTTCTTACAAGCCCACTGTGGGGAATGGGGAGAGGGGAGTGGTATTGATGTAGTGGGGAAAAAATTAAGTGTGTGCCTTAGAGTCAGACATACCTAAGTTTGAGCCCCTGCTTTGCCATTTGCTAGCTGTGTGACCTGAGGCAAGTTGCTTCACCTTTCCGAACCTGTTTCCTCATCAGCAAAGTGCATAATTGACGGGAACCATTCAACGAGACCCACAGCCCAGATTCAAGCACGTGAGAGGACATGGAGGCAACCGTCGCTTCCTTCCCATCCGCCTTCTCCCAGTTGTTCAATGGAGTTGACAGCTTAGCCACACACACACACACACACACACACACACACAAATGATGAAGCTGGGCTGAGTGCAAAGGGGTGGGTGTGAGGGTCGAGATTCCAAGATGTGCACCTCCAGAAATAATCCCTTTCGTTCAAAAGCACTGATGACAAATATGTACACTACTTCCAATGCCCCGCAGCTGCCAGGGCTTGCTTGTTGTTCAGGATTATTTCTGCAACAGACAGACTCAAGGCCAATCCAGAGTCAACAGGGAGCAAAGCAAACACTACAGTCTTATCTTGGGGCGGTGGGGCAGCTATAAGAAGGGAGGCCATAATGACATCAGTCTCTTGTGCACCAACTGACAACAGGATGAAACTCCTCGTGTTGGCTGCTCTGCTCACAGGTAGGCGAGTCCCCCCAGCTCCACCCTTTCCTGAGCTGAGATCTCTCTCCTCTGCAATGGGGGCCACAGGTCACAAGGCTGGCCAGACCTGGAGTCTTTTTCAGGTGGGGCTCAGTGTGGGGCTTAAGAGGTCCCATACTGGGGTCCCCTCAAATCCCCCCGCAGCTGGCGCCCTTTCAACCTTCAGGTCTGAACTCAGATGACCCATCTCAGAAAGGCTTACCCCTTCCATCCAAGCTAAGAGAGCCCCCTCTGCTTTCCCCCTACCATATGGCCTCAGTATTAGGTCTTCTCAGCACCTGTCTTTGCCTGCAGTGTGTCTGTTGTTGATTCATTTCTTTCTTTATCCCACACCCACACCTAAGCATGGGCTCCATGGGAGCAGGAATAGTGCTGTTTGCACTATTTATTGAATGAACTAATAGAATCAGAATTCCCTAGAATTCAAATCCCACCCCATTCAGCCATTGTTCATTCATTCACTCAACATCTATGGTATTACAGCCTCTAAGGCATCAGGCTCAGGGTCGAGACTGGGGACTCAGAGATGAACGAGCCACGCTCCCCGTCCGAGGAGCACGCACGCCCGCACACACACACACACACACACACACGAGCAGTAGCTTTGTGCAGGTCTGGCCTCTGCAAAGAGCAGAGCTGGCTGGATCAGAGAGAAAGAAAGTGGAGGGAAGTAGAAGGGGGTGTCTGGAGATGGGTCAAGGTAGCCAGGCCACTCCCGTCTGAGCAGGATCCAGGCTCTGCTCCTGGACACAGCCTCTGTGGGCTGCCACCGTGGAGGCTGCTCTTGGGGAAGAACGACAAGCTGCTGCCCTTCCTTCACCCTGGAGCTTAAGCACATGGCGCGGCTACAGTGTCCACAGCAGATCAAGCACAGGAAGGGCCTGGTATGGGGCAAAGAGATGACACTGATGGCCGATTGGACAGTATCCCCAAATCATTTAGTGCCATCTTCTCTTTAGGGCACCAAATTTCACAGGCAGGGCTCTACACAGGAGGTAAAGAGATCCTGCTTCCAAGTTGGCTGTTCCAAGCCTTGTGCTTGATTTGGGCAAACACTCAGTTAGAGGCTGACTTTGAAAACTTACTTAATAGATAATTATTGAGTATGTACTATGTGCCAGGCACTTTAAAAAATTCACATATTGGGACTTCTCTGGTGGCGCAGTGGTTAAGAATCTGCCTGCCAATGCAGGGGACATGGGTTTGAGCTCTGGTCCGGGAAGGTCCCACATGCTGCGGAACAACTAAGCCAAATAAATAAGTAAATAAATAATTACTTTTAAAAAAATCACATATTGATGATTTCATTCATGTAACTCTTCATATATTTATTGAGTGCTTCCTTTGTGTCAGGCCCTGGGGAATAAAATCCATGAGGTCTGTCCTTGAGGAGTTTATGGTCCTATGAGAGGGAGGCATTAAATAGAGGGATACAGATTGTTCGAGGTACTATAAAGAACATGAAGAAAAGTGGTAGCAGAGGAGCCACTGAGCTTGGGTGGTCAAAGCGCCTCTTTGAAGAGGTAGCATTTAAACCAAGATGTTCCAGCCTTTTGAAAAGTGAGCTGACCAGTGTGCCGGGCAGAGGGAAGAGGAGGTGCGTGGGTCCCGGGGCAGAAAAGAGGTTGTCCTGTTTCCTGTTGAGAACAGAGGCCACACAGGCCTCTCACTGTTCCTTACATTCCTGCCCCCACAACCCTGTCATTCCCCCACCCAACCCTCCGTTTAGATTCCCCTGCCCTACACCAATTTTTCCACCTTCTAAAATAATATCTGATTTCCTTATTTATTACTTTTATTGCTTATTGTTTTTCTCCCCAACTAGGACATAAACTCAATGAGGTTATAGATTTTTTAATTTGCTCAATGATGTATCTCCAGCTCCCAGGACAGTGACTAGCTCATAGTAGGTGCTCAATAAATATTTGCTGGATAAATAACAGGGATAGTTTTAAACTATCATATGTTCACACCAAAACTAGTACACAAATGTTCATAGCAGCATTATTCATAATAGCCAAGGACCTCTCTGGCGGTCCAGTAGTTAAGACTCCGTGCTTGCAATGCTGGGGGCACGGGTTCAATCCCTGGTTTGGAGAGCTAAGATCCCAAAAGCTGCGTGGTGTGGCCAAAAATAAATAAACATAATAGCCAAAGAGTAGAAACAACCCAAATGTCCATCAAGTGATGAATAGCTAAAAAAAAAAAGTGGTCTATCTATACAGTGGAACATTATTCAGCCATAAAATGGAATGAAGTACTGATACATGTTATAACAAGCATGAACCTCAAATCATTATGTGAAGTGAAAGAAGCCAGTCACAAAAGGCCATATATTGTATGATTCCATTTATACAAAGCGTTCAGCATAGGGAAATCCATAGAAACTGAAAGCAGATTAGTGGTTGCCAGAAGGGAGGGGGGAAAGGGGAGCGATTGTTAATGGGTACTGGGTATTCTTTTGGGGGTGATGAAAATGTTCTGGAATTAGTAGGGATCGTTGCACAATTCTGTGAATATTAAAAACCACTGAATTGTATACTTTGGTTAAAATGGTGAGTTTTATGTTTTGTGAGTTGTTAAGAAAATTCCTATTCACTTTACCAGGTTCCTGTATCCAGCTCTTTTCAGGGTAGGCAGCTGGCCGGGGTCACGGGGACGGCGCGGGGTCTAAGAGAGCAAGCAGGCAGTGGGATCCCTGGGGCGCCGGCAGCCAACCAGGACGTATTCGAACTCTGTGTCTTCCTGCAGTGGGCGCTGCCCAGAGCGGCATCAGCCCGCGGGCGTTATGGCAGTTCCACGGCATGATCAAGTGCGCGATCCCCGGCAGTGACCCCTTGCTGGATTTCAACAACTATGGCTGCTATTGTGGCCTGGGTGGATCAGGGACCCCTGTGGATGAACTGGACATGTGAGTTGATCTGCCGGGAGAGTATCCCTGGGATGGGGGGAGGGCACAAGCCAAAGATCTCACGAGGCACAGAAAGGAGATTTGCCTATTTGCTGAAGATAACACACGTTCACCTCATATAAACAAGCCTGAATCCAACGCTCTCCTCTATCGGGGATGGAAAGCGGAAAGTCGGGGATGTAAAGTAGTGGGTGCTGCTGCCCTCTAGTGGCTGGACTTTGCAACACAAAACATCACTGCAAGGGTTCAATCTCCTGAAGTGGTGAAACCCTCACTGCATCTTCAGAATATAGGCTTGTACTGTATTCCTGAAACCATTTTAAAATCGCCTTCAGTAAACTTGAGAAAATGACTTAATTTTTCAAGGACCAGTACCTCTCAGAGCAGGTCAGCTAAAACATCCCCACCTGTTCCCGAGGGGGCATGTTCAGGTAGACCTGCTGCCCTACCCCTGCTCCTGCCTCAGCTCTGTCCCTCCCCCTCTCCAGGTGCTGCCAGACACACGACAACTGCTACAGAGATGCCAAGAAACTAGACAGCTGTACATTCCTCTTGGACAATCCCTACACTGAAATCTACTCATACTCGTGTTCTAACACTGAGATCACCTGCAACAGTAGGTTTACCCCCTTGTTGGCTCAAAGGCCCTCAGTAGGCATGGGGAGAAATAATTGTAATGGTAGTCACCACTGATTGATCATTTTCTTGGTGCCGGGCAGTGTCTCCTTTAATCCTCGAAACAACCCTATGGGATAGGTGCTATATATTATCCCCATTTTGCAGATGAGGAAACTGAGGCTCAGAAGGCTGAGCTAATTGCCCAAGGGCACACAGCCCATAAATGGTGGTGTTTTGTTTTGTTTTTTACATAATTTTTAAAATTTTATTATCTTTGGCTGCATTGGGTCTTCGTTGCTGTGCGCAGGCTTTCTCTAGTTGCGGCAAGTGGGTGCTACTCTTCGTTGTGGTGCATGGGCTTCTCATTGCAGTGGCTTCTCTTGTTGCAGAGCACAGGCTCTAGGCACGCAGGCTTCAGTAGTTGTACCGCGCGGGCTCAGTAGTTGTGGCACATAGGCTCAGTAATTGTGGCTCCCGGGTTCTAGAGAGCAGGCTCAGTAGTTGTGGCGCATGGGCTTAGTTGCTCTGCGGCATGTGGGATCTTCCTGGACCAGGGCTCGAACCCGTGTCCCCTGCATTGGCAGGCAGATTCTTAACCACTGCACCATCAGCGGAGCCCCGGTGTTTGGTTTTTGCACATAGGTCTATATGACTCCAAAACCTCTGCTTTTAACTGCCATGCCATACTGCTTCATTGTTTCATAAAAAGAGCTAAGAATTAGCACATATCAGGTTTTCATCGCATGCCAGGTACTAGGCAAGGTGTGTATATGAGATAGGTTTTATTAAGCCCATTTTACAGTTTAGGAAGCTGAGGCTCAAAAATAGTCACTTGCCCCAAATCACACAACTTATGAGAGGTAGGGCCAACATTTGAACTCAGTTGCTTCTGATTTTAAAGGCTCTGGTCTTAACCACTAAGTTATGCAGCGCTCATGGTGAAATGTATCACTTCATGAAGGCAGTTCTGAAAAGCAGACAATTCAGAGAGGTGTAGGGTATTGTTGTGTGAGACCAGCATTCTGAATTTTCATTGCCCTTCATTTTGCACTCACAGATACATCCCACTTTTTAAAGAACGTACCAACAACACTGGAATAACCATAATCCAACTCCCCAAGTGCCAAGAAAAAAATTACCTGGCATCTCATCATCCTAAGAAATAAATGGTTTCATGCCTCTGTGTTCCTTTTCACCCTTATCTTTGGAATAAGGCTTGTGTCATTTTAACTTGGCTAGGCATGTGCCCATCACAAGTCCTTTGCTTCTTCTGCATGAAACGCTTCCCATCAGATATCTGATTGAGTCACTCCCTCTTTCTAGATCTTTCCTTAGATGTTGTTTTCTCAGTGAGGTCTTCCCTCGACATGTTCTTTTATTTATTTTTTGTTTTTTGGCCAGGCGCCACACCCGACCAGGGTTCGAACCCAGGCCCCCTGCAATGGAAGCTCGGGGTTCTAACCGCTGGACAGCCAGAGAATTCCCTCAACGTGTTCTTTTAAATTGCAAACACACTCCCTCCATCTCTCCAACATTATCGTTTTTCTCTCTGCTTTATTTTCTCCACAGAATTTCTGAATGGCTGATATATTTATGTTATTTCTTCATTTGCTATATCTCCAATAGAAAGTAGGATTCACAGGGACAGGGATGGTTGTCTGTTTTCTTCATTGCTGTATCCCCAGAATCTAGAGCAGAGTTTGGCATCCTGCTGGATGTAAATGTTTGATGAATGCACAGTCTAGATACAATCTTTCATTCTGCGTTTTCTCCCTTATCACCATGTTGTTGTTTATTTTTTTTGGCGGTATGCGGACCTCTCCCTGTTGTGGCCTCTCCCGTTGCGGAGCACAGGCTCCGGACGCGCAGGCCCAGCGGCCATGGCTCACAGGCCCAGCCGCTCCGTGGCATGTGGGATCTTCCCGGACCGGGGCACCAACCCGCGTCCCCTGCATTGGCAGGAGGACTCTCAACCACTGCGCCACCAGGGAAGCCCCCCTTATCACCATGTTATGACCATGTTTCCATACTGCTTCATAGTCTTCGTTGTTACTTCTTTCATCACTACATAAAATAGCTTACTTTGCTTACACAGTCTCCTGGTAACAGAGATTTTGGTTGTGCTCCATTTCAGAAAGCCAAATATATGGGAAATCATATTTTTGCACAGCAACTTGATCAGCAAGAGTTTCTTTCTATGGATTCTGGACTCCTTTACGAAGTTGATGAAAGCTATAGACACTCTCCCCAGGAGAAATACACACACACATTATTTTGCAAATATTTTTGCAAATAATTATTTTTAACTGCAACTGCCTTCTCCCCCCAAAAGCAGGTCAAGAAGCCTGCAGCAGATGTTTATCCACATGATTAACAATAACTTGCTACATACACACTATTATATATAAAATAGACAACAAGGACCTACTGTACAGCACAGTATATTCAATATATTCAATATCTTGTAATAACCTATAATGGAAAATAATCTGAAAAAGAATATATACATGTATAACTGCATCACTTTTGCTGTACACCTGAAGCTAACACAACATTGTAAATCAACTATACTTCAATAAAAAAATTAAAAGAAAAAAACAATAACTCACTAAATAATTATTTCATTATGTACACTTCATAATCTCGTTAAGCACTAATTTATGCTTTAATGGAGTGGGTGAGGAAAACATTCATGATTTTTAAGAGAAAGGAGCAGAGAGAAACAAAACCTTAATAATATTATTGAAGGTAAGCAGATACACATAATTAAATTATGGATAATAAAGCTGAAATTTATTTTATTTTTTTGCATTTTTTAACATCTTTATTGGGGTATAATTGCTTTACAATGTTGTGTTAGTTTCTGCTGTATAACAAAGTGAATCAGCTATATGTATACATATATCCCCATATCCCCTCCCTCTTGCATCTCCCTCCTACCCTCCCTATCCCAACCCCTCTAGGTGGTCACAGAGAACTGAGTTGATCTCCCTGTGCTTTGCAGCTGCTTCCCACTAGCTCTCTGTTTTACATTTGGTAGCGTATATATGTCCATGCCACTCTCTCACTTCGTCCCAGCTTACCCTTCCCCCTCCCCGTGTCCTCAAGTCCATTCTCTACATCTGTGTCTTTATTCCTGTCCTGCCCCTAGGTTCTTCAGGACACTTTTTTTTTCTTTTTTTTAGATTCCATATATATGTGTTAGCATATGGTATTTGTTTTTCTCTTTCTGAGTGACTTCACTCTGTATGGCAGACTCTAGGTCCATCCACCTCACTACAAATAACTCAATTTCGTTTCTTTTTATGGCTGAGTAATATTCCATTGTATGTATGTGCCACATCTTCTTTATCCATTCATCTGTCGATGGACACTTAGGTTGCTTCCATGTCCTGGCTATTGTAAATAGTGCTGCAATGAACATTGTGGTTCATGTCTCTTTTTGAATTATGGTTTTCTCAGGGTATATCCCCAGTAATGGGATTTCTGGGTCACATGGTAGTTCTATTTTTAGTTTTTTAAGGAACCTCCATACTGTTCTCCATAGTGGCTGTATCAATTTACATTCCCACCAACAGTGCAAGAGTGTCCCCTTTTCTCCACACCCTCTCCAGCATTTATTCTTTGTAGATTTTTTGATGATGGGCATTCTGACTGGTGTGAGGTGATACCTCATTGTAGTTTTGATTTGCATTTCTCTAATGATTGGTGATGTTGAGCATCCTTTCATGCGTTTGTTGGCAATCTGTATATCTTCTGTGGAGAAATGTCTATTTAGGTCTTCTGCCCGTTTTTGGATTGGGTTGTTTGTTTTTTTGATATTGAGCTGCATGTGCTGCTTGTATATTTTGGAGATTAATCCTTTGTCAGTTGCTTCATTTGCAAATATTTTCTCCCATTCTGAGCGTTGTCTTTTTGTCTTGTTTATGGTTTCCTTTGCTGTGCAAAAGCTTTTAAGTTTCATTAGGTCCCATTTGTTTATTTTGGTTTTTATTTCCATGAAATGTATTTTAAATGTTATTTTTGTTGTTTCTTTTGGTTACAAAAGTAAACAAGGTCAAAGTAATGTAATTTCAAATTCTACAGTAATGTATGTCATGGAAAGAAGAAGGCACCTATAATCCTAATACCCAAGATAACCAGTTAGATGTATTGCCCTTCAAATTTTTTTGGCATATACTATGTATTCTTTCCCTTTAATAAAATATCATGGAGGGGCTTCCCTGGTGGCGCAGTGATTGAAAGTCTGCCTGCTAATGCAGGGGACATGGGTTCGTGCCCCGGTCCGGGAAGATCCCACGTGCCGCGGAGCGGCTGGGCCCGTGAGCCATGGCCACTGAGCCTGTGCGTCTGGAGAGACCACAGCAGTAAGAGGCCCGCGTACTGCAAAAAAAAAAAAAAAAAAAAAATGCAGAAAAATATCATGGAAACATTTCCACATACAGACATAATTATTTTAAATGTCTATATAATATTGTATTTTAAGGACATTCTGTAATTTTTAAAATATGCACTTTAGAGAAATTGGCTTATGAAACTTCACTAAGTTGAAATGTACAATACTTTGCTGCCTTGAGTATATGTCGTAGTATTTTCCATATGGTTTGCAATTGCTTGCCTATGTTATCAGAGTTCTGTGGTTATATGGGTTTTAAAAGCAGTGAGTACATTTAGAGGTGTGAAATAGACAGAACTTTCCAAAAAGCAGCTATCACACATAGAATCACCAGATAAAACAGGCTGCCCAGTTAAATTTTATTTTCAGATAGACAAGAAATGATTTTTTTAGTCTGTGTCCCAAATATTACATTCATTGTTGATCTGAAATTCCAGTATTTTTATTTGCTTTATCTGTCAACCCTAAATTTGCACCAATGGAATGGCCACCAGATCATTTCAGTTAATTCTTCTTTCCCCTGGATTGTACAAAGCATGAACTGCCTTGGCTCAGTCCTCTGTTCTTGCCCTTTTCCAGGCAAAAACAATCCCTGTGAGGCCTTCATCTGCAACTGTGACCGCACTGCTGCCATGTGCTTCTCAAAGGTCCCGTACAACAAGAAGCACAAGAACCTGGACACCAAGAAGTACTGTAAGGGCTGAGTATCGTCCCAGGAAATTGTGATTCCCTACCTGCCCCATGGCTTTCACCTTACACCATGCCCTCCAATAAAGTACCTTGTTGAACGTCCTCCCATTTGGAGATTCTTTTATTCTCTATCTACTGAACACGACTAAATCACTTCCTGGTCCTTTGTGAGCATCATTCCTTCTAGCCTTGGAAGTTGAATTAGAGGGATATTTCTAGGAAGTACCATGAGACTTTAATAATGATTAACAACCAATGATAATTTACTCTGTGCCAGAACTGTGTGTCTCTAAATGTCCTGGACAGCCCTATAAGATTTTTTATTTATTTATTTATTTTTGGCTGTGTTGGGTCTTCATTGCTGCGCACGGGCGTTCTCTAGTTGCAGTGAGCAGGGGCTACTCAACGTTGCGGTGTGCGGGCCTCTCATTGTGGTGGCTTCTCTTGTTGCGGAGCATGGGCTCTAGGCATGCGGGCTTCAGTAGTTGTGGCACGTGGGCTCAGTAATTGTGGCTCGCAGGCTCAGTAGTTGTGGTACACGGGCTTAGTTGCTCCAAGGCATATGGGATCTTCCCGGACCAGGGCTCGAACCCATGTCCCCTGTCTTGGCAGGTGGATTCTTAACCACTGCGCCACCAGGGAAGTCCAGCCCTGTAAGATTTAGACACTATTAGCAAATCCTATTTTTCTAAGCTGAACTTCAATAGGCCAGGTCACTTGCCCACCAAGATTCATCTAGTAAGTAGCAAAGAAGGGATCTGAACCCAGCAAGTCCAACAGAACACACGCTCTTAACCATGACCCTGCCCTGCCTGAAGTGGTGGGCTCCTCAGTTTGAGCCAAATTATCACCCCCTTATTTCTCTGCCTCCATTTCCAACTGCGTTAAACATTTTTTCCTATAACTCCTTTCTAAACCCTTCAAAGCCTTCACCGCACTCTACAAGCTGATTTTTACACTGTAGTCATGAAATATAATTAACAATAACAGCTTCTACATCTTGAGCACCTACCACATATCACTGTGCTAAGGGCTTTCCGTGTCTCATCTCAGTAAGCATTCAAACCAGCTCTGTGAGATCGATGTTATTGCCCCCATTTTATGGATGAGGAACTAAAAACTCAGAGAAGTCACTTGCCTGAGATCACACAAATGGCAGAGTCAGGATTTGACCAGATCTGTCTGCTTGGCAATGCCTGAGTTCTTAACCACTAAGTCACTCGGCCAAGTTTCTCTACAAAGGTTTATGACTGCACTGGCACTGAAATTCACCAGAAAGAGTGGGGAGGGACACCGAGGGAACTGAATTGGAAAAGCAAAGAGATGAGAAAGGACAATGTGGACTATGAGAAGCCATCACTGAGCAGTTTTAAACCACTAGAGGCTGCTGGGTGTATGGTGGGCAGCAAAGGAGTGTGTGCAGATTTGTCTTTTGGCCCAGTTTCTCCTTCATTTCATTCATCCATTCAATGAATATTTATTGAATACTCTCTCTGGGCCAGACACAGTACAAAATGCTGAGGACACAATGTATTTGGGACTGGCCTGAAGACAATGATTTATTGTTAGTAGCTGCCTTCAGTTTTGTCTTCTCTGAAACTTTTTTTTCTTGCTGTCAAACTGGCATATGCTACATAACATATGCTATGCTCTATGCTCCAGACTGTGCCAAACATTTTGCACAATTACCTCATCATCCTCACAACAGCTCTATAGTATATACCTCCCCATTTTACAGATGAGCAAAGTGGCTCAAAAAGGCAAGTGATTTGTCAAAGGCCACCCTCTCATAGATGGGATAGCTGATATTGGAACTCAAACCTGGATAATTTAGAGGAAAAGTGCCATCACACCATGAATTTGCTGAAGGCAGAATGAGGTGTCTTAATCACTTTTGTATCCCTATCTGCCTGGTACTGTCCTTGATACATGTGGCAGTCAATAAATAATTGCTGAATGAAGTGTTGGTCATTAGCTCTCAGGACCTTTTTGCAGGCAAGAACGGGACTATTGTCAAATGCAAATTCATCAAACCTAGGTAGAATGGCTTTCTATACATACTGTGCTACAGTATGATTGCAAGGGATACACAATTAAGTTAGACCTGGCCTCAGCCTTCAAAGAACTGTAAAGGTTATAAACGTCTTTCTTCTATGAAAGGAAACTGCAAGCCCCTGTTTAGATGGAAGAAAAATAAGTTTCTTTTTCTTTTTTTTGGTTGCGTTGGGTCTTAGTTGTGGCATGCAAGCTCTTAGCTGCGGCATGCATGTGGGATCTAGTACTGGGCCAGGGATCAAACCCGGGCCCCTTGCATTGGGAGCCCTCAGAGTCTTAACCACTGCGCCACCAGGGAAGTCCTGAAAAATAAGATTTTAGGGAACTGTTGCTTATTCCTATTTTTATCGGTTGATAAACAACAAATAGAGAAAAGAGTCACCCAAGTACTCCAACTGGGCTCTAAAAATATCCTCTGACGTAAAAACCTACCTCTTTTTATCATCCCAAGTGTTGGGGAAGAGAGAACTAATTCCTTTAACGATCTTTAAAGAGCATCTGCGGGGTACTCACTACAGGAAACGGAATACGGGAAACACTGGTACAGTAGCTGGACCGAGAGTAATACAATGTCTGGATTACGTACATCCCAGAAGCCACAGCATCTTCACAGTGCTTAGCACATCACACACGCTCATTAAATAATTGTTCAACGAGGGTAGAGCGTCGCGCAACGATTTTCCGCAGGCGAGGAAAAACCGCGTTGCCGTATTTACCTTTTCGGGTCACGTGACCGTGCGCGCCCAATCCTGTCAATCCGTTGGCCACACCCCAGGGACGGAGGATTATGGAGTAGGAAATGTGATTGGGTATCTTTTGGGCACGTGGCTCTCGGTTCCTCTTTTCTATTGGTGAACAGCGGCCCAGTCCCCAGCCTACCTCCGCGCCTCCCAGACTCAGGCCCCGCCCCTCTCG
>NW_020172781.1:3457734-3518689 GCF_003031525.2 Neophocaena asiaeorientalis asiaeorientalis | reverse complement strand
CCGCCCTTGGGTGGGGGGGGGGGTGGGGGGGGGGGAGGAGAGTCAGCGCAGGCGCAGTGGTTGGCGTCCTCGGAAGGTGGGAGGCGGTGCGCCCTTCAGAATCCGGCAGGAAGGACAGAGTGGGCGAGTCAAGTGTGAAAAGACGGTGACCTCCTGTGCGTGTGACGTTGGGGTCAACTTTCTTACCGTGCGTGTCCCTCTCTGGGTCTCTCATTCCCTGCACACACGCACCTCTTGCCCCAGCTCCCTCTACTAGTTTCCGGCTGGTAACTCCTCCGTTTCATTCATCCTGGGGAGGCACCGAGGGGACCAGGAAAGTGGGGTGCAGGAAATCAAAATGGGGCGAAAAGGAGGAATGGCCAAGGAGAGAAGCGAGTAAATTTCGGACGAGCCAAAGGCCTCTGGGGCGTCCCAAGTTCTCACTTGAGTCCCCACCCCCTTCAAGAGAAAAAGAAAAGGTGAAGGAATTTGCAGTTCTGACCATGTTTTTGCTCTTGCTGTTGCCTCCGTTTGGAATGATCTCCCTCTCCCCGCTTGGTGATTGCCTATTCATATTTTAGGACCCAACTGGGGTCACTCTGAAAGTTTCTTGAGCCTTGCCCTTCTTCCTTCTCAAAGTACAGTTGCTTAGTTACCCCACCGAATTTCGAGAACATTCAAAAGAGAGAGCGAGTTCAAAACTGGACTGGCTTTGATTACTGGCCTGGTCACTTTAGGTGACCTTGGGCAAGTTACATAAAGTCTGTGAGCTTCAGGATCCTTATCTTTCAAAAGAAGTAACAGTGCGTGGATCTTAGGGTTGTGGGAATAAGGTGAGTAAATGCGTTGTAAAATGCTTCCTACAGTGCTTGTTGTAAATGTTCAATAAATACTATTTCCGAAATAGAAGGAAGGATACTCTTTTTTTAACTTTTTGAATGAAAGAGCCTTTAAATTCTATAGTGCTTTACAATTTTCAAAAGTTTCATACATGATTTCATATAATCCCATCATAACCCCCACCCCTAAATTGCCCATCCCCCCTTCCCTCTCCCTACTGGTAACCACTCATTTCTCCTCTATATCTGCGAGTCTGCTTCTTTGTTTTATTGACTAGTTTGTTGTATTTTTTAGATTCCACATATAAGTGATATCATACAGTATTTGTCTTTCTCTGACTTATTTCACTTAGCATAATGCCCTCCAAGTTCATCCATGTTGCTGCAAATGGCAAAATTTTGTCCTTTTTTACGGCTGAGTAGTATTCCATTGTATATTTATACCACATCTTCTTTATCCATTCATCTGTTGATGGACACAGGTTGCTTCCATACCTTGGCAATTGTAAATAATGCTGCTGTGAACATTGGGGTGCATGTATCTTTTCGAATTAGTGCTTTTGTTTCTTTCCAATATATACTCAGGAGTGGAATTGCTGGGTCATATGGTAGTTCTATTTTTAGTTTTTTGAGAAATCTCCATACTGTTTTCCACAGTGGCTGCACCAATTTACATTCCCACCAGTAGTATAGGAGGCTTCTGTTTTCTGGAAGAATATGCTTTGTTTTCTTTAGAAAGGCTTTATTACATCAAGCAAAGCTTGGCTTTTTTAATTTTTTTTTTTTTTTTTTTTTAAAGACAAACAGGTACACAAAAAGGAAAAGTGGCTCTGGGGAAGATCCGAGTGAGTCTACTCAAAGGAATACTCAATAGGAGACAAAGGTTTGGCAGGTAGGATGGCTTCCCCTCCCACCCTCCTCCCATACTCTAGTGATAATGGCTGATATCTGCTTACTCTGTCAGGCACTGTGCTGTGAGCTACACGTGCATCATTACCTTGTTTAGTCTTCGTAACCACTCAATTGGGTAGCTCCTATTATCCTCATTTATAGAGACTGAAGCTTAGATAAAACAACTTGCGCATGTTCACCTAACTACTAAGTAGCAAGACAGGGTTGGAAATCCAAGTCTGTCTATTTTCTAAAAGTTTCAGTGCTGTGCTATATTCCTTTTCTATTAAATCGAGAGAAAAAAAAAACATTCTGCTTTCTTGGATGAGTTTTTTTTTTTTCTTCATGAAGTGGAATTGATCTCTTTTGTGACAGAAATTACGGAAACAATCTGGATCTCAGAGCACCATCTTGAATCTCAACAAGAATAATATATCTGGAATTAACTATTATAGCTGGTGGCAACCTTTGCTATTCCTCAGAGCAAGGTGACCAACTCATCTTTGTTTTAGCACTTCAGGTCCTACATCCGGAAAACCCCTCAGTACTGGGCAATCTGGGATGGCTGGTCACCCTACCTAGGAGTGTCGAATTTCCTATCCGTCCTGACTTTGATCCTCTCAGGAAATGTTTGGCATTCACTGAAAACTGACCTTTATGCATATCCAAGCATCTCATGTGGGATTAACTCATTAAGTGAGCTAACATGTTGTAAAATACTTTGCACAATGCTTGGGATATAGTATGCTCAACAAATGCTATTATTTTATTTCTTATTTATTTTTTGGCTGCACCACACAGCACATGGTATCTTAGTTCCCTGACCAGTGATTGAACCCGTGCCCTCTGCTGTGGAAGCACAGAGTCTTAACCACTGGACCACCAGGGAAGTCCCAACAAATGCTGTTATTTAAGGGAGAACTGAGAGGATATTCAATTTATGACAGCATGAAAGAAGGAATATGAGTTAGTGGGAAGGAGATTCGAGTATTCTGTACTTGTTTGCCTTCATGACTTGTACTTACTAAAACTGTGATAGCAGAGCAGTTGTGGAAGCAACAAGGAAGGATATGACTGAAAGTCACAGCCAAAGCTGGGCTTATGCAGTTACAACCATGTAACCAGGGCAGTGAAAGCTGAGAGCACCCGCTAGTAGAAGTCTGTTATTCCAACTGAGGGCACTTACAGCAGGTTGGGGACTGCTGTGCTGGGGGAGAGCAAAAGATGTAAAGTAAGGAGACCTGAGAAGCATCAGCTTCAGGAAATACCAGGTTCCTCTTGAGACAAACTTTTTGCAAAGAATTCCATCTCAGGAGGAAATATGAACAAAACAAACATTCCTAAGGCCCTCAAGGCTCGGTTTCATAAATCGTGCCAGCATTAGGTGATGAAAGAGCCTGCCTTCCCTCCCTCGCAGCCTAACCTGCTCTCCACTGCCCACATTTTAACCATTCCTGGCCGGGTGTACTGTTGGCTTCTACTTCTACTTCAGGCTGACTTCCTTCTAACTATAATCTTCAGACAAGTAGGAAGCGTTGCTGTCTGAAAGAACTGGGAGAAAGATCTACTCAGATTCTCGTCCTGGCTCTGAAACAACATACTGTGGCCTTAGGTAAGTGTGGATCTTAGTTTCCTCAAAAATAAAATGAAGGGGGGATGGACTAAATTTCCTCTCCTGTCATTCCATGCATGACTCTGTGACATATTCTGGTAAAGGATGAGAGTACGGGAGGTAACATCCTCTGTGAGCCACTTGAGAGCAAGAGGTTGTATCTTTGTAGCCTTAGTACCTAAATACAGTGTTGGTCAGTAACCATTTATGAGATTTGTGGATGAGAATGGCTTGGGATTCAAAAGACCCAGATTTGAATGCAATTATTGGTGGTACTGACTGTGGGTAACTGAGCAAATCTGGTTCAGAGCACCTTAGCATCTCTATCTGCAAAAAAGCTGGAGTGAGATTTACCACAGCCTTACGACTCTCCAGAATTAATGAATGGCTGTGAGCGAACCTACAGCTGTGCAGGTGAAAAGAACTCTGTGTTTTCAAGATCTTGGGTTATCCCAGTCAACTGAAATTTGCTTCCTAGGCAGATGCAGGATGAACATGTATTGCTTGCCCTGATTTTAGACAAAAGACTACCCAGAATAGGCTGTGATTCTTTCATCCGCTTCGCTTTTTGATGAGATCGTGCAGAAAGCTTTAGCCTGCGACAATGATTCTCTCTGGCTAACACAGTAATCAAACAAGTCTTGCTGCTTCCCTCAGCAGAAACAAATCAATTTAAGAACCCACTTGGGAATTCACTGTTTCCTCTCTGCAGACCAGGTTCAAGGCTGGTCTCATTCTGGCAGCTGAAATCAAGCAGAAATCCTTAGAGAACCGTGTCATAAAGCCACATTCACTTTTAGCTGATTAAAAAATATAAAAATATAATATGTAACAGCCCACATACCTAATGTACTATTTAAAAAAATGCTTTCTCTATTCCTTGGTTTATAAAAAAATCATTCATATCATTGTTCGTCTTTTCAAAAAATATATCAGAATGGTTCAGTTAAAGACATTTAAGCATTCGGAATTATAAATTAAGTCATTTCCTTCCCCCTTTACCCACATTAGTGAGATCCCTAGGTTAGTACTCTGGAGGTACATATTTCCTGGGCTATTTCTTCTGCCTGATGAGGTAAAAAGGGAGAGAAAGCAGTTTTCCTATCAAAAGAAGCTGCGGCTTTGAAAAAGTCCTCTTCAGGGGCAAATCTCATCAGCCGGAAGATTTTAACTCCTGGGCTCTGAAAGCTGCGGGGTTCAGAGATGGGCTGGCAGAGAGATGTCGGTTTGCTGCCCTCTGCAGGCGGCAGTTGGTAAGCCTCGATCAGTTAGAGGAAGCAGGGATGAATCCTTAGGGATCTGAAAAGAAATAAAACAAGTTAATGCCAAAATAAGCTGCCAGTGGGGTGGAGGAAATGATTGTGTACATCAGTCTACCATAAAAAACCCACAGCATTTAGGGAATGTCAAGATGGCCACTCTGTGCTGTTAGGTGCAAACAGGATGTAATAAAATACTGTACTGCTTGATTCAACTTTCGTAAGAATAGATTTAGATTTAGTTATACCAGAATGTTAGATTTTGGTTATCTCGGTAGTTGGATTATGGGTAATTTGTGTTAAAATCCTTTTTACTTATCTGTATCATCTAAACTTTATGTAATAAATATGTATTATTCTAGTAATAAGAACTAGTTAAAAAGTGATTTGCCAAGGGGACTTCTTGGGTGCTAGCAGTGTTCTGTTCCTTGATTTAGATGCTCTACATCGTCATCAAGCTGTCCACTCATGATGGCTGCGATTCTCTGTATGTCAGTATACTTCAATTAAAATGGTTTTTAAAAAGTGATTTTACCGGGACTCTCACACATTGTTGGTGGGAATGCAAAATGGTGCAGCCACTTTAGAAGACATTTTGGCAGTTTCTTACAAAACTAAACATACTTTTATCATATGATCCAATAGTCTCACTCCTTGGTATTTACCCAAATGAGTTGAAAACTTACATCCACACAAAGACCTCCACATGGATGTTTATAGCAGCTTTACTTTTTTTTTTTTTTTTTGCCGCGCTGCGCAGCATGTGGGATCTTAGTTCCCCCACCAGGGATCAAACCCGTGCTCCCTGTAGTGGAAGCACAGAGTCTTAACCACTGGACTGCCAGGGAAGTCCAGTGGCTTTATTCATAATTGCCAAAAAGTTGGAAGCATCCAAGATGTCCTTCAGTAGGTAAACGATAAATACCGTGTTAGTGAACAGGGGCAAGGAGTATATGGGAACTCCTGCACTTTCTGCTCAATTCTGCTGTGAACCTCAAACTGCTCTAAAAAAAATAAAGTCTTTTTCAAACTGGCTGTACTCCTCTGGGAATATATTAAAAATTATTGAATTGTATGCAATAAATGAGTGAACTGTATGATATGTGAATTATATCTCAAAGCTGAAAAAAAAAGCTGTTATATTTTTTTAAAGTGGTTGTACTCGTAGGTGAAAATATCAATAGATATAAAGTACTGACACATGCTGCAATATGGATGAATCTTGAAAACATTATGCTAAGTGGAGAAGCCAGACACAAAAGGCTACATACTGTATGAAATGTCCAGAATAGGCAAAAACAGAAAGAAGATTAGTTGTTGTCAGGGACCAGGGGGTGGGGAATGGGGAATCACTGCTAATGGGTACAGGGTTTCTTCCTGGGATGATGAAAATGTTCTGGAATTAGTGGTGATTAATGTGCAACTTTGTGAGTGTACTAAAAACACGTTAATTATATACTTTTAAAGTGTACTTTTAAAGGGACTTCATGGCCTAGGAATTATATCTCAATAAAGCTGTTATTTTTTAAAAATGGGGAAAAAGGCAATGGCAGATTTTGGAACATTGTCTTAAATAGCTATGTGCCTAGAATTCAAAAATCAGTCTTTTGAACAATATAGCGTAATGCACGTTAAAAAATTAGTTTCAATTAAGAATGGCCAGGGCTTCCCTGGTGGCGCAGCGGATGAGAGTCCGCCTGCCGATGCAGGGGACACGGGTTCGTGCCCCGGTCAGGAAAGATCCCACATGCCCCAGAGCGGCTAGGCCCGTGAGCCATGGCCGCTGAGCCCGCGCCTCCGGACCCTGTCCTCCGCAACGGGAGAGGCCACAACAGTGAGAGGCCCGCGTACCGCAAAAAAAAAAAAAAAAAATGGCCATACATTAAGAAACCTAGACCCTTCTCTCTTTTGTCAGTGCTCTCAGTTGAGCGGGAACTGGAATCTGGTATCTGAGAAGGCATTTTACCATTGGCAGCAGAATTCAAATGAAAGTCCCAGTTTCCGGGTCTGGAATATCAGGCTGTGGTCAGCGTGGGTCTATTAAAGGCAGCAGCTCTCCGCAACGAGAATCCAGTTTCAGACATGCCAAGTCGTCCGACCGTGTGGGCCCGATGTTCAGTATTGCAATTGGCAGCTTCCTCTCCTGGGCAGTGAGGATGAACCTGTAGCCCGAGTACACCTGTCGGAGCAGAAGACGCAGATAATAGCTCTCTAGAGGCAGGAAGAGATAAACCAATAGGGAGCCTCTCCTGGGCTCCCCAGCCCGCAAAGGGGGCAGTTACCATCCCGACACCAAGTCAGTTACCTGCAAGGACGATCCCACCACCAGGAGGGAGTCGGCTTCTTTTACCCGCTTGTGCACAAAATCAACCTTGTCAGGGTTCACCGTGTCCCCGAAGAAGACGACGTCTGGTTTCAGGGGGCCCCCACATCGAGAGCAGGGCGGGACCCGGAAGCTCTGTACCTGCTCCTCAGTGAGAAAGACGTCACCGTCCGGAGCCAGGCCATGGGCCTCAGCGCTCCAGGTGGGGTTCAGGACTTCAAACCGCTCTTGCAGTGCCCCTCGGGGAGTCTGCTCACCGCAGCCCAAGCAGAGGACCCTGAAACCAGAGAGGAGGCCAGCTGTGCTGGGGAGGCACAAAGCTACTGAAGACCTTTCACCCCCAACCATCTCTAGCTCCTCCGTCACCACTTTCTTTCCCTGACACCCACCGTGTTTTCCCTGCTTTATTAATACCTTTTCATGACCTCTTTAGCTACCATCTTCCTTCCACTGCCAACCTTCTAGAAAAACGTGCATCTGTTTCCTTACTACACACTCCCTGCTTAAACCTTCTGCTAGCTCACTTTTATCCTTAACATGACTGCAAAGCCTTTACCACACTTTACTTAGTGCCAAAACCAGGGGTTTTTTCCCCCTTCCCCCTCCATCCTCTGCTCTAATCATCTGCTGTAATTGCTGCTGTCCATTGCCATCTTCTCTTTAAAACACTTTCTGGGAGTTCCCTGGTGGCCTAGTGGTTAGGATTCCGGGCTTTCACTGCCAGGGCCCAGGTTCAGTCCCTGGTCAGGGTAATAAGATCCCACAAGCTGCATGGCCCTCCAAAAAAAAAAGAGACATTTGAGTCCTTTGTCCACTGCTCTGTGCCCATCGCCCATAACAGTGTCTGCACATAGCAGGCACTCACTAAATAGCTGTTGAAAGAAAAATGGAAGTTGGTTCCTCTTCTGCTCCTCCAGCCTCCAACCTGTTTTCTTTCCACTGTCCCTTCCTGGGGTGTCTCTGTGGTCACTGCTACAGTGCCTCTGTGCTAACAGTTTCCTCCTCTATACAGGACTCCACTCCTGCCCTCTCCCCCAAATTTTAGTCCAAGTCTCCTTGATGGTCGTGTCAAACTTAACTTCTGTCTTCAATCCCCCTCCACAGCTTCTCCATCACCTTCCTCCAGTTACTTGGGCTGAAACCCTTGGGAAAAAACTTGTTACTCAGTTTTCTCCCTTTACTCTCTATCTAGTCAATCATCAGACTGTGTTGGCGCTTTTTTTTTTAACTTAAAAGGCCTCCTATGAAATGACAAGAAGTCTTGGATTTGTTTTAAAATATTTCAAAAGAGAGAAAGGATAAGTAGACATGGTAAAATCTTGATAAAACTCTTTGGATCTGGGTGATGGTATGTGGGAGTTCATCATACTACTCTCTTTATTTTTGTGGATGTTTGAAATTTTAATCATTAAAAAAAATTTTAATGGACCCATAGCCATCCTTAGCTCTCCCATCCCCTGATGCCACCTTGGTCTGAGTCTTTCCAGCTGACTTTCCTGAGCCACTCTAACTCTCTAATCCTGTCCAGGCTTCCTCAAATGCTATTTTTATCATATTGCTTTCTTGCTCAGAAACCACTAACAGTACCCTTTGGTCTCTCACAACAGACCCAAATTGCACTGCATGATTTTCAAATGCATCCAGGATTTGGGTCTAGCCTTCCCAGACAATCTGATTTCATACTAGCCTCCAACGAGACCAGGCCAGACTGTACAAGTTCCCTTCATTTGGAAAGCCCTCTTTCCCCTCCTTTGCCTAGTCATACCTGAGCTATTCTCCAGCCCCACCTCACCCATAAAAGAGTACTCCAATCTTTACTAACTCTGTTTCTCTGAACCTGTAAAACATGTCTATCAAGAACCACATAATTTAACAATCACGTGTGGAGTGGTTTGTTGTTAAACCTGTTATTTTTGGGTCTCCCACCAAACAGATTACAAAATTCTCACATATTAAGCAGACCACGTTTTATATTTTGGTTTTGACCTCTCCACACCAGCAAGTGGCACACCAGTAGCACACCACGTGTTGCAGACACCCAAAAAATATTTTATGACTGGCAGACTGATTTCAGTCCTCAGAGGGTGATCTCTGGGGCTTACAGATAAGGAAACGGTCTCCAATTAGCTACAAGTTACTGCCAGGGCTACATATGGTCATTTCATCAATACTTATTGGGTTCTGGCTATCCTGTGATCTATGTATCTAGGCACTGGAAACCCAGCAGTTTGTAGCATATGCTCTGCTCGTTCCCTCGGAACACTCAGAGGGCACCTCCCACAGTTCTCTTATAAGTTCCTGTGTCTCTCCTGTTTAGGGAGTTCCCTGGCCATGGAAGCCTTCTCCGGAGGAGCAGAGTCAAGTGTTAGGGAGTTAATTCCCCCAGAGTGACCCGCAGCCAATGAAGGATGGGAGGCAATGGATAAACACCCCAGTTCCCCTTGACTTCCAGTGAGACGGTTCTGAAGCTGCTCTACAGTCAGAGAGCCCCTGACACGCTTGAGCCCCAGATGCCCCAAGCAGTAACCCACTCATTAGCAAAACCTTACCCCGCCTTTCCCACTTTCCCTGTTTCACTTCCCATTCTCTCACTGAGTTTTCTGGGATCAACCCCAAAGTAAACAACTTCCTCCCAAATCATTTCCTCGTGGTCTAACGAAGACAACAGTGACCAGGACGGCCAAGGTCCCTGCTCTTATGGAGCATGTGTCTGCATTCACACTGTTTAGGCTTTCCTGCACCTGTGCATGCATCCGTGGAGTTCTGTCAGGCGCTGACTCCCCGCCTTGGTGTGCAAGGCATCCACATTTTGGGTCACCAACCAGTACAGCTTTCCGAATCTCTCCCAGTTGCTCAAAGCCCAGTGTGCAGGGTTAGGCTGGTGGGAGGAGAACTGAGGCCAGCCCACAAAGTTTCTCGCCCAGTACTGCTGGCGGATTTGAGCGATCCGTACAAAATCCCCATGCTGGATAGGCCTCCGGTCCGTGCGGGCGTAAAGTCCCACCTTTTCTGACCTGTAGTCTGGGATTCCCGACTCAGTGGAGATTCCTGCCCCAGTCATCACTAAGAGTCTCTTGGAAAGGGTGATAAAGCGCTGTAACTCTTTGACCTTCTCAGAGTCCAGAGGAGGACTTGGTGGCACAAATAACCCAGTGGATCTGCGTGAGCACTGCTGGCTGAGGTTTGGCACCCAGCGGCCTTTTGCTGTCCTGAAAGTTAACCCAAAGCTCATCCTCATTCTAGAGAGGGAAAAAAAAAAAAGCATCAAGTGAGAAACTGGGTTTTGAAAACCCGGGTAACCAAGGGAAGGGGGGAGGGGCAAGATGGGGAAGGGGATTAAGAGGTACAAACTACTATATATAAAATAAATAAGCTACAAGGATATATAGTACAACACAGGGAATATAGCCAATATTTCATAATAACTATAAATCAAATATAAACTTTAAAAATTATGAATCACTAAGTTGTACACCTGAAAATGTCAACTACACCTAAATTTTTTAAATTTTAATTTAATGAAAAAAACCCCACAAAACTGATGAATGGGTAAACAAAATGTGGAGTATATAAATGAAACAAGATTAACCAAGGGTTGTTAATTGTTGAAGCTGGGTGATGGGTCCATGGATGGGGGGTTCATTATATCACCTATCTCCACAATAAAAAAAAAAAATTGGTGGCGGGAAATTCCCTGGCAGTCCAGGGGTTAGGACTCTGCGCTTTCACTGCTGACTGTGCAGGTTCAATCCCTGGTTGGGGAACTAAGATCCCATTGCCCAGAACAGTGGAAGTACAGAAATGCCAAAAGCCATGAGATGAAGGGAAAAAAAACTTCCCCCACAAAAAGAGGAAAAAAAAAAGAAGGAAGGGGGAGGGGAATGGCAGGGGGAGGGGGAGGGACAGGGAGAAAAGAATGGAGAAGTTTGAAGAGAAGCTAAAATGTGGAATGCTTTGCCTTAGAGGTAGACAAAACTCCAATATCTGGACCATATTAGCTTAGCAGTCATATAGTATTTGGAGAAAACATATTTGAAATTAAATAGACAAAGTGAACTAGGGCAGGTAACTGAAACATATGCCTGCCTCATGTTGCCCTTGATCTAGACAAAAACGAAAGCAAGAGCACACGATTATCAACAGAATAGAGATAAAAAAGGGCTAAGCTTAGCCTAAAAATATATAGACAAACCCTAACTAACTCTAGGCAAGAAACTAAAAAATAAAGAATGGAGGGGTAGCATCCTTATTTCCCCAAAACAGCCCACCCTAAACGGGATTTGGGAGCAGGTTACTAATGAGATTTCAACTTACATCTGGAAGCTGCCAACCCAAAAGGTATCTAATAATCAGCAAACTGGTACTTTGAAATATTTTATGAGAAGGGTGACAAGAGCCAACAGCACTATATTGAGAAATGGCTGGGGAATAGGAATTTGTTGGCATTGCATACAATACTGTCCTCTGAAAGATAATATCTAGGTATGAGAAAAATGTACTGGAGAGTAGTACAGGTTTTTACCTAATAAGAAGGCTATCCAGGGACTTCCCTGGTGGTGCAGTGGTTAAGAATCCGCCTGCCAATTCAGGGGACATGGGTTCGAGCCCTGGTCCGGGAAGATTCTCACAGGCTGCAGAGCAACTAAGCCCGTGCAACACAACTACTAAGCTTGCGCTCTAGAGCCCGCGAGCCACAACTACTGAGCCCGCGTGCCACAACTACTGAAGCCCACATGCCTAGAGCCCGTGCTCCGCAACAAGAGAAGCCCCCACAATGAGAAGCCCCTGCACCGCAAAGAAGAGTAGCCCCCACTCGCTGCAACTAGAGAAAGCCCGCGCGCAATGATGAAGACCCAATGCAGGCAAAAAAAATTTTAAAAAAAGAAAGCTATCCAACCAGACCATATTTCCAGGGGTGGATTCCATGCTTATGAGAACAGCCTACTGATAGTGAATTAATCAATGACCGCATTACCTGGAAGGACAGCTCCCAGATAAACAATTCACTTGAAAGGTAAGCCCCCTTCCCTCCACAGATACTTAGAGTGTATTTATAATCTTGCTTTGTAATCCAAATCAATCTTTGGTAAAATCTGGAAGGGTGTGAGCTAGTTCAGCATCTAATAACTCACGGATGTAATGAACACTGGGGCCCCAGGCTTAGAGAAAAAATTGACCTTTGCTAGGGGTGTGTTGGTAAACTGGCTTCCCCTTTACCCTCCCCCTCAAAAAAAGATAAAAGAAAATAATCCTATCGTGGCCAGTTTCAGGCTACCAGTGGTTTATCTAACAACTGGCCAGTAAATTCCCAAATATTTAACAACTGACCCTCACCAGTACAAACTGACTCCACACCCTCCTGGGTCCTTTGAAGTCCAACCTGAAACAACAAGCCTACGTTTTTATTATCTTTTTAGTAATTTGTTTTGGTCAAGAATTTCTAATATGTTCCACAAAATAAAACTTTGTCCCCACACTAGACTATTTCATAACAGCCCAAGCCAATCTGTCTTCCTGATCTCCTAAGAACCTACAGCCAGAGCTCTCCTATGCTGTGGCCATCAGATGAAAATTAACTATGGCTGGCAAATCTGCCAAGGCTTTCTGCATCCAAGGGAAACTGCATATTTTGGTTTCTGAAAAGAAGGGGGGGGCTCTAGAAAATAAAATCTATTTTAAAAAGGAGGGAGGTAAACTAAAAAATTGATAAAGCAGAATTCTAGCATAATATAAGGCCTATTCTGTCTCTCCCAGTAACACCTGGCTGGTCAGAACTGAACTTCTTATAAACTTCAAAAAGTTAATGGTTTACCTCAATATCTTTTTTAAGTCCCTTAATTGCTCATTGTTAATATATGACTATATCTAAAGATGTCTCTATCAGAGGAATATATTTTTAGCTAATACTATCCCTTGGGGGACCGTGTGTCCCATAAACCTACTTCCCATTTTATAAATCAGAATTATCTTATTTCTTCATAAACTAAAGAAGCACATTAGCGTTCCAGTTTAGCTGATGAAACTGTTGCTCAGACTTTTCGAGATTTTGATTTTATTAATGTAATTAAGCACATGCATACCTTTTATTCTATTTCCCCCATATTCTATTAGTTTACCCTCAATTGCAAATAGGGCTTCTTGGACAAGGTGAAGGGTAGTGAGACCTGACAAGGCATTCTACCCCAACTTTTTCTAGCTGTAAAAACAAGGCCTTTATGTAATATTAGATAAAATGCAGAAATTCTCTAGTGACACGCACCCCATATGTAAACATTATTTTATGCTGGGCTTTCCAGATCTGGGATCAGGACCCTGACTTCTCCCTGACATTCCACAGCAGTGAACAACTAAACAGATAATCCCGATTCCTGAGACCGGAGGGCTCGGGAAACCCCGCTGAAAAGACGCTCTGTTGGAACAGCTGCTCTCTCCCAGGTCCCATCAAAGGGCAAAGAGGAGAAGTGGAATCCTCAATTTATAGAAACCTGCAGCCCACACAGAACTCACTTACCTTTCACAGCTTAAGGGACACTCCGCGCCCGACAGGGGGACCGACTGGCTGTATTTGCACTTTGGGAAATGTAGTTCATTAACCTGAAATGATGCAAGAAAAACTACAAGTCCCACAAACCTCTGGGCTTCACAATCGAGGGACCCAGGTTGTCCAGTAGCGCCCCCTGTTGGCCTTTTGTGGTCAAAGGCTTCGAACCCTGGTACGCGATGTGCAGCTGTCTACCTAGCCATCATCTCTTTGAGAGAAGCGGTTAGAGCTTGGACGTCACTGTTCTGAGTGCAAAATAGTACATCCAAACAGCGTTAACTTAGGAATTCATTCTTTAGAAGCTTTAGTAATGGATCTAGGTTTGACTCATCCTCAACTTCAGTGTTTCCGAACCTTTCCACTCATGGAAACGGAATCAAGTTCCCACCTTGCAGTGAGTTGTGAAGAAATACATTCACAAATAGCTGAAAAACTGATGTTTTTACAGTTAAAATGAACAAAGTGAAATATAATATACAGGGACTAATGTGTTTACCCACGTGGCTTCTCCAATTTTCTCATCTTTTTTGTTTGTTTGTTTTGGCTCTGTTGGGTCTTCGTGGTTGGGTCTTCAGGGTTGAGTCTTCCTTGCTGTGTGCAGGCTTTCTCTAGTTGCAGCCAGTGGGGGCTACTCTTCGTTGTGGTGTGAGGGCTTCTCATTTTGGTAGCTTCTACTGTTGCGGAGCACGGGGTCTAGGCGCCCCGGCTTCAGTAGTTGTGGCACATGGGCTTAGTTGCTCCGCAGCATGTGGGATCTTCCCAGACCAGGGCTCGAAACCATGTCACCTGCTCTGGCAGGCAGATTCTGATTCTTAACCACTGCGCCACCAGGGAAGTCCCTTATTTCTCATCTTGTGTTTTTACTAAATTAACCAACACAATGCCTGGGTCTTACCCCCAGAAATTCTGATTTAATTGGTCTGGGGAGACACTTGGGCACCAAGTCGGTTTACAAACCTCACAGTTGTTTCTAATATGTAGCCAGTGAGGACCACTGATCTGTAGCATTGCCTAAATAAGACATCGATTTCTAAGTGTTTTAGAACATATCAAAGGATATGCTAGCATTGACCTTGAAGACCACTCTAAGGAACCACTTCCCGCATTTTAAAATGAAGTGAGGGGAATTCCCTGGAGGTCCAGTGGTTAGGCTCCGAGCTTTCACCGCCGAGGGTACAGGTTCAATCCCTGGTCGGGGAACTAAGATCTCGAAAGCCACTCAGTGCCGCCAAAAACAAACAAAACTGAAGCCCAGAGGAGTAGTATGAAAGCTGGAGTCAGAGTCTGACTCTCATTGAATGCATAGCAGTAAATATTGGTAAAGTAACCCATTTCAGTAGTTTGGGAGCAATATCTCCAGCCACACCTCAAATAGGTCACTGGGCTGAGAGAGCCACCTGACATGAGTCTTTTTTTTTTTTTTTGCAGTACGCGGGCCTGTCACTGTTGTGGCCTCTCCCGTTGCGGAGCACAGGCTCCAGACGCGCAGGCTCAGCGGTCATGGCTCACGGGCCCAGCCTCTCCGTGGCAGGTGGGAAGATGGCATGTGGGATCTTCCCGGACCGGGACGTGAACCTGTGTCCCCTGCATCGGCAGGCGGACTCTCAACCACTGCGCCACCAGGCAAGCCCGACATGAGTGTTTTGTACCTTAGTTAACCTGACCACATTGGCTGGGAAAAAATTTAAAAAAGGATTAAAATATAGACTGGGGGGCTTCCGTGGTGGCACAGTGGTTAAGAATCTGCCTGCTAATGCAGGGGACACAGGTTCAATCCCTGGTCCGGGAAGATCCCACACTGTGGAGCAACTAAGCCCGTGCGCCACAACTACTGAGCCTGCACTATTGAACCTGTGTGCCACAACTACTGAAGCCCGCGCGCCTAGAGCCCATCCTCTGCAACAAGAGAAGCCCGCCCATGGCAACAAAGAGTGGCCCTGGCTCGCTGCAACTAGAGAAAGCCCCCACACAGCAAGAAGACCCAACACAGCCAAAAGTAAAAACAAATACATTAATTTTTAAAAATGTATACTGGGAACTTTTATTAAGTCAAAAAATTATAGGGCTTCCCTGGTGGTGCAGTGGTTAAGAATCCGCCTATCAGTGCAGGGAACACGGGTTCGAGCCCTGGTCCGGGAAGATCCCACATGCCGCGGAGCAACTAAGGCCCTGCGCCATAACTACTGAGCCTGCGCTCTAGATCCCACGAGCCACAGCTACTGAGCCTGCGTGCCTAGAGCCTATGCTCCGCAGCAAGAGAAGCCACCGCAATGAGAAGCTCGTGCACTGCAACAAGAGTAGCCCCCGCTCGCCGCAACTAGAGAAAACCCGTGCACAGCAACTAAGACCCAGTGCAGCCAAAAATAAATAAATAAATAAATAAATTTTAAAAAAAGAAAACAAAATTGTAATCCAGAATATTTTCTGCACACATGGGTATTTGACTAAAACCTATGGAAATGTCAAAACATGACACTACCCCCAATCCCAGGAAAATTTTATTGTGGAAAACTTCAGAGCCACATTATTTTTCCAGTTCTTCAAGTGGAATAAGCATCATTAAAAGACTGGCCAGGAACACAGGATTATTGTGCTTTTAGGCACCAAAGAATTTCATGTTCTGGGGAGAAGTTTGCTGAGTTTTCTATTTTTCTTAGTGCTGGGAAGTCATCTGTGGAAGATGAAGTCATCCAAGACAGCTGGTGAAACAATTTCCCTTGATAGCTACTGACAGGGTGTAATGAGCCACCCAATCGAGACATTCTCAAGGGCTGAGAAGTTCTTTGGATGACCCTTGTCTTTTTATTTCTCACAACTCCACCACACTAGGAATTAATGACAAAGTCCTTGGCTGGATCGAAATCAAATACTCTAAATTAATCAGACTGTTAGCCTTTCTTTTTTTCTGCTGTTTTTTCCTACCCTGCCAATTATGGCTGTGGAAAAAAAATTAACTACACATCAGCATCAAATAGGCCTTTTTATGTCATTTTTACATCTAGTTGATGACTACATAAATGCTCAGTGAGCAATACTTTGAACGTTTCATGTTTGAAATTTTTCATAATGAAATTTTGGGGGAAATATTTTCTCAGGGTACTCGTTGCATCTTAGTGAGTAGCAAAAACCAAAAGTCTTTTGGAGAGTACAGCTCAGAGCTGAAACAAGTTCAGACATAGGTTTCTAGTAGCTTTCCACTTGCCGAGCCAGTAACAGTGAAAGTTACTTCAAACTCATGAACTGTAGAAATAACCTCTCTCCTCTGAATTAAGATGTCCACAGAAAACCCTTCCAGGTTAAACACAGCACATCACCCAGAAATTCTACTTCTAGATATAAACACAGAAGAATTGGAAAGAAGGACTCAAACTGATACTTGTATGTCAATGTTCATAGAAGCATTGTTCACAATAGCCAAAAGGTGGAAGCAACCTCCTGTCAAAGAATAAATGGATAACAAAATTCCATACAGTAGAATATCAGCCATAAAAAGGAACGAAATTCTGAAACATACTACAATATGGATGGACCTTAAAAACAAGGTATGAAATAAGCCAGACACAAAAGGTCAAATAATTGTGTGATTCTCTTATGTGAGGTACTGAGAGTTGCCAAATTTATAGAAAGTGGAATAGAGGTTGCCAAAATTTATAGAAAGTGGAATAGAGGTTGCCAGGAGCTGTGGGAGAGAGGAATGGGGAGTTAGTATTTAATGGGAAGTTTGTTTGGAATGATGAAAAAGTTCTGGAGATGTACAGTGGTGATGGTTGCTGAACTTAGAAATGGTTCAAATGGTAAATTTTATGTTATGTATATTTTACCACAGCACCCTTACACTGAGTACATTGCTCATCCTCCCCAATTTATAGTCTGAATTAAGTTTATTAGCATGTTCCCTCCCACAATGCTTTGCTTCATTCCCCACTAAAAACTAAGTGAAATCAAGCAACTGAATACTGAGAAACAGCTTATATATTTCCGAGACATCTTAATATAGTTGTATAATTTTCAGCCCATT
Source organism: Neophocaena asiaeorientalis asiaeorientalis (assembly GCF_003031525.2). NCBI lineage: Eukaryota > Metazoa > Chordata > Mammalia > Artiodactyla > Phocoenidae > Neophocaena > Neophocaena asiaeorientalis. The sequence goes on along the minus strand of NW_020172781.1, from coordinate 3,501,227 downwards.
AATAATTAAGGGTTTTGCCTTGAGGCTCCAACTCACCTTTCTGAAATAGGAACCTTGCTTATTGGGAACGATGAGTAGGGGGCTATGTTCTCTAGCTTTGCGCAGTGGCAGTATCGTAGCCAATGAGGTTTATCCGAGGCGCGATTATTGCTAATTGAAAACTTTTCCCAATACCCCGCCGTGACGACTTGAAATATAGTCGGCATTGGCAATTTTTGACAGTCTCTACGGAGACTGAACAATGTAAGTTTAAAGACAGTATGATGTTTCATAACGACTGTAAGCCTACGGGGGAATATGCTGGAAGTTCAAAGTCCCAAACAGCGTGGAAGAAACGCCGAGAAACCAAAATGATTAGTAGCTGTATTCCCCATTTCAAATTTTCACCGTTACCAGATAGGAAATTGCTTTGCTAGAAATTCCTAGTACATTACTATCGTTTTTGGTTTCGATTATCAATATAAACGATTAGCTTTTGTGAACAGTTCGTTTCATACCTGTTTTTCAGTTTTAGTTCGTTCTTTACGTTTGCGTGTTAGTTGTTGTCCAAGTTGTATTAATAATTTTCTTATTTCTTAATATTTATTTTTCTGGTTTTAACACCAACACTTCCATTTACTCGTCCCGTCTCGCATTACTCTGTTTCGGTTTTTTTCTTGTCGCTGTTCTTTAGAACGCGAGTCTTACCCGCAGCGTCTTGGTGATGTCATGGTAATTTGCATAAAATTCTCCAGCGTCCTTAGCGAAAGGCGTTCTTATTTTCGAAAGGTTAGGGTTCGACAAGAGTTGCTCAAATAGCAGCAGCTCTTCGCGCACACGTGTTTTAAACAGGAATGTTTGCAGCGAAATGCTTTATATCTCACAGCTCATTGTTAGTTGCTCGCCCTCATTGTAAAGATAGTTGTCATCCATGGGGGAGGTAGGTGCGTACTCTCGCTCTCTAGCTTTGCGCAGTGGCAGTATCGTAGCCAATGAGGTTTATCCGAGGCGCGATTATTGCTAATTGAAAACTTTTCCCAATACCCCGCCATGACGACTTGAAATATAGTCGGCATTGGCAATTTTTGACAGTCTCTACGGAGACTGAAACGACGTGTGTTTAATAATAGATGTTCAATACTTAGATTTCTAGGAATGAGTGAGACTGTTGAGATTTTTTCTGGGGTTTTTTTACTTATTCTTACTAAAGCATTATGAGTTTTTCTCGTCGTTAGAAGTGGGGGGTGAGTCTGTTCCGTGTTTTCCGAAGGTCACAGGTTCGTAGGAACCGACGTGAGTTTGAAAACGTGTCGTCCGAACACTTCCTTTGAAAGCGATTAACAAAATAAGATACAGTGGGCTATTTTAGGTCGTACTGTAGAGTCCTGGGCACAACCTCGCTTGCAATTAAATTCCTTTTTTCTTAGTGGGGTGCTGGTTTCCACTATGACGACTGCCTACAGTCTTGTGCTGTTAGGAGGATCAGGCGTGTCCACGGACAGAAGGCCTGAGTAGGACATGAAGGCCTGAGGAGTCGACTCCGAGCTCTGGGGGTGGCAGATACAGCTGGACCTGTTTAGGCCACCATCCATAAAACATTTTTGTGTTCTCTAGCAAAAGAATGCGGCTTGTTAGGGTGAAGGTGGTGGAACAGCCTCTACTGATTCAAAGCAGCACACTGGAAAACCGCCCTAGCGGCAGATCACAGTCCCTGCTTCAAGGACCTCACCGTTTTGAAACCACAGATAAACAACATAATTACAGATTATTTCAATGTTATAGAGACATGTGATGGAGCCATCCAGAAGACCAGCCGAGTTCCAACACCACCCACTATGGAGCACTTATTGTGTGCCAGACTCCATGCAAAGTGCTTCAGACGCTTTGTTTCATTTAATTCTTACAGAAACCTTTCTCCCTATTCCTTTTTTTTTTTTTTTTTTTTTTTTTTTACAAACAGCTCTACTGAGGCATAATTGATATTCAATAAACTGCACATATTTAAAGCCTACAATTTGATGAGTTTTGAGAACATATATACACCCATGGAATCATTACTGCAAACCAGCTGGCGAACACATTCATTACTCCCCAAAGTTTCCTGATGTTCCTTTGCAATCCATCCCTCCCTCCCATCGCTCCCCACTACCCCTCCCCCATTCTGTCGCTATAGATTAGTTTGTATTTTCTAGAATTTTATAGGAACGGAATCTACGGTATGTGATTTTCTCGAGATAGACTTTTTTCAACAAACAATATGTCCTTGCAGTTCATCTAGGTTGTTGCATGTATCACTAGCTCATTCTTTTTCCTTGCTGAGTAGTATTCCATTATATGGAAGTACCAGGGTTTGTTCAACCATTCACCCATGGAAGGACATTTGAATTGTTCCTAGTATTTTGCTATCATAAATAAAGCTGCTAAGAGCATTCCTGTACAAGTTTTGTAAGAAGCTGTCAAATTATCTTCCAGAGTGGCTTTCCATTTCCATTTTAGTTTCCACCTGCAGTTTTAAAAAATCTAGGCAAGTGCCCCTGACTTTTTTTTTTAATTAATTATTTTTGGCTGAGTTGGGTCTTTGTTGCCACGCGCGGGCTTTCTCTAGTTGCGGCAAGTGGGGTCTACTCTTTGTTGCGGTGCGCGTGCTTCTCATTGCGGTGGCTTCGGAGCACAGGCCCTAGGCGCATGGGCTTCAGTAGTTGCCATACGTGGGCTCAGTAGTTGTGGCACACGGTGTCTGTTGCTGCACGGCATGTGGGATCTTCCCGGACTAGGGCTTCAACCCGTTGCTTCTGCATCGGCAGGCGGATTCTTAACCACTGTGCCACCAGGGAAGCCCCGCCCCGCTCCCGCTGCCTTTTCTCTTTCCTTCATGACACTGATTTTTTGAAAAGTCCGAGACAATTATCGTGTAGAAGCCTCACATTCCAACTTCACTGACTGTGTTCCCTTTATTTCCTGTAACCAAGACTTGATTCGATTCAACAGAACTTCAGAGATAGCGTTATGAACGTTGTATTGCATCTGCCACTATAATCGATGCTGAGTTTAAGCACCAGGGTAAAGCAGTAACTGGTCTCTCTCTATTGTAAAAGTGCACTTTCCCCTATGTAATCAGTAATCTGTGGAATGAACAATCCTTGACATTTGGTAATAAAAGCCCTTTGCTTTCCACAACTACTCCCTTAAACCACTTCCTGATCAGTCATCAAAATATGGCTAAGTAAGATAAATTAATGTCACTTCTTCTCTGGAACCCAGGGTAGGTTTGCTGGGACCAAGGAATACCCTGTGTTCAGGACCTGTGGTCCCAGGAAAGGGAAGAAGAGTCCCCTGCGGAGCCAATGTATTACAATTGAGCAAATATGATGGAAAGAGGGGGTCAGTGATAACTACCCAAAGGGGCATCCTGAAGACCCCACTACGATTGTGAGAACTACAAGAGGAGCCGACGTGTGCTACCCAGAGGCTGAAATTGCAAGGAGCTAAAAATTTCCTTGATAGTGTGGTCTGAAAATGCACTCCAACCATTTCTTTTCATCTTAGCTGGTTGCCAAGATGAATAATCTGGGTGTCAGAACAGGCCTGGAGGAGACCGAACATGAATGCTCCCTCCCATGGCAAATTTTGTATTGATTGGAAAGTCAGATGATGCTCTGGCAAACACTCATGTGAATGTGTGTGTGTGTGTGTGTGTGTGTGTGTGTGTGTGTGTGATTTTCTCAGAATTTATAATAGCAAGTAAGTAAAATAATGACTCATTTGTAAGCATACAAGAAAGAAAAGTATGGAAAAACCACCAAGGGACTTCCCTGGTGGCGCAGTGGTTAAGAATCTGCCTGCCACAAGGCAGGGGATACGGGTTTGAGCCCTGCTCCAGGAAGATCCCACATGCCGTGCAGCAACTAAGGCCATGTGCCACAACTACTGAGCCTGCTCTCTAGAGCCCATGCGCCGCAACTACTGAGCCCGTGTGCTGCAACTACTGAAGCCCGCGTGCCTAGAGCCTGTGCTCCACAACAAGATGAAGCCACCACAATGAGAAGCCTGTGCACCACAGCGAAGAGTAACCCCCACTCACCACAACTAGAGAAAGCCCGCGTGAAGCAACACTCAATGCAGCCAAAAATAATGAATAAATGGATTTGCCTTAAAAAATAAATAAAATAAATAAATAAAAAATAAATTTTTTTTTAAAAACCCACCAAAAATATGAACAAAAAGCTTAAGGAAAGCAAAACAATTTTTTTAAAGGTAAAATTTATAAAGCATACATGTGATATTTTGCTCTCAGCTCTACTGGAATCTTTCTTTGTCTCGGTAGTTTGAGTTACAATGACTTTTTTTTTTTTTTTAATTGAAGTAAAATTCACAGAATGTAAAATTAACCATCTTCAAGTGGATCCATGTGATTTTTACATATTATTGGTTTCAGTTTCACAACCTAATTTTTTTCTGGTTGTAAAATTACTGCATGTTGGTATATAAAATCCAAACATTATATATATGCAGCAGTGACAGTCAAAGATCACCATAATCCCACCTCCATGGCTAGAGAAAATAGCCACAGATATGTGAGATTATTCCTCCAAATTGTTCTATTTACGTGTCAACCTAATTATTAACAAACATTGGATTATATTCTACATTCAGTTCTACTATTTCCTTTTTCTTTCTGCTAAACTAATATATGGTGGACCTATTTTCCATGTCAGCATATAGCTCCCCTCTTCCCATATGGATATATCTCACTTCAGCTAACCAATCCCTATGGATGGACATTTGGGTTGTTCCCAGTTTTTCCCAATTATAAGCAATGCTATGATGAACATCCTTGGATGTGCATCTTTGCCTACTCATAGGGTTTTCTGGGGGGAATTTTGCCTACTAGTGTGCTGTTTCTAGGGGAAATTTCTGTAGGTGAGATTGCTTGCACAAAAACCGTTCACATTTTGCATTTTAATTTTTTTTTTTTTTTTTTTGGCTGTACCGTGCAGCTTGTGGAATCTTAGTTCCCCAACCAGGGATTGAACCTGCAGCCTCGGCAGTGAAAGTGGAGTCCTAACCACTGGACCACCAGGGATTTCCCCATATTTTGTATTTTAAAAGATGCCCCCAAGTTGGGTCCCCCAAGACTGTACTGTGTATTCTCCCACAAAGCCATATAGGACAGCGTCTGGAGAATATTCGATGTGTACGTTTGAAACGCTGAAGCTTTCACAGGACTCTTCTGGGTTAGGGAGGGGAAGAAGGAGGAGGGTGAATTCATATCCAGTTCCAACAATTAGTTGTTCTCTAGCTCCTTTCCAGGCAGAAAGCAGAGAGAAGGGGCTGGCTTGGGTGAGGTAATCCTGACCCTTTCCCCTTCCACCATGTATGGAAATATCCTTGGAAACATCAGTTCCAGATGGAGCCAACCCCCACCCCACCCCCTCCCACCCTGTCGCCTAAGCCAGCCTGGACCTACTGGCTCCAGAGGACAGAAAAGCTGGACTCTGAGGAGTATCTCATCAGGGAACGGGTCCACCAGCCCCCAAACAATCTTCCCAGTGTAAGTCCCTGCAGGCTGTCTGCAAGAATCACTGGCTTCTCTAGGTTAAAAATATCCTGTGCCCAAAGGGCCTTCAGTGTCTGTCTCAGAAGAGAGCTGGCTTATACTCTCCATCACTGGGGAAATGAACTGAGACCAATTGATTTTTTTTTTTCCATGAAGCTTTGAAACCAGACTTTCTGGGTTCAAATCTTTGCTCCACTATTCACTAACTGCGTGACCCTAGGCTACTTAGTTAATTTCTCTGTGCCTCAGTTCTCTGGCTGTAAAAGGAGTGTCAGGATCATCACATCTATCTCAGAAGCCAGTGGGTCTCCACCCTGGCTGAGCATTTAAAATCACTTGGGGAGCTTTTAAAAATCTTCTTGCCCAGGTGCATTCTGGGTCAATTCAATCAGAATTTCTGAGCATTAGTTCTGGGCAAAAAATATATTTTAAAACTTCCCAGGAACTTCCCTGGTGGCACAGTAGTTAAGAATCCACCTGCCAGAAAACTATAAGACACTGATGAAAGAAATTAAAGATGATGCAAACAAATGGAGAGATATACCATGTTTTCGTATTGAAAATCAACATTGTGAAAATGACTATACTACCCAAAGCAATCTACAGATTCAATGCAATCCCTATCGAACTACCAATGACATTTTTCACAGGACTAGAACAAAAAATTTCACAATTTGTATGGAAACACAAAATAGCCAAAGCAATCTTGAGAAAGAAAAACAGAGCTGGAGGAATCAGGCTCCTGGACTTCAGACTATACTACAAAGCTACAGTAATCAAGACAGTATGATACTGGCACAAACACAGAAATATAGATAAATGGAATAGGATAGAAAGCCCAGAGATAAACCCACACACATATGGTCACCTTATTTTTTTTTTATTTTTATTTTTTTTGCAGTACGCGGGCCTCTCACTGTTGTGGCCTCTCCCGTTGCGGAGCACAGGCTCCGGACGCGCAGGCTCAGTGGCCATGGCTCACGGGCTCAGCCGCTCTGCGGCATATGGGATCTTCCCGGACGGGGGCACGAACCCGTGTCCCCTGCATCAGCAGGCAGACTCTCAACCACTGCGCCACCAGGGAAGCCCACCTTATTTTTGATAAAGGAGGCAAGAATCCCCTACAATGGAGAAAAGAAAGCCTGTTTAATAAGTGGTGCTAGGAAAACTGGACAGCTACATGTAAAAGACTGAAATTAGAGCACTCCCTAACACCATACACAAAAATAAACTCAAAATGGATTAAAGACCTAAATGTAAGGCCAGACACTATAAAACTCTTAGAGGAAAACATAGGCAGAACACTCTATGACATAAGTCACAGCAAGATCCTTTTTGACCCACCTCCTAGACAAATGGAAATAAAAACAAAAATAAACAAATGGGACCTAATGAAACTTAAAAGCTTTTGCACAGCAAAGGAAACCATAAACAAGATGAAAAGGCAACCCTCAGGATGGGAGAAAATATTTGATAATGAAGCAACTGACAAAGGATTAATCTCTAAAATTTACAAGCAGTTCATGCAGCTCAATATCAAAAAAACAAACAACCCAATCAAAAAATGGTCAGAAGACCTAAATAGACATTTCCCCACAGAAGATATACAGATTGCCAACAAACACATGAAAGGATGCTTAACATCACTAATCATTAGAGAAATACAAATCAAAACTATAATGAGGTATCACCTCACACCAGTCAGAATGGCCATCATCAAAAAATCTACAAACAGGGCTTCCCTGGTGGCGCAGTCGTTGAGAATCTGCCTGCCAATGCAGGGGATATGGGTTTGAGCCCTGGTCTGGGAGGATCCCACATGCCGCGGAGCAACTAGGCCCGTGAGCCACAACTACTGAGCCTGCGCGTCTGGAGCCTGTTCTCCGCAACAAGAGAGGCCGTGACAGTGAGAGGCCCGCGCACCGTGTTGAAGAGTGGCCCCTGCTTGCCACAACTAGAGACAATAAATTTATTTAAAAAAATAAATTTATTTTTTAAAAATCTACAAACAATAAGTGCTGGAGAGGGTCTGGAGAAAAGGGAACCCTCTTGCACTGTTGGTGGGAATGTAAATTGATACAGCCACTATGGAGAACAGTATGGAGATTCCTTAAAAAACTAAAAATAGAACTACCATATGACCCAGCAATCCCACTATTGGGCATATACCCGGAGAAAACCATAATTCAAAAAGAGACATGTACCACAATGTTCATTGCAGCTCTATTTACAATAACCAGGACATGGAAGCAACCTAAGTTTCCAACAACAGATGAATGGATAAAGAAGATGTGGCACATATATACAATGGAATATTACTCAGCCATAAAAAGAAACAAAATTGAGTTATTTGTACTGAGGTAGATGGACCTAGAGTCTGTCATACAGAGTGAAGTTAGAAAGAGAAAAAGAAATACCATATGCTAACACATATATGGAATCTAAAAAAAAAAAGGTTCTGAAGAACCTAGGGGCAGAACAGGAATAAAGTTGCAGACGTAGAGAATGGACATGAGGACACGGGGAGGGGGAAGGGTAAGCTGGGACAAAGTGAGAGAGTGGCATGGACATATATACACTACCAAATGTAAAATAGATAGCTAGTGGGAAGCAGCGCATAGCACAGGGAGATCAGCTCGGTGCTTTGTGATCACATAGAGGGGTGGGATAGGGAGGATGGAGACGCAAGAGGGAGGAGATATGGGGATATATGTATATGTATAGCTGATTCACTTTGTTATACAGCAGAAACTAACACACCATTGTAAAACAATTATACTCCAATAAAGATGTTAAAAAAAAAAAAAAGAATCCACCTGCCAATGCAGGGAACATGGGTTCAATCCCTGGTCTGGGAAGATCCCACATGCCGCAGAGCAATTAAGCCCGTGCACCACAACTACTGAAGCCCGCGTGCCTAGAGCCCGTGCTCCGCAACAAGAGAAGCTACCACGATGAGAAGACTGTGCACGGCAATGAAGGGTAGCACCCGCTCAATGCAAATAGAGAAAGCCCGAGCAACAACGATGACCCAACGCAGCCAAAAAAATAAAATAAAGTAAAAGCTTCCCAGGTCATTCCAATGTGCCAGTGCTGTAGAGATTTTGTGGGTATTAAATGAGATAATATAGGAAAAAGGCTCCCCATGGTGCCTGACACAGAGTTATATGCTTTGGTGGAGGTTGTGGGACCAATTATCCAAGCCTGGGTGGTGGTCAGGGAAGGCCTCCTGGAGGAGGGGGTGTTGAGCTGTGAACTGAAGGGGGAGAGAAGTTAACCAAGAGAAAGAGGACAGGATGCCTTTTAGCCGGGGTATCAGTACCTGCAGAGTTCTGGAGCCAGGAGGATGTGGCCTCTTGGAGGAATTGAAAGTCATTCCCAGAAATTCCCTGGCAGCCCAGTGGTTAGGACTCCATGCTTTCACTGCTGAGGGCCTGGGTTCAATCCCTGGTCAGGGACCTAAGATCTGGCAAGCTGCATGGTGCGGCCAAAAAATTGAAGTCTTTCCCTGTGACTGGAGCTGAGAAAGGAGAAAAGAGAGTTGGTGGAAAATCACTGGGCTTTATTCTGGTGTCAGGAAGATTTTAAGCAGGACAATGAGTGTAGGGGGGGGTGCCCTCCCCACAAATTCAGAAACAGCAGGGCCTCCTAAGGCATTGTGTCCAAGCCCTCTGGGGAAATTGAACTTGCCAAGGGGTGTGTGACACAGTCCCCAAACTCCCCTTCAGGAGCCATGTCCTAGACTGTAAAGTCAGACAGTCCTGGGTTTGAATCCCAACTTTGCCACTTCTTACTTGTGTGGCCTTGGGCACGTGACTTCATTTGTGAGCCTCAGTTTCCTGGCCTGGAAAATAGGCATAAAACCCCCATTGGATCTTCGTGAGGATTAAATGAGATGATAATGTAAAAGACTTAACATGTTGCTTCCCACATGCTAAACAATAAATGTTCCCAATATGTGTGTCAGTGTGTGTAAAAGGCTGGTCTAGAAGAATCTACAACTGGTCATTAATTTTAGGGGGATTATGGATACTTTTAATTTTTATATCTCAGTTTATCTGTTGTTGTTTTTCTAAAATTCTTTCTGCAATGAACAACTACTGTTTTTGTAAAGAAAACTTCCACATCTGTATTGTAAGCTCTGGAATTTATTCTTCCAAATCTTTTCTTCCCCTTAATCCCCTCTTTCTTCCCAACATCAATTAGTGCAGTGGTAAACTTAATTCATTAAATGGGTACTTAACAAATGTTATTCACACAACATATTTTTATTCAGCAACTACTATGTGCTATATCCTGTGTCAGGTACTGGGGTAGAGCAGTGAATGAGACAGACTTAGTCTCTGCCTTCCTGAAGCCTAGAATCTGGTAGGAGATGGACAGATGCAAATGAGTGCACAAGATGTGTTTAATTACAGCCGTCCCTCGTTATCTGCGATTGGTTCCAGGAGCCCCAAATATACCAAAATCCCTGGATGCTTAAGTGCCATAGTCGGCCTTCTGTATCTTCAGTTCTGCATTCACAGATTCAATTAACCATAGGTTGTGTAGTACTATCTGAACTTATGGGGAAAAAAATCTGCTTGTAGGTGGAACCACTCCACTCAAACCAGTGTTTTTCAAGAGTCAACTGTATAATTATGAGGAGTGCTTTCAGGGTGCTAAAAAAAAGGTCTTAATAACAGGAGCCCTGACATAGTCTACCAGGCCAGGGAATGGTTTTCTGGGGAAATGGCTTTTAGGTTGAAATCCCCCCCAAATAATGATGTCAACTATCATTTGTGTGGTAGTTGTCCAGTGTGGTAGCCACTAGCCACATGTGGCTACTGAGCCCTTGGACTGTGGCTAGTGGAAATGAAATGTGCTGTCAGTGTAAAATGCACATATGATTTCAAAGACTTCCTATTAAAAAAAGTGAGCTATCTCATTGATATTTTTTATATTGATTACAAGTTGAAATGATAACATTTAGGATAGACTGGATTAGGTAAAATATACTAAGATTAATTTTAACTGTTTCTTTTAATCTTTTTTAATGTGGCTCCTAGAAAATTTTAAATTACTAATTAAAAAAAATTTTAATTACTAATTTTAAAATTAAAAAAATTTTAATATGTGGCTTGCATTTTGTTTCTAGGGGATAGCGCTGAGTTAGAGAGTGCTTGTTAGTGACAAGGATTATGCTAAGTAGTAAATGTGTAGTATCTTGTTTAATCCTATGATGACTCTGACAGGTAGGTACTATTTATCTTCTTTCTACAGAGGAGGAAACTGGCACAAAGAGTGAATGGTCTGAGATTCACCACCAGCAAGGAACAAAGCTGGCATTAGAACCTGGGTGGAGTCAGTCCAATGAGCTGTGCACTTAACCTCTACCCCACACTGCTAAGTAGAGGGGCCTGTGGGCTGGGACAGGAAGAGGCGTCAGGAGCCATCCAGGTGGAAGGAACAGCACATGTCTGAAAACACTGACATTCCATGGACTAGAGGGCCTCAGAACATTCGGCCGTGGAGTGATCCCATGGAGGATCTACTTTCTTGGAGGCTGTGTTCTCACCATAAGGATCTTGAATTCAGTTTTGGCAGGGCTGTCCAACAATGTCCTGTCAATGTCAGTTCTTTTTTTTTTCTTTTTGAGACTATTTTCCGTCAACCTATTTCCACTTTAAGAGTTTGTAGAAGAACAGCTTAAGACCACTCAGTGGTTGTTCTACCCATTCAGTGGCCTGAGCAGTGGGAGCTGCAGACCAGCCTTCAGTGGGGGACTGCTGAATAGGCACAGAGGGCACTTGCACACCTTCGGACCAGTCTGCCACCTCAGGTTGAGTAGCAATGAACTCAGGAGGTGGGGCGGTCCATTCACCCTGAAATTCCTCCTCGGTCACAGCCTTCTCAGCTGCTGCCTGCTCTTCCTTTTCAATCTCTTAAGGATCTCTGTAGAAGTAGAGATCAGGCATGACCTCCCATGGGTATTCACAGTAGATGGTGTCACACACGTGCAGAACTTCCCCGGGCGAGTATCCACCACATCAGACCCACTGAGTGAGCTCCCTTATTGCACGGGATGACAATGTCCACACAGTACAGAGGAGAATCTGTTACACAGACCAATGGTAGGCAGGTTAATGTAAGAGGCCTCTGTGAGAGGCAGGTGGTCAGCCCTGGGATCAGTAACCACCGGAAGTCTTGGCTCCCAGAAGGCTGCCTGGATCTGGTTAGTGAAGGTTCCAGGAGTGAAGTGGCCAGATATAGGAGTGGCTCCAGTGACAGCAGCAAAATTCAGCCCAGCTCGCTGGCCAGTATTCCTGGAGGATATGACACTGACATCAGCTGGGTTTTCAATGGCAACAATGGCACGAGCTGCCAACAGAAGCTTCTCCCAGGTTCTCTTCAGATTAATGATGTAGATGCCATCACTTTTCCTTTGTAGATGTACTGTTCCATTTGGAAGTCAAGGTTGGTGCCACCTAAGTGGGTTCCTGCTGCAAGGAATTTGAGGATATCCTCCTCCTTCATTTGCTGGACATCAAGGGCTCCGGACATTGTGAAAATTTCCCTTTAAGTTACGATGGGAATCCAGAGCAACGCCGTATGGACCCCTGTCTGGGTAGCACGGAAAGGCAATGCCAGTTCATCCTTAGGAAGTATGAGAAAACCTGGTTTGAGTTAACCAAGTCTGATGGCTGGGGGATGGGAGTCCCTGAGGGGAGGAAAAGGTTTTTTTTTTTTTTAAGATCCTTTTTTTAAAAATTTTTATTTATTGATTATTTTTGGCTGCATCAGGTCTTAGTTGCGGCACACGGTATCTTTTGTTGCAGCACATGGGCTCTTCGTTGCGGCACGTGGGCTTCTCTCCAGTTGTGGCACGCGGGCTTCTCTCTAGTTGTGGCTTGCAGGCTCCAGAGAGCACGGGCTCAGTAGTTGTGACACACAGGCTTAGTTGCCCTGTGGCATGTGGGATCTTAGTTCCCCAACCAGGGATCGAACCCGTGTCCCCTGCATTGGAAGACGGATTCTTAAGCACTGGACCACCAGGGAAGTCCCAGGAAAAGGTATTTTGGGGCTGTTTACATTAGGAAATCCCAAGCAGGGGTCTGAGTGTCCAAGGTCACCAGCACTGAACTCCAAAGACTGAGTTCTCCTTAGAATTCCACCCACCAAGGGCAAAATTGACGGCCCAATTGATGTCTTGTTTTTCCTCTCCAGGGAATATTGCTTTGAAAAAGGTTTGAGACCTTTGAGACAGGGACAAGTGTATGTCCTGGGATTGGTCTAAGGATAATGGTTTCACTTGGCACAGTAGCAGGCTTCCCGCACAGGCCTTAGCAAAGAATTCCCAGGTTCAGATCCCAGACTTCCCATTTACTAGCTCTGTGACCTTGGGTAACTCAATCTCTCTGTTCTTAACTTTTCCAACTGAAAAAGGGAATAATAGTGGTCATCTCCTAGGCTTGTGGTCAGAATTAAATGCAAAAAAACATGGAAAGCACCCAGCCCACAGCCTGTTCATTATATTGATAGTACAATTATAATTGTTACTATTGTTCTGAAGAGAACGCATTTGACCTCCTCTAGAGGAAATGTGACATTACATCCCCATTGTAATATCCTCTATTACAGTTTTAGCATACTGTTCACCCCAGAAACTCCAGGGCTTAATGTGAATTAGACTAACTGTGGGTTCTTCTTTATGCCTCTCCCAGCTTTAGCCCAGTGTCTGATGCAGGATAGGCACCCCTGCTAACCCCTCTGTACCCCCATTATCAGTCTTCACCTTGTATTCCATGCTGCAATTTCCTTCTAGTTCTTCCAATGCACCATGGTCTCTGTCTTGCCTAAAGGCCTTTGCATATACTGTTCCAGGCAGCTGGGAATGGTGTGAGGTTATTCATCCTTCATACAGGCCTGTTTGCTCTTCTGTCTGCCCTTTTGGACTAAATCCCAAGAAGGCAGGCACCATATCAGTCTTATTCATCATTGTGTATCACCAGCCCCAACACAGGACCTGTTCGAAGGGAGTGCCAATAAATATCTCATCATTGAGTGAATGAATGGGTGATCTCACTATCTTAATCTTGCATTAAACTGTGAACTTTCTGAGGAAAGGGACTACAGTTTGCTTTGTTCCAAGTGTCAGGCACAACATCTGCCAGCCATTCAGCAAATATATATTGAGTGCTTACTACATGAAACACACAGACTAAGTACAGATATGAGCAAAAATGGACATGGTTTCTGCCCTTGTGCACTTTTAGTCTGAAAGGGAGAGAGACATTTATCAAACAATTGTACCACTAAATGTAAATTACAGCAGAGGGCTTCCCTGGTGGCGCAGTGGTTGAGAGTCCGCCTGCTAAAAAAAAAAAAAAAAAAAAAAAAAAAAAAAAAATTAAATTACAGCAGAGAGAAGTGCCTACAACACAGAAGTACATGGAAAGTGTTGGAAGGGCATGTAATAATAGACTGCCTAGCTGGGAAGCAGTCTTAGCTCTTGAATTTTAATGGAGGAGAATGTGGCATCCACAGAGGAGAGCCACTTGGTTCTGCCTTCAAAAAAAAGCTTGTCATCCAGCTTGAGAAATGACAGCTTCCAGATGCAGGGCCTTCAGGACAAGGCCACACACTTCATGGGCAACCCCAGCTGATGGCTGAACATGGTGGGGGAATTGGGGCCTGGACATTTCTGCCCACTGGGGACTCCTCTAATGAAATTTTGTTCCAGGGCTCTCAATTGAGTTGGCTTATCTTTGTCATATCCAAGTCTCTTCTTGCCGGTCCTGCCTCTTCCTCTTTCTCTCTCACAGGCATTCCTCCAACTCTATCTCAACATCTGCTTCCTGGAGGACCTAACCCGACACAGAGGGTCTTGAGGGCTGGATTTCTGTGGGAAGGGGAACTTTTCTTTTTTTTTTTTGGCTGTGTTGGGTCTTTGTTGCTGCGCGTGGGCTTTCTCTAGTTGCGGCCAGTGGGGGCTACTCTTCGTTGTGGAGCACAGGCTCTAGGTGCACAGGCTTCAGTAGTTGTGGCTCATGGGTTCTAGAGCGCATGCTCAGTAGTTGTGGTACATGGGCTTAGTTGCTCTGCGGCATGTGGCACTTCCCGGACAGGGCTCGAACCCGTGTCCCCTGCATTGGCAGGTGGACTCTTAACCACTCTGCCACCAGGGAAGCCCCTATTACCCGATTTCTGAGTCTGTGGGAGCAAAACCCCTCTGGAGTCTGGGATGGCAGTGGGGTGTTTCAGGAAACTATGCCCAGCGCTGGGTGTAACTTCCCTGTAACTTTTCCTTTACTGTCTAAGGCGGGGTCCTTTTTGCTCCATGCAGAGTTTCGGAAAAATCTCCGTCTATAGAGGATGGATATGTGGAAGATTAAAGGATATATAACCTCGAAAATATTGAATCCGGCCCCAAAGCCTGGGCTGCGAGCTTCACTGCCATCAATCCGGAGGGCGCCCAGAGGAAAGGTCCTCCAAATGTTCCTGGCCTCGCCTGGTACTGATTTAGAGTCCCCTTGGGAGGCGACTTACTGGGAGATAGACAGACGGATAAATCTGACTCTCCAGTGGACAGACATGTGATGAATGAGTGACTGATGGATTGTGAGATGTCAAGACAGGAAGATGGATCTGTTAGCCAGTCAGGTATGTGACTCTCAGACAGAGAAAGACTGACAGAGGGCCTGAAGGCCTGGCAGCGTCCCACCTGCCTGCTCGGCCACAAGGCGGCGCTGCCGCCTCGCCCAGCGGCGCCCACCGTCCAGGCTGCGCGCGCTCTCTTTGGCCGGCGGCGGGGGCGGGTCCAGCGTGCTCACGGTCCCGCGGCGGCCCGGGTCCCGGCTCTGGTTTCGGCCGGCCGGGGCTCTGTGGGGCCGGGATCCCGCGCTGGGCCTGAGTCCCAGGCCAAGGCCAGCCCCGCACCGTCCTCACAGCTGCCACCCCCTCGCTTCGAGGACAGCCCCACCTCCGGACCCTCGACCTCGGGGTGCCACCCCCATCTCCCAGAACAGCTTCAGGGACCCTCTTCAGGGACCCACATCAAGGACCCGCCCCGTCCGCCTCAGGGACAGGCCCCCACTGCCCGGACCTGACCACCCCCCCAGCTGTGGGACCCTCACTTCACAGACCTTTCCCCCACCCCGGTCGCATAGATAGAACACCCAACTTGGGGATCAGCTGCCTAATCTCACAGGCTGGGCCCTCAATTCCAGGATCCGCTCCCACCCCCTCGAGGACCACCCCTTCACAGGCTGACATCCCCACTTCAGGGGTAGCCCCACCGAGCCGACGCCTTTCATTTTACAGGTCAGATTCACAAGTTAGAGATAAGCCTCTGATGACACAGCCTCTGATGAGCTTCTGAGCTGCCACAAAGACAAGTTTCCCTCCTGTCCCACTGATCGCCCCAGTCCATTTCACTGACTGCCCTGGCCACTCTGTGGACCAGCCCCTCCCCTTTTATATCACAGATCAGCCTCATCCTAGAAGAGTAAGCTGGGGAGACAGACTCTGGTGAAATGCCAGAGGAATGAGGTGGGAAGTGGGCCCCAAGGTATGGCCATCTTTGAACTTGTCCAGGCTGGTAACGTTCCCTCCACCCCCACCGCAGCATAACTTGCGGGAAGCCACGCAGGTAAGGAAGTTAAGATGCCCAGAACAGAGTTTTACTGTTTTTGTTGTTAGTGGAGCTCCCAAATTACTCTTCTCAGTCCAGTCTTGATCTGGTGTTAGGGAAGGGGAAAGTAGTATCTCCTGGAACCAGACACTAAACCCAGGGAGCTTGGTGCCAGGGTTCTAGGAATGCCTGGAGTGGTGTGAACTCCAGAGTGGGAGGATTCACTCTCTCTCCCTCCCCTTCACGCCTGTAGCTGGAGGGCCTCTGAGCCGGGGAGTTGAGGAGGGGGGAAAAGTTTCTTCTCTGTAGGAGCCTTGTCTTCCCTCTATGGACTGTGGGTGGCTTGTGTGACCGCTGATGCTTTCTCTGTCTCAGGCTCTGAGGGGTGGATTCATCAGACAGGACTGATGGGCCTCCCCTGAGCACACAGGGCACTAAATTAAGACTGGCTATTTGTAGGCACTGAATTTCCAAGGGGACAGGGAGGAGGATTGGGACTTGACTGCTTCCCAGAGGCTTCCTTTTGGGATCAGGGTGCCTCCCCACCCCACTGGCCCCGAGATCCTGGAGCTGGGTATGGTGTCCGGTCCTGCCTGTTTTGCAGAGTGAGATGGTTGCCAAGCATAGTTCGGCCTTTGGGTCTGGCTTGGCACCCATTTTTCCAACACACTCAAGGTTGGCATAGCTTTCAGGCAGGTATTTTTTTTTTTTTTCACATAAAAATAACTGAGCTGAAAGGAGTCTGGGGGGATATTTTTTCAATCAGAATCTGAAAGTCTCAATGCTTTCCCAGTGGGAATTTGCGAGCAGAGTTACTGTTTCTGAAATGCTGATGGGGGTTCTGTTGCTTCTAGACAGTCCCCTTGCTGTTTGAAGGACTGAGAAAGGCTTTTTAGAGTTCGCAGTTGAAGCCCGGAATTCCTGTCCTCTGACAGTCTTCCATTTAGGGCCAGGAAACTGAGTTCGTCTCTGAAAGGAAAGAGAGTGCCCTGGCAGAGTGGATTGTAGGAATTTAAATTTGCTGTTCGAGGAGTACTTCCCCGTACCTCAACTCATCTTGTCCTCACAGCAGCCCTTTTTGAGAGCCCCTTAGGGCCACTGCTATCATTACTACCTGTCTTTTACAAATTGAGAAAACTGAGGCTGAGAAAGGTTGATTCACTTGCCGAGGGCTGCACAGCCACAGAATGACAAAATCATGGCTATAAGCCTAATCCCTAGCTCCTAGGTCTGCAGCTCTGTGTACCCTGAGGCCTTTCTGCCTGAGGAGGGGTCGCAGTGGGGTATGGCTGCCACTTGTAACTTCTGCTGCTTTCCACCATAGGCTCCTCAGTTGTCTGAATCTGGGCTGCCCAGCTTCCTTGGCCTAAGCTCCCAGGGGGCCAGCCACGCCTGGCTGAGCAGAGCCTGGGGTGGGAGGAATGGGCTGTGCAGGAGGAGAGAGGAATTTGCCTCTGCGCTCAGGCTCAGGCCCCATCAGCTGTCTGGATGGCTGCTCAGCACCCTGCCCGTCAGCTGTTTTCCTAGTTAGGCTGGACACATAGGCCAGGCCTCTTGTTTTTATTTTTCTCCTGAGAGTGCTCTCAGCTGTGAGCCTCTTGGTCCCTGAAACAGGGGCGTTTGACATGTAGCAAGTCTAGAGGGGTCAGAGTCTCTGCTGTGACTTTTTTTGGTCTTAAAAAAAATTGGGGAACTCTCCCCTTCCTGGAGCTGTTAGTGACAAACTCACAGTGTGTTGTTTAATAAGTTACAAATTTATAGCTCTCTGGGCAGAAAAACATAAACACAGCATGTCCTGCCCTTCTGTGTGTGTTCTCTCTGCTTTGTGCTGCGGGGTGGCTGCTGGTGGCTTTTCTCATTACTGTTTAGATGCTGGTTTGGCTGGGAGTTCTCCCTGTTCGAGTTCTGGCTGGAGTTTCCTGGACAGAGTTCTCATAACACTGAGATGAACTCTGATTATGTTTTCGGACCTGACTCCTCTCTCTCCCCTCCTTCACGTGTCTAGTGCACTTTGGGGTGGGGGTAGGGACAGTGACCACAGCTGGGGGCTAATAATGATCACGTGCGCTTGATGGGAGCCCGGCATCCTACTCAGCATTCCTTGGTATCTTCCCAGCCATTCCGAGAGGGAGGTGTTTAATCTCCGCTTTACAGATGCAGAAATCTGAGTCAGGGAAATTCAGTGGGGGGCGCTGGGATTGTAACCCAGATTGATCCAATTCCAGATTTGGTCATCTTCATCATAATAAGGTAGTAAATGCTCGGTGATTAACCAGGGGGATGAGCCATGGGGCCTCCTGAGTAATTGCTAGGTACCTTTTACATTTCTGCCCTGGGGGCTGTCCCATATGGTCATATGAGGTGGCAAAGGGTGGTCTGGTTCAGGCCTTGATAGCTTTGCCTTTCCCATCCCTTGCAGGGGGAATAGCCAGCTGTTGGCAATGCCCAGTTGCTGCTGGAATCTGGACCTGTCTTCGTGCAGCTTCTCAGCAGTCTTGACCCTCTGGAACACAGTGCCTCATTGTCCTTGGGGGGAGTACTGGGGAGCAGGGGAGTTGCCTGGGGCATTCTGGGCTACGGGGCCTCTCTGTTCCATGGAAAGTCTGGACTTTGGGCTCACCCATCTGTGGTGCCTCTGTGTGTTAGGCTAGGGTCAGGGCACCCAGCTGCTGGGCCTGTGACAGGCGCGGCCCGTGGGGTGATGGTGAGTTCCTAGTGGGGCTCTGCGTCAGGGCCAGATCTTCTCCGGGGCTGTGTGCTAGTGAGGTGCAGAGCTGGAATTCAGACCCTGGAGTGCTGGATTCTTAAGCAGGTGCCCTTTCTGCTGGGCAGCCATAGCTTAGTGTGGAAATGTTCAGGCCGCTGGGGGCCAGAGCCCTGCCATTGTGGGTTTGAAGTTCCCCGAGGGAACATCTCAGTATTCTTTTCTTCCAGTTTGCCCAGGGGTGGCTGTGCATTGGCCAGTGGAAGGCCAGATTAACTGTGGATGTGCTGACCAGCCCTCCTCCCCCATTTATTCATTATTCCTGAGTGTGCCAACTCTCCAAAGCTTCCCTTAGGCCTTTACCTTGTTCCAAGGCCAGAGATGTTGAAAAAACTTCCTCCCAGCTTCACTCTCGTTCCAGCCCTCCGCTGGGTTGTCCTGGTCTCAGTGCCTTCATTAATAATAACAGCCATCTGTAGAACACTTTTTCTTTTTTACAGTGTTTGCAGAACTCTTACTGTAATGTTTATTGAGCACTTACTATGTGCAGGCCCTGTGCTGGGTACCTTACATACATTGTTTCATTGAATCATGTTGGCCCTGTGAGGTGCAGGTTCCGTTTTTATTACTACTACCCATTTTACAGATGGTAAAATGGAGGCACAGAAAGGGTGTGCCCCCTTGCCCAAGTTCTATAACTAGTGAGTGGCAGAGCTGGGATTTAAATGCAGATTGGGCTTGTAACCGTTTTTACTTGTCTGTTCATGATACTGGATCGATCTCAGTTGCCTGTTTTTTTAAAAACTTTATTTTTATTTTTGGCTGCATTGGGTCTTCGTTGGTGCACGCGGGCTTTCTCTAGTTATGGTGAGCGGGGGCTACTTTTCGTTGTGGTGCGCAGGCTTCTCATTGCAGTGGCCTCTCTTGTCGCGGAGCACGGGCTGTAGGTGCATGGGCTGCAGTAGTTGCAGCGCATGGGCTCAGTAGTTATGGCTCGTGGGCTCCAGAGCGCAGGCTCAGTAGTTGTGGTGCACGGGCCTAGTTGCTCTGCGGCATGTGGGATCTTCCCAGACCAGGGCTTGAACCTGTGTCCCCTGCACTGGCAGGCAGATTCTTTTTTTTTAATAAATTTATTTTGTTTATTTATTTATTTATTTATTTATTTATGGCTGCGTTGGGCCTTCGTTGCTGCACGCAGGCTTTCTCTAGTTGCGGCAAGTGGGAGCCACTCTTTGTTGCGGTGCGAGGGCCTCTCATTGTGGTGGCTTCTCTTGTCGCGGAACATGGGCTCCAGGAGTGCGGGCTTCAGTAGTTGTGGCACATGGGCTCAGTAGTTGTGGCTTACGGGCTCTAGAGCGCAGACTCAGTAGTTGTGGCGCACGGGCTTAGTTGCTCCACGGCATGTGGGATCTTCCCAGACCAGGGCTCGAACCCGTGTCCCCTGCATTGGCAGGTGGATTCTTAACCACTGTGCCACTTGGGAAGCCCTTGGGTTGCCTGTTGGTTTGATTGCTTTCCATTTCTAGGATGCTAAAAATCTTCTCTGCCCCTTCCCACACACACATTCTCTGTTCAGTGTCTCACATCTGTCTTTTTCCTGTTCTCTGTGATTTCTTCCCTCTCATTTGTTCTTTCTTGGGGATGCCATGCTGAGGATGGGATGCTGGGCACTTGTGGCAGTGTCTCCTGCTCAGTGGAGGACCTCATTCCTCTCTTACCTGTTACCTCTTCAGTCACCTGTTAGCCTCAAGACAGGGTTGAGAGCTTACAGCACAGCTGCTGCGGAGCACCTGGGGCGGGTTCTGAGCTCCCTTTTCACTCCTTGTGGTTGGAATCAGAGCCCTCTGTGCCCCCCACCCCATACACTCTCCTTTCTTTGTTCAGGTGTTTGCACATGGCTGCCATTGGGAGCCAGCCCATTTCCAGAAGAGGAAGTCCTAGGAAACTTTTGAGGTGGAGAATTGAGGATGTCCTGTGGGAGGGAGAGAGGGAGAGAAAGCATTAGGAAGTTGAATTTTCCTAGAAATCTTGACAAACTGGCAGATTCATAGGGTTATCCAGGGGAGTTCCCTGGCGGTCCATTGGTTGGGACTCTGCACTTCCACTGCAGGGGGCCTGGGTTTGATTGCTGGTCACGGAATCAAGATCCCACATGCTGGGCAGTGCGGCCAAAAAAAAAAGGGGGGGCGGGCTGTCCAGAGATGGTCTCCTGACCTGGGATAGGCCTGGAGCCACCACGGCCTCCCAGGTCCACGTTGCCTTTTCAGTTGGAGTCACACATCCGGCCTCGAGCGTCCATTCACATCCAGATAAGTCTTCCAACTAATGGATTGATTGCCTAACCAGTGGGGCCCAGGGCTGGCCTCTCTAGGGAGGCCTTGGATGCTAGGCCAGTGACAGGCAGAATATGTGGTTGGCCAGGCCCAGCAGAGCCCCAGTGGCCAAATTTTCCCTTAAAGATGGCCTTTTAATGCTTATTTCTTGTGTGATTGTGGTATTGTGGTTTTATGGGAGAACATTGTTACTTAGGTGCATGTGAAAGTATTTGGGAGTGAAATATCATGATGTCTGCAACTTAGTTTTAAATGACGTAGTAAAAATAAAAAAGGGGGTATATGTGTATATACTGTGTATATATGTCGAGAGAGAGAAGGAGAGAGAATTTGTACAAGTGTGTACAAAAAAGTGGCAAAAACATTAACTGTGACTGAATCTAGGTAGAGGGTATATGGGTGCTCATTGCAATGGCCTTTCAACTTCTCTGTATGTTTAGACATTTTCATGGTAAAAAGCTGGGACAAAAGTAAGAAAACCTTGCTTTTCCAGAGTGGGCTTGGAGTTTTTCGGTCAGGGGTGCTCATAACTGACTACCTGTGGTTGACCTGAGTGACTCTCGGCCTCCCTGGGTGGGCAGAGACAGGAGCCAAGTGGTTCTGGGATGGTGGTGACTGGTGACTCTCGGCTGGGGATGGGGGCATGTGGTGACCCATGCAGAAAAAAGGACAGGGCCAAGCAGAGACAGTGAGCTTCCCTGGTGTGGAGGGAGCCTCTGGGGTTATTTTGGGTATGGTGATGTTAACCGGACCAGTGTCAGGGCAAGGGAGATGCTGGGCTCTGGTTGGAGTTTGGAAGGGGTTGCCTGGGTGGGATGCAGAGCAATGCTTCACAAAAGGCAGAGAGCAGCCTGTGGGCAGCTGGAGACTGGGGGAGGGGACGAAATGCCATTCGCTTCACATCACGAACCTCCTATCTGTGGCCAAAGGAACACCATTAGCCTGTGGGCAGCGGAGGCCGGAGTGGCCCCAGGCTCTTGCTTGCAGCTCCACTGGCTGTCCAGTTCTCCAGACTTGAGGCTCCCTCTCCTGGAATCCCCACTCCCAGGTCTCTCTTGTCTTGGTTTGTGCAGACTCAAATCCTGTCCACCAGGTCTCCCATCTGTTTGGGAGAAATAGCTGGGTTCCGGCACCAGTGGCCCCCTTGGCTTTGAGGGCCCTGGTGCCTACTAGAAGCATTTTGGGCAGCCAGTCGGCCCTCGTAAGGGGAGTGCTTCGCCCGAGGGTCTTCTGTGAGCTTCACTTCTGTCTGTCAGCAAGCAAGGATACAGAGGCTGGACGCTGGGTCATGATCATGGGGTCGTCCTAGGGAGGTCTCAGAGCCGTGTCCAGCCTGACTGCCTGTTTGAGGAGCAGGATGATGTGTGCTTTATGGGGGTGGGGGTGGGGAGGGGTGGTGCTGGGAGGAAGCTTTATGTAATTCTTGGCTGGGACTCAGGTAATTGTTTTAATGAAATGGAATGCAGCTTATTCAGAACTCTCTTGGCAGAAACAGCCATGTTCTGTTCTGTTTTCTTGTTGGAGAGAACGAGTCACACACTTGCAGCCGTTTGAAAGAGTGGAACCCAGGGTGAGCTAGCATGAGTAAGGTAGGCAGAGGCCTCCGGGGATCTCCTCTCGGTTCAGCACAAGGATCCTCAGACGGCTCGGCTCGACTCTCCTGGACGCCAGTCTGGGAGCCTTTTTGAATGAGCCATGGACACTCAGGCCTCTTGCAACAACAGAAAGACCCTGCTGCAAGTGGGCTGTGAACTGAGCCTGGAGCTGCTGCCTCCCTCGTTGTCAGGAGGCCTCGTGATGTGGACGTGGGAGCGCTCAGCACACAGCAGACAGACCCTCCAGGACGGTCTGCTATTCGCTGTATCCCCTTTTTTCCACCTCAACACCTCCTGTAACTCCCCACGCGCCCCCCCTACCCCCCCAGCATCTCCCATCAGTGTTGACATCCGTGGTCTAATGTGACCCATCCTCATATACACCTGGATCCCCTTTCCTTCTGGTTTCCTTTCCACCCCGTCTGCCCCTGCTAACTTCTTTAGCCTGCTCCTTTTTCTGTTTTGAATGCAGCCTGGGCCGTTCTTCCACGTTTTCTTTTTTGCTAAGAATGCATCTCACTCTGTAGCAGCCATATTTCCCCTCCCTTCCTTAAAACCTACTTCTCTGCAGAACCCCCTGCTTCCTTCCCCTCCTCCTTCTCTGATCCCTTTGTGGGGCGCAACATTGCATTTTCCCAAAGGTTTTTTCTGGGCTCCGTTTCTCTCCTAGGTACCCAGGTAAATTTATCTACTTGCGTGACCTCTTTTATCACTGGTGTGTTGGCAACTCCTAAATTTATATTTCCACCCCTGACGTGGATTCTATTGTCCAGATTCTTCCGGTCTGCACGCCAGCAAAGACCCAGCTCATTTCCTTCTCACTCTCTCTTCACAGCCTCATTTGTTGTCTGCTCTCTCTGTTATTGCCCCTTCCCTTCTCTTGGCCTGTGTTAAACCATTTCTGCAACAGTTTAAAATTTATTTGTTTTATTTATTTATTTTTGGCTACATTGGGTCTTCATTGCTGTGCCGGGCTTTCTCTAGTTGCGGTGAACAGGGGCTACTCTTCATTGCGGTGTGCAGACTTCTCATTGTGGTGGCTTTTCTCTATGCGGAGCATGGGCTCTAGGCTCACGGGCTTCAGTAGTTGTGGCACACAGGCTCAGTAGTTGTGGCTCGCAGGCTCTAGAGCACAGGCTCAGTAGTTGTGGCTCACGGGCTTAGTTGCTCCGCAGCATGTGGGATCTTCCTGGACCGCAGCTCGAACCTGTGTCCCTGCATTGGCAGGGGGATTCTTAACCACTGCGCCACCAGGGAAGCCCCATTTCTGCAACATTTTAAGGTTTAGGAAACATGTTCACGTGCTTCGTCATTGTTGATGATTCTGACAACAGCCCTTTGGAGTATGTGGTAGCTTCCTCCATTTTACAGATGAGGAAGCTAAACTGCAGCTCAGGGCACATAGAGGAAAGGGTCACACCCAGTATCACCACAGATAATGTAGTAAAAACTTGATCTTGGGTCTTTGAGTGCCCAACCCCCTTCTCTTTTTCGTTCTTCATGTTGGAAACCTTAACGCAGAGATGGGAATTCGCAGGTTGGATTTGGCCTGCAGACCCGTGTTACTTGGCCTGCATGGTATTTAAAAATATTCCGGGGCTTCCCTGGTGGTGCAGTGGTTGGGAGTCCGCCTGCCGATGCAGGGGACACGGGTTCGTGTCCCGGTCTGGGAAGATCCCACATGCCGTGGAGCGGCTGGGCCCGTGAGCCATGGCCACTGAGCCTGCGCGTCCGGAGCCTGTGCTCTGCAACAGGAGAGGCCACAGCAGTGAGAGGCCCATGTACCACAAAAAAACCCCCAAAAACAAACAAAACAAAACAAAACAAAAATTCCGAATTAGTTGCCAGTATTTAAAGTATCAGGAGATTGCACCCAAAAATCCGTATGTTATTTCTTTCGAAAAATCAGAGTCGGCTACACTGGACGCCCATCCTTCATGGCACCGGTTCGTTGAATTCGACAGCTCCCGCCCTTGCATCGGCCCTCTCTGTTGCCTGCAGCGGGCCCACTTTGGAAGGTTCTAAAAATGCTTTCTTTCTGCCCTGCATTTACGGCAAACACACAGTTGCCAAGTGTAGGGGGCTTCTTGAACTGCATTCTCTGAGTTAGATTTGACTTCTGACCACTCCAAGCACTTAGCTCTGCCCGAAGTCCGGACCCTTGTCCATGTTGCAGAAAATAGCCTCCTGACCTGTCCGTCTCCTTTCACTCTCAGCCCTTAAGGTCTCAGCTGCAGTCACCTTCTTGAGAAGGTTTTTTTTCCGGTTGAAACTAGCCAACCTCTTGACCCTCCCGCTTCACTGTAACTTCACAGATCTGTGTACACTGGGCTTTTTTCCTTTTGTCTCCCCCTCTGCCCTGTAAGCCCATTGAAGACAGGGATCTTACCTGCTGTTCAAGTGTCTCTAACCTCCGAGTATGGCTTGGTTCTCTCTGCAGTTGCTTAATAAATATTTGAAGGTGGCTAATGATTAAATAAGTATGAACTGCAGACACCCACCATGAAGCTGAACCTCCAGCAAACCACTTCCTCCATTGGAGAATCTGAGCCAGAAACCCTCTGGGTTCCAGGCAGGTGGAGAGGCAGCGTAGTGCCACAGAAAGAACACAGGCTCGCCTATCAGCCCCTCCTCTCCTGGGTCTGTATCCGTGCTGCCACTTGCCAACTGTGTGACCTTGACAGGTCACCTTATACCCTGAACCTCAGTCCCCTCATCTGTGAAACAGGCGCATTTCCTGAAATGCTATAAAGTACTCAATAAACGGTAATGATTATCATTATTATTCCCTGGAATAATCTAGACATTGCTCTGGGGGGGGGGGGGTTGGCTTTCTCTGTCACCTTTCCACCTGACAACTCTGCTGCCTGTGTCTGCTGTGGCCTTGGTGGCGGGCATTTAGAGCACACGTACCTGGATGGCCATTTAGCTGGGCCTGGGGGAGGATTCTGAGCTCTGTTAGCTCCCCGGAGAATGTGATTTGGGACCCTTGGTGGCCCTGTGGGGTGAGGATGAGTGTTTGGGGCTCTGCTCTGCAGGTGAAATAGTTATGTTCTGGTGCTGGTGGTGTTAAGTTGGGTTTTGATTATGTGACATCTCGCTTCCCCTGAGCCTCTTCCGTGGCTTTGAGGAGGAAGCGGTGGAGGAGGACGTTGTTTGGTGGCTTGGTTTATACTGATTGCTCATCTAAAACTAAAATTTGACAGCGGCCAGAGAGCTGTTCTGGGATCAGTGCAGGGCTTCTCCCAGAACTCGCAGGCCTTCCTCTGGCCAAGGCAAGCTGTAAAGGATGGTCTGTGACATCTACAAAACCTCCCAGGATGGGTCTAGGCCAGTGAGGTTCCTAGTAGCAGTAGAACAAGGGAGAGTTTGGTTTTCTGGGCCGTGAACTGTGGCTTTTGTCAGCTGAGTGGACCCAGTACCTAGGCTGCCCCCTGTCTGCCTGTGTACCCATTTAGGGGCAACCGATCTGTTGGGTCAGTCCCAGTCCCCATTCAGGTTTGAAGTGGTTCGGAGAGTCGTGGCCAGGCTTTTCCTTGCTCTCTGTTTCCAGGAATATTCCTCTTCCTTGGGTGGAAATGGGAGTGTCCCACAGCCTGCACTTGGTTTCCTCCGGATTTACCATTTGCCCTGTGGACTCCCTCCGGACTCTGCTGACCGACTGGGGTGGGTTCTCATCACTGGTGAGCTGCAGGACAGCCGCATGGGGCTGGCTCCTCTGGGGCGGGGATGAAGGAGCGGCCACGGCGCCTGGCACACTACACTCGTGCCTCATCGGAGACCTGACCTGGTTCCCTCCTGGGCTCGCTTGGTTACATGCTGCCCATCTTGGAAAGTCCTATGTCCTCACAAGTGGATGTGTGGTTTCCTCACCGTCCTTAGGAGCGTCAGCCTAGCTGCATCTTTGGGGCGAGGGAGCTGTTGAGATAGCTCGGTGGCCTTGTCTGAACCCCTCAGATGGTCTCTTCTGCCCTGTCCTAAAATTTCCAAGAATTCCCGCCTCTTCTCTGTCTTTGGAGAGCCGCACTGGAAGTCTTTTTGCCTGGTCTGCTGAGGCAGCCACGCCAGAAACAAGCTGGGGAAGAAGAGGAGTGTCACCTGGAGGTGGTTGTCATGCTTCCTGTGGTCACTTGTGATTATCTGTTCCAAAACATCCTGTTTTCACCCTTAGTGCAGCAGGAATTCTGACCTGGAGACAGCTATTATCTATCTGCCTGATCTTGGACAGAGGCATGGGGCCAGGGGTGTCACAGCTCATCTGCCTCGGAGGACCCTGGGCTTGCTGGTTGCTGGCTGTTGATGGCATTGCCGGTAGCAGCTCCTTTCCTCGTCACTGGCTTGGGCTTCATCCCGGCTCTGCCCATTCTCTTCTCCCTGCTTCTACTGCCTGTGAGATTTTTCCTCCAAATGTTCTGTTGCGTGTGACCAGTCAGCCCTCCCTTCTCTGTGGTTCTGGACTTCAGTCTTTCTTAGAGTGGAAGGGGCCTTAGGATGTCACCCACTCCTGTGGTTGGGGTCTCTGCTGATCACCTCTTCAGTCAGAGCTGCTCACTTCATATCTATTTATATATTGGGCTTCCCCTGAAGACTGCAATTGCAAAAGGGGTTTTGTGGTTTTTCAAAAATTTGAAAATAAAAATGTAAAATCATTTGAAAATCACTTATGAGGTTCAACCCACCTGTTTTACAGAGGGACAAACAGAGACCCTCTGAGGAGAAAGTACTTGCCTGGGACACTTCATAGCAGAACAAGCCTGTGCTTTTTTCCCTCTTTCTAGCCCTTCTTGGGAATATCCGGATTCCTAGTTTTCTTCATTTTTAGAACCACACACTTGCCACAGTGTATCCTCAAGCCTTGTTTTCTTCTAGAGACCTTTCTCATGCCATTTTTTTTTTTTTTTTTTTTTGCGGTACGCGGGCCTTTCACTGTTGTGGCCTCTCCCGTTGCGGAGCACAGCCTCCGGACGTGCAGGCTCAGCAGCCATGGCTCACGGGCCCAGCCGCTCCGCGGCATGTGGGATCTTCCCGGACCTGGGCACGAACCCATGTCCCCTGCATCGGCAGGCAGACTCTCAACCACTGCGCCACCAGGGAAGCCCATCTCATGCCATTTTGTATCCAGTATTGTTACTTACTTTGTAAAAGTTTTTATGTCAAAGAAGATACATACCTATTGTAAAAACAAAAAAGAAAAAGATACAGAGTGAAAGTCCTTCCTTCCTTCTCCCACCAGGGGTAACTGTAGTTAACAGTTTGCCATGTGTCTTACCCACCCATCTTCTACACATTTGTAAATACATAAGCATGCATGTGATATACATACCCTTCACTTTTTTTAAACTAAGATGAAATTCACATAACATAAAATTAGCCACTCTAAAGTATACAATTCAGTGGCATTTAGGACATTCACAATTTGTGCAACCATCACCTCTGTCTAGTTCGGAACATTTTCATCACCACCAAAGGAGTCCCTGTACCCGGTAAGCAGTCACTTCCCTTTACTCCCTCCCCATAATCCCTGGCAGCTACTAATCTGCTTTCTGTCTCGATGGATTTGCCTATTTTGGACATTTCGTATGAGTGGAATGATACAATACCTGGCCTTTTGTGTAGAGTTTTTGTTTTTTTGTTTTTTTTTTTGTGGTACGCAGGCCTCTCACTGTTGTGGCCTCTCCCGTCGCGGAGCACAGGCTCTGGATGCGCAGGCTCAGCGGCCATGGCTCACGGGCCTAGCCGCTCCATGGCATGTGGGATCTTCCCGGACCAGGGCACAAACCCGTGTCCGCGGCAGGCGGACTCTCAACCACTGTGCCACCAGGGAAGCCCCATACCTGGCCTTTTGTGATTGGCTTATTTCACTTAGCATAATGTTTTTGAGGTTCATTCATGTCATAGCATGTATCGGTACTTCATCCCTTTTTATGGCTGAATAACATTCCATTGTATAGATAGACCACGTTTTGTTTACCCATTCATTTGTTGATGGACATTTGGGTTATTTCCAGAATTTGGCTATTGTGAATAGTGCTGCTATGAACATTCTGGTTCAAGTGTTTATCTGAATACCTGTTTTCAAATCTTTTATGTTTATATCCCTTCATTGTTTATTTTTCTCTCTTTTTTTAAAAAATTAATTAATTTATTTATTTATTTGGCTGTGCCAGGTCTTAGTTGCGGCATGTGGGATCTTTGTTGCCACGTGCGGGATCTTCTGTGTAGCATGTGGAATCTTCACAGGGGCATGTGGGTTCTTTAGTTGTGGCATGCCAGTTCCTTAGTTGCAGCACACCAGTTCTTTAGTTGCAGCACTTGGTTCTTTAGTTGTGGCATTCGAGATCGTTAGTTGTGGCATGTGGGCTCTTAGATGTGGTATGTGGGATCTAGTTCCCTGACCAGGGATTGAACCCGGGCCCCCTGCATTGGGAGCATGGGGTCTTAACCACTGGAACACCAGGGAAGTCCTTTCCTCTCTTTTTTTAATTCAAGGTTATTTACAATATTGTGTTAGTTTCAGGTGTACAGCATAGTGATTCAGTTTTTTGTTCTTTGGGGTTTCTTTTGCAGATTATATTCCAATATAGGTTATTACAAGATTTTGGGTATAATTCCCTGTGCTACACAGTAAATCCTTGTGCTTATCTATTTTATGTATAGTAGTTTTCCTCATTGTTTTTAAAGTTTATTTTACTATACTGTTGTAAATGTCTATGAAAAGGACTAATTATATTCATGTTCCTTTTAATATTTAACTTTTCTTTAAAACTGATTATCAGTGTTATACACATTCATTGCAGAACTTAAAAAGTACAGAGATGCACAAAGAAGGAAATAATGAAAACTCAGGGAGATAATCGTCCAGAGATAACCACAGTAACTGTTTTTATGCATTTCTGTATAATCTCTTCAATGCATATGTATTTACATAATTGGGATACCAGTTGCCAGCATTAATATAACATTTACCCTGTGCCGGGCACAGATCTAAGTGCCTGACTTGCGTTACCATATATTTTTTTTCCTCACAACAATCCTTTGAAGTAGGTATTCTTATAGATGCAGATGCTAAAGCATGAAGAGGGTAAGTGACTTGCCTGAAGTGAATCGCTGGTAAGTGGCTGAGCTGGGATTGGAATCCAGAGACGGCTGTAAGCCACTGTCCCATGCAGCCGCCTTTGATTCCTGTAGACTGTTCTGATTCCCACTCAGAGATGCCACTGGGGAGGGAGGAGGTGAGGGAGACAGGCTGGTATGTGTGCATGTGTGTATTTCGTGTGTGTGTGTATCATAGTGTGCTTGGGAGTGTAGTGATTGAGGAAACGAATCAAACAGGTGCATGGCAGGTGTGAACACTGCCCTCCCACCCAGATTTGTCAGGGAGTGAAAACCACTGGGAAGTATAGTGTCAGTTGGTATGTCTCTCTCCCCTCTGGGCGAGGTCTGTGGGCCCCGAAAAAAGAGAGGAGCCTTTCCTGCTCCTTGGTGTCCCCCAGCCACTTCTGCTTCAGCCCTCTGTGGGTTCTCTGTCCTGCTGCTCTACAACTTTCGGGTTATTTGATTATATCTTCCTTCGGCTTCCTTTTGAAAGTTTTTTTTTCTCAGTTACTGAGCTTTGTCAATTAGAGAGTTGAACTCTCCAGCTACGATTGTGGATTTGTCTTTCTTTCCTTTCATTTCTGTCGATTTTAGCTTTATCTGGTTTGAAGCTCAGTTATTGGATGTGTATGTCTTTAGGACTATTACATGTTCATGACGAATTGACTTCTTATCATTATGAAGTGTCTTTCTTTATCTCTAATAATATTCCTGTCTGGAAGTCCACATCGTCTGATTTTCACAGAACCACTCCAGCTTTCTTGATATTAGTGTGAGTGTGGTATATTTTTCTCCATCGTTTTGTACCTATCAAACTGGTAGGAACTGTTTATCTGTGTCTTTATATTTAATGTGTTTTTCATAGACAGCTTATTTTGAATCTTGCATTTTTATCCAGTCTGACAATCTCTACCTTTTAATTGGAGTGTATAGACCTTCTAAGAGTTAAAGTAATTATCAACACAATTGGGTGTAAGTTTACCATCTTGCCACTTGTTTTCTGTTTCTACTATTTGTTCTTTATTCTTTCTTCTTTTCCTGCCTTCTTTTGGATTCATGGTGTATCTTTTAAGATTCCATTTTATCTCCACTGTTGGCTTATTTGGCTATACTTCATTGGTTTATTTTTTTTTCACGGTTGCTGTATGGTTTACAGGTTTAACTTAACACAGTCTACCTTCAAATCATAAACCACTTCACATATAATGTAAGAACCTTACAACGGTATAGATATTCCCATTCTCCCCTCCCGTCTTTTGTGTTATTGTTGTCATAAATCTTACTTCTACTTATATTATAAAACCCACACTATGTTGCTAGGCTTTTACATTTACCCGCAAATTTACTATTTCTGGAACTCTTTGTTCCTTTGTAAAAAGGGCTTTTTTTAAGTCTAAAGAAATTAACAAAAATGTTTGCAAAACATTATTTTTTTCCCTTCCTCTCTCTTTCAGCTTCTCATCCAAAAACTTGTCGTCCTCTTTCTTTTCCTGGCGAGTTTCCCCTGCCTGTGGAGCTTCCCTCTGCATCGCTAATCCGTGCGTGCTTTTTGGCTGTCTCATCTGTGGCTTGGTGGTGATAATCAATGATGCTACCAGCTGCTTCAACTACAGAGCCCCATGGCTGGTGTTGCTAACACATTCCAGTGGTCCAGGGTTCAGAAAATCCACACATTCCAGCTCCCATCTCCTGCTCCTCTGCCCCACAGGGAGAGGTGTGACAGGATCCAATCTGCAGGATGCTGGGGCTGCATTTCTCCCTGTTCCTCCTTGCCCTCCTCCTCCCTCTCCAGGTCCAAGTGAAAGTGCCACCAGCCCCAGGGCCTGGCTGCCTGGGTACCAGATTCCCGCCAGCTGCCTCACTCTTGTGAGCCAGCCCCCTTCCCTGACCTGCCCTCCCCCACCCACAGAGGAAGCCAGACAGGCCACACAGTGAGTTGAAACCTTGTGTACCACCAGGGGCTGCTCTGCTCAGGCCACAAAGTCTTGTGCAGTGTTCCTTTGATTTTCTTTTCTTTAAAGGGCAGGAGTGGTGCCGGTTGGAGAGGTAACTAGATCACAGTAGAGGGAAATTTCCTGGGATAGAAGAGGAGGGAGGGCTGGGGCCCTGTGCTTATGTGTTGCTCGCCCACATGGTGCTTGGCCTGTATTGAGCGCTCACAGAAGCCCTGAATGGCATGGACTGCAGTGGTGAGCAGGTCTCAGCAACAGATGGGCTTCGTGGGGCTGGGCTCTGCTCGATGCAAGGAGGTAAAGATGGATGGGGACAGACTCCCTGCCCTTAATGAGCTGTCACAAGCTGGTGGGACAGAGGCACTCAGGCAGACAGTTCCTACCGGTTTGATATGTGCTCTCATAGGGGATGTGCACAGTGCTTTGGGAACTCAAAGGAAAGGGACCTGGAGCCCTGTGCCAGGAATGTGGTCAGGGAGGGCTTCCTGGAGGAAATGGTACCCTAAGCTGACTCTTTGATGTGTGCTTATTTTAACTGGAGTCTTGACATTTAGAAAAGCCCCACACTTTCATCCTTTATATAAATCATAAGGATTTCCATAATAAGATTTGGGAATCTCTTACAGAAAATGCTGTAAAACCTGTACATTGTGGTGTATCTGTCCCTAAATAAGTGTTGCCTTCTCCCTTTCAATGTTGCTATAAATAGTGTCACCCATGTAGCATATGTTTGACTTTTTTTTTTTTTTTGGCCACACCGTGCAGCAAGAGGGATCTTAGTTCCCCAACCAGGGCTCGAACCCGTACCCCCTGCATTGGGAACGCGGAGTCCTAACCACTGGAGTGCCAGGGAAGTCCCCAAACTACCTTAATTTATGTGTGTTTCCTCATTGTAAGCAGGCTTTTCTTCTTATCTGGATTTTTTTTTTTTTTTAATTTCATTTATTTATTTATTTATTTTTGGCTGTGCTGGGTCTTCTTTTCTGTGCGTGGGCTTTCTCTAGTTGCGGCGAGCGGGGGCCACTCTTCAACGCGGTGCGCGGGCCTCTCACTGTCATGGCCTCTCTTGTTGCGGAGCACAAGCTCCAGACGCGCAGGCTCAGTAGTTGTGGCTCACGGGCCCAGCCGCTCCACAGCATGTGGGATCTTCCCGGACCGGGGCACGAACCCGTGTCCCCTGCATTGGCAGGCAGACTCTCAACCACTGCGCCACCAGGGAAGCCCTGGATTTTTTTTGTGTATATGTGTTCTACCAATTAACTACTTTTGCAGTTTTAATCCTGTATTATTTCTCCTTTGTTTTGTGTAAAAGGAGAAAAATAAAAAAGCTGGAATCCCCGCCCCCTCCAAAATGTTTATTTTCCATAATAAGATTTGGAAATCTCTTACAGAAGAGACCCCCCCCCCAGCATAGAAACCACGCATTCCTATTTATTTAGGTAGGTAGAACGGATCCTTTTTATACTCGTGTTGCAGAAAAGGAAACTGAACTGTGATGAGTCTCAAGGGATAAGAAAGGATTTAGCCTGGAAAAGAAGACAGGAGAGTGGACGGCACAGCATGTGCAAAGGCCCGGAGGGAGGAGGCTTTTGTGTGTATGTGCTAATAAGTTCATGGGCTCTGCTGTGGCACCGTGTGTTGTCCCAACAGGATCTTACAAACTCATCAAACTTAGCCTGAGCGACAAGGCCACGGACAGTTGCTAGCCTTTGTTTCCCCAGTGGAATGACCTTTTTGGGTGGCCTTGGTATGGCAGTTGAGGTGGGGCCAGCCTCTGGGGCTTCTGTTATCCTCCAGTTAGGTGTTGAGCTCTGTCAGTGCAAATTCTTCCCCAGCTCAGCTGGGGTGGAGCCCTGGGCCAGTTCTGAAGGGCATTTCCACAAGAGTTTGGGGCCTGAGATTGTGTCCTGGGCCCACTGGCCCCAGTGGTGAGCCTGTATGCTTGTGTGACAGGAAGGACCTGGTTCCTGTGATAACACGCTTGACTTTACCCCTCTTCCGGAGGGGGGCTGTCAGGGGATGGAGGCAGCTTTGTATTTGGATTTCAGGGCTGGACTTGGGCACGGCGGGAGTGGGCTGAGGGAGGGGTGAGCACTCTGAGAATCCCAGAGCTGGCTGCATGTAGCTCACAGCTTCCCCACACCCGGGCCAGAGCACACAGGCGTGGCAGCACTGTACCATTCCCCAAACCTCTGCTTCCTGGGCCCCGGAGAGATTCAGAGGTGGCTTGGCCAGGGGAGAAGAAAGGTCCTTGGGCTTGGCTAGCCCCGGGGCTCTGCCTGTCCTGGATCGCTGCCCTTGTCACCCTGACTCTCCTGTGCGCCTTCTTCCCCGAGGCCCTGCTTCTCCTCCCACCTGCCCTATCTCATCTGGTGGATGTTCCGTCCTCGCGCAGGAAACAAACAAACATGGGAGGCATCCTGTACTCCTCTGTCTTCATAGCCACTCAATTACCAGGTCTCCTTGATTTCGCCTAGTTTTATTTAGAGCATTGTGACTCTTGGGCCGCCTCTGGTCAAGCCCCGCCTCCCTCCCCACTCCCCTGCACACACTGATGTAAAACGCAAGCCTGGTCCTGCGTTCCCTCCCCCCACGGTTTGCCCTTGTAAGTCCAGACTCCACAGTAGGTCCTGCGCTCCTCTTCCCCCAAGCTGGGACTTGTGCTCTGAGCTCCAGCCCCCTCTGTCTGCCAGGCTGTGTCTCACCTCTGCCTCTGTTCCTTCCTGTGCCTGGAAAAAACCTCTGCTCTCTCCCCCTGGCCCAGATTATGACAATCTTCCACTAGTTAGCACTCTGTGGGGACAGACACTGTTTTGTTTTGTCACTTTTTTTTTGGCTGCGCTGTGTGGCATGAGGAGTCTTAGTTCCCTGACCAAGGATTGAACCCATGCCCCTGCAGTGGAAGGATGGAGTCTTAACCACTGGACCACCAGGGGAGTCCCCAGACATTGTATTTTTGCCACCTCTGTGCCCAGCATGGTGTTTGTAGACATTATCGGGGCCACCGCGGGTAAAGGTGAGGCGGCACCCAGGGAGAGGGATGGAAGGACAGGAGGAGGCAGGTCCTGGGGAATTCCCCCATCCCTATGATGTCAGAGGCTGTTATCATACCCAGTCTACAGATGTAGGAACTGAGCTCAAAGAGGTGCAGTGCCAGCAAGTGGCAGAGCTGGGACTTAGAAATTTTCCAACTACAAAACCCACACTGCATTTCCTTGCAAACTCACGTACTTGCTGAGGCCGGTGGGTGTTGTGAATGGTTGGAGTGGGCCAAAAAGAAAGGGTGTTAGATTTCATGCTACAGCCAGTGGTGGCCCTGCAGGTAAGTAGACCCCTACTGGTAGCTCTT
Organism: Neophocaena asiaeorientalis asiaeorientalis; assembly: GCF_003031525.2. Classification (NCBI taxonomy): domain Eukaryota; kingdom Metazoa; phylum Chordata; class Mammalia; order Artiodactyla; family Phocoenidae; genus Neophocaena; species Neophocaena asiaeorientalis. The sequence goes on along the minus strand of NW_020172781.1, from coordinate 3,466,051 downwards.
CTGACTGCTCCTGGGAAGCCAGACAATCTGGCTTTCATGTGAAATCTCTCAATTTATTAAGACTAACTCAGATTTCTTTTAAAAGCACAAACAGGGACCTCCACTGCAGGGGGCCAGGGGGTATGGGTTCGATCCCTGGTCGGGGAACTAAATCCTGCAGCCAATAAAAACCCCACAAACACATCCAGGGAGTTGTGTGGTGGGATGCAGCCTGCAGGCCTAGGGCTGGTGGCATCTGCCATATTCTCTGTTGCCTCCTTTAACCCCCCTTCCCCGGGTCCTGCTGCCTCTAGAATCCCCTCTGGAAGAAGAATCAGAGTTCATTACTTGAAAGAGCTCTTGTGAGATTATCTGGGCCAACCCTTAGCCATGTGTGGTTCCTATTTCACCAGAAAGGTAGGTAGGCGTGGGCAAGTAAGGAACTGTAAAATCTGCCCTCGCCGGGAGTCTGTGCTCCTGGGCTTGAGTGGCTGGGCTCAGCCCCACTGCCCCACCCCCAGTGGCTGCTGGCACTTCCTGCTGTCGGCCACTGCACACTGAACTGCCCTTGGCTCTAAGGGTGGCACCACCCCTGGGATCTTCCCTCAGAGGACCTGGACGCCAGGCCAGAGCGCCATGGCTGCGCTTTGAGCCTGGGTTTTGAAGTTTGTCCCTCTCACGTGGAAACAGGAGTCTTTGTTCATAGCCAGTGAGACTTGACTCCTCTCGTCCCAGCTCCTACCTCAACTACGTGTGGGGTAGGACAGTGGAGTGGGGGGACCAGGCACCCCCCACCCCCACCCCCGACTCCCTGCAAGGGACGGTGCCCACGGAGGGAGACCTCACAGTTCGGGGTACAACAGGGAGGGGGTGGATGGGGACAGAGACTTGGACTTTTTTTTTTTAAGTTTTATTTTTTTATTGAAGTATAGTTGCTTTACAATGTTTCAGGTGTATAGCAAAGTGCTTCAGTTATATATGTCTTCTTTTTCAGATTCTTTTCCATTATAGGTTATTATAAGATATTGAATATAGTTCCCTGTGCTGTACAGTGTGTCCTTGTTTATCTCTTTTATATATAGTAGTGTGGATCTGTTAACCCCAAATTTATCCTCCCCTGCTTTCTCCTCTGGTAACCATAAGGCGACTTGCACTTTTTTAAAAAAATAAATAAATACATTTATTTATTTATTTATTTATGGCTGTGTTGGGTCTTCGTTGCTGCATGTGGGCTTTCTCCAGTTGTGGTGAGGGGGGGCTTGGGGGGGTACCGCTCTTGCCATCTGTCCTGGCTCTGCTGGGTTGGATTCCCAAGAGCCCCAGATGTCTCCTCCAATAAAACCCAAAGTAGGGCTGAGATGGATACTTCCCCCACCACCCTGGCCAATCTCCTGATGTAACCAGCTGAGCATGGTGGAGGGAGGCCAGCCATGCCAAGCCAAGCTGAGCCCTGGGACCTTTTCTGCCACGTGAGCCCCGGGGCACAGACCACCCTGTTCGGTTCTTCTGTGAGGCTTGGCATCTGCTTGGCTCTCTGCTTCAGTTCTGGGGCTGGTAGGCTTCGAGGTTACGGACTACAGGGGCTTATTTTGGTTCTCTTCCCACCCCGTCCTCCTCCTCTGTACCTTGATGTCCCTACATGTGAGCCCTGCCAGCGAGACTGACAGTCCTTGGATGCTTTTACTTTCAGGCAGGTCTTTCCCTCCTTTTTTTCTCTTGTGGTTTCCCAGTGTGACTCTTGTTAGCCAAAGTCGTGAGGACTGTGGCCTCCATCTGCTCCCTCCCTGTCCAGGAAGAGGCCGAATTCCCAGTGCAGAGAGTCAGCAAGGATATGGGCTTCCAGAGAAATTTGTCTTGACCTCCTCAGGAAATGGCTGGAAGCATCTCTCCTTTGTAGATCAGCGACACCATCCCACCAGGGCCTGTGTGGGGAGTTTGGGAAGGACTGGGCCAAGACTTGGGGCTCCTCCCTTACTCAGGAGGTACCAACAGTCAGTCAGGCAGCCCGAGAATTTTGTCTTGCCCCAAACCAAGCAGATGGCTTCCAAACTTGTGAAACTGGGAAGACCAGGGCTGGATGGCATAGATACTTCTAGGGAAGTGAAAGTGTAATTGAGGGTCAACTGGGGGCCACTGGCCCTGGCTCTTTCTTGCCCCCACTGCCCCTTCTTCTCTGCTCTTGACTATCTCAGATAGTGGTTCCAACTGTGTTCTGCAGTGTCATACCCTCCAGATGATACTCGTGACAGATAAGGATCATGAGCTGCCCATCCTTCTTCTGGAGGGTGCTGCCTGGGGTTCTGAGCACCTTCCAGCTCTTTCTCTCCCTCAGGAAAGCATATTGGAACACATGTGGGTGGGCTGACAGGCATGAACCCACTTAAGCTTATTTTCAAACAGCGAAAGCAGGGCTTCCCTGGTGGCGCAGTGGTTGAGAGTCCGCCTGCCGATGCAGGGGACACGGGTTCATGCCCCGGTCCGGGAAGATCCAACATGCCACGGAGCAGCTGGGCCCGTGAGCCATGGCCGCTGAGCCTGCGTGTCCGGAACCTGTGCTCCGCAACGGGAGAGGCCACAACAGTGAGAGGCCCGCATAACACACACACACACACACACACACACAAAAAAAAAAAAAAAAAAACAATAGAAAAAATTAATAAAACTAAAATCACACAAAAAAAAAAAAAAAAAAACCAGTGAAAGCAAATAAATAGCAAATGTCCATACTTTATGATCCTTAGCTAAGGACAGGTGGTGGCACACCTCAGGCTGATTGATCGTGCGAGAGATTCTTTGTCCCTCCCTCAGTTGGCTGTTTGGTGCCTTCAGTGGAGCCTTGACTGCCAGTCTGTCTCCTGATGATTCTCTTGCCACCTCTGCCTGATTCTGGTGGAGGCTGGGGAGCCACTGTGCCCCAGAACGATGGCCCAGGCTCCTCAATCTGTGCAGATAAGAAGAGGGCGGAGGTCAGCGCCTGGGGCAGCCCCATCTTGCATCATGCTGTTTGGATGGGCAACAGGGTGGAAAACACTCTTGCAAGTAGACCTACCAGGCAGCAAGTTAGCCTAGAACATGGAGCTCCCCGTGCCACCACTAGGGGCTCATCTGTGGCACAGGGCCCTGCCTGAGGGGCAAAGACAAGAAGGGAGGCCCAGAGCAAGGGCCCCAACAGAGACCGGGGTGGAGGGGCACCCAAGTGGCCAGCCTTCTTGGATTGCTCCAGGGGCTCTGGAGACTGGTGCTTTGGAAACGGAGAGTGTGGAGAGTGGTGACAGGCAGAATGAGGGATAGCTGCTGACAGCGATGTTCCTCTCCCAGTGGGGTGTCATGGAAAGAACATGGGTGAGCTCTGCAGTCAGGCAGAGCTGTCCTCGTTGGGGTGGGGGACTCTGCCAGGCTGCAGAGCGTACTCATCAGACATCTCTGAGCCTCTTTGTCCTGATCTATAAAATGGGGTTGTGAGGCCTGCACATTTCTCCCCATGCCCCCTTGTCTGAGCTTCTTTCTGGCCCCCTGTCTTTACGTTCCTTTGTGGCACTCTGCAGGGCTCGGAGCCTCAGTGGCAGGAGCAAAGGCTGCTCTGCCCTGGGCTTGCTCTGGGAGGTCAGAGACTGAGAGCTCCTTCTATTGCCAAGATGCCAGGTTCAATGCCACAGAGCTCTCAGACAGCAGTGACTTCCCAGCAGGTGGCAGAGCTGGCATGGGGCTGGGGGGTGTTGGAGCCCTGTAACTTCTCGCTCTCGCCTCTGTCCTTGCTAGGGAGTGAGTTGGAGGCTTCTGGGCTCAGCTGATGTTCTCTGAGGAGGACTTGGAATGAACCCAAGGAACAGAGGGATGAGGTCAGTGGTTTGCTCAGCAAGGAGGCCCGAGTTAGTGACAGACCTGTCACAACTCCCAAGATTCCTGGCCGCAGTCCCTGGCTCCGCCTTCTTCCCCTCCCACCCTTAGGGAGATGAAAGTCGGCAATGATGCCATGATGCAATGATGTGGGTTTCTTTCCCCGAGTGTCTCCTTGTGTCACAGTGGGAGGCCCGGGAGGCTCTCCCCAGCCATGGTGGTTTTCGCACACTTTTTCATTGATTACTCACCCTGTGCTCTATGACCTATCTGAGTAACTAAAGCCCAGAATTGCCACCCAGGCTGGTGAGTGGTGTGGATTTGAACCTGTTCCCCTTTCTACTTGAAGGCCCGTTCTTTCCACTCGGCCACGCTGCCATGCAGGCTGGGATGCCAGGAGGGGTATAGAGAGAGCTGTGTGATTGTCCCAGCTCCCAACGCCACATGGGAAGACAGATCTATGGTATGGACAGGATGGCTTTGTGGGGCTGTTTAAATGTCACCTAAGCCCCCATGTGCATGTACAAAAGGTCTCTCTGAAGCCTCAGTTCTTATCTTACAATTCATTTGCATTTTGTACCTGACTCCATAAAGTAGCCTTTTAATTTAAGGCAGTGATTTCAATTTCTTGCTTCTGAGTCAGTTTTTTTTTGCTTCTGAGTCAGTTTGATCCTCAGAAGGTATTCTGGGTTTACCTGTGCCCCTGGCCTCCACGCTCCCCCTGGGGGTGTGGATATCCCTGTAGATGATGGGGGTGGGAGGTATGTTCAGTGCTGTGAATAAAGGCACTTTGCTGGGGAAAGGGAAGAGGACGCCCAATTTGGCCAGCAAGGCAGGTTGCAGTGAGCGGGCCGAGAAGGTAAAGGCCAGTCGGGGCTGTATTCTGAGAGGCTCAAGACCAGAATGCCAACCCCAGGGGTTCTGATCTCGTTCTGTAGGCAGAGAGGGTCATGAGTATTCTGACTCTCTTTGGCTTGGCAAACGTCCAGTCACTGTCCGAGAGGCTCATGAGGGTATTTGCCCTGTGGATCTAGCAAGGGGGGAGGAGGTTCCTGCCCTCAGAGGGCAAGCGGTCTAGTGGACGCACACAGAAGGGCTGAGGTTTCAAGTTCACACTGCTGTTGTCTGCTGCAAGGGTTAGAATGGGGGAGCTCAGGGCAGGCGCTGCCGGCAAGTTCGAGAAGGGGCCGAGCGTGGATTCGGATGCCGGTCTAAGTTGTTGGCTTCCTGTGACAGAAAGGGAGGCAAGTAAAGGGGAGAGGCCCCGTGAAGGAAGAACTGATGGTACTTGGTGACAGTGACATGTGGGGAGCTGGAAGAGGGCCGCAGGATATCACAGGTGCTGTAGGAGAACCGGGGGAGGCCGGCAAGAGAGAGTGCGGTCAGGAAATGGCCTAGCTGCCGGAGATGGGGAAGAACAGACCTGTCCTGTGGCCACCGTGAGCCGTGTTCATTAGTCAGAGCTTGACTGGTCAAGAGGGGGTAAGTAGTGCTATGAAATCCAGAAACATTGGGAAAAGACTACAGCTCATTCCTGGAACAGGCCAACTTTTGAACTTTCTGTTTGGGTCTCTGTAGGGCGGATGACTCACTTCTAAGCCCCTCCTAACCTCTGTTGATGATTAGCAGGGGTGAGAGGCCCCCGGAGCCGCCCTGCTCTGCAACAGACTGACTTGCCACAAAGAGCCCAGATTGCAGGAATGGATTGGGTGGATTTGGAATAGCTGAGAAAAAGTCCAGCCCCTGAGCCGCCTGGGTTCAATGCTGTCTATCTTGTTGTATGTTAATCCACGTTTTACCCTTTGAAGGAACCGGCGGGGTGGGCCTGGAGTTGGACCCTAGACACGACCTTAAAAAAGTCCAGAGTCTCTGGGTGACCCGAGGAGGTGATGAAATCTGACCAATGAAATGCGTCCACTGGGTTCTGGGCCCTCTGGAGGAGGGTGGGGCTCGCTGATCCCAGACCCAGAGATGAGTTATTTACAACAGAAATGAGACTCCGCTGTCCAGTCAGCCTGGACCTGCTGCTGTGCCCATCTTGGGGGGGATGGAGGTGTGCAAAGTATACCTGGGCGGCTTCTCCCACCTGTTGCTGCTTAACCTGCTGGAGCCCCATCAGATGGGGAAGCCGCCGTGGCCCAGGGCCTGGTCACTGGGGGGTCCTGTGTGGGTGCCCAGTGCAGATGGGGCCTGGCACAGTTGGGCTTCTGCCTGGAGCTCGGGGTGACCTCTGGAGTTGCCTTTCCGCCTTTATTCTCTCGTGTCTCTGGTTACCTGTGCTTTGTGACCTTGGGCGCCAGCCAGGCACCCAGTGAAGAGAGCCAACCTGCCTACACACTCATGTTGTGTCAGCCCCTGCAAGGAAGGGCAGACAGGAAACCGCCCTCCTAAGGCATGTGGGAAGCCCAGGCAAGAAACGCCTTCTCCAAAGGGCCGCCTCCCACCTCTCGGAGCAGCAGCTTGGAAGACTCCTGGCCGTCTCCCCTGGTTTCCTTTGTGTCACCCCCAGCTCACACTTCCTTCAGGGCTGAGAGTAAAATTGCAGTTCCTGTTGAGTGAGGCATGAGTCAGCGAAGGAGAATGGTGCCTGCGTCTTCATAACCTCCAGGCACTGCTATTAAATATTTAAATGACACTCCAGTATCGATTGTTTCTCCTCCATCCCCTTAGGGAGAGCAGTTCGCTGTCTGGGATTCAGATAATAGCAGTATCTTGGATTTAGACAAACTCCGAAGAGCTCCAGAAAGGTTCTGTGTAAATTTCACCCAAAATTATGTTATCTCCTCTTCAGAGCTTGCTATCAGGCATGGGAACAAATTGGGTTCTGCCCGTTTTACAGCTAGAGAAGATGCCCGACCCGATGACAGGCACCCAGCAGGCTGGGCCTGGAATCACAGCATCCTGGCACTGGCTACTTTCTTTGTTCATGGCTCCTTCCCCATCTTCCTCGTCCTCACAGTCCCGCTGTCATTCAGCCATTCATTCTACCTGCAGGGGATATGGCATCAAGCAAGAGAGACAGGGCCCCTTAATTCTTGGAGAGGAGGCAGTCGGTTGACAAGAACCCAAACTGGCAGGGGAGGCCCTTCAGGAGATTGAGTTCCTAGTCGGTGTCCAGGCCCTGGGTCCCCGGGCTGGGTAGTGCAGAGCAGATCTGGCCTAAATTGTAGATTGGCCCTTACTGGTCACAGATCTGTCTTTCCTCCCAGGACAGTTATCAGGATAAATATACCCAGCTCCCCATTCCTGGGGAGTTACTCACCATGTAAAAGTGCCCTGCTGCCCTGGATTAGATTACCTCTGCTCTAACTGCTCATGTGCTCAGGGCTGGGGGAGGGGGAGACACGCCTTCTTGTCCTGCTCTCCTTCCTAATCTGGAAGAGTCTCAGCAAAGGGGCTGAGATGAGACCATCCCCGTAGAGGGGAGCCGGTCCTGCTGTTTACACAGCTCCTTCCTTAGGAAGGGCCGAGCCCCGCTCACTGCTTATGTACTGAGCTTGGGCAGCTGTAAGGAGGCTGGGCAGCTTCTGCTCTGACACTTGAGGCCACCAAGCCTGCGCAGGTGGTCAGCAGGGGGGCCGAAACCTCTCTTGCCCACAGTTCTGAACCCAGCAAGGTAGGCAGGCTGAAAGGCTGGGTTTCTCCAGGTCCGGTGGGGAAGGGACTCACCAAACTGCTGCTGTCTCTGTGAGAGTCTGGGTCTCACCATAAATGGAGGGAATGGACAGTTGGCCCTGGCCTGGGAAGGCCTTGTGCAATGGCAGTCCCTTATGGCTGTGCTGGAGCTCTCAGGGCAGTGTTTGCTACACCTTCCTTCTGCTTCTCAGCTCCCAAGGAAACACCTGCCTGAGCTGCGAAAGCTGAGTTACATTGGCCTGCAGAAAGAAGGTGGGTGAGCTGAGCCTTGTTCTTATTGTGGGCCTCTTCTAGGCTAGGTATCAAGAATATAAGGCATGTCAAGCTGGGGTCTTCCTGGTGGCCAAAGGACCCCACCTCTTTTAGATCGGCCTAGCGCTGGTGTGACAGGGGAGCCTGTGAACTCTGGGATGGGATGATACCCCACATGTACCTGCCCCATCATGAAGATCTGCTGGGCAGGCTTCTCCATGGTGACTTTGTTTTCCCTAGAATGGTGCCCCTAACTGATGATCTAGGATTGCAACATCCTTTGCCTTCAGGATGTTGAAGCGCTTTTCTCCTTCCCCTCCAGGGCTAACCATCTCTCTGGGAGGGAACTCCCATCTACTGAGCGTGTGCTCTGTTCCAGGGACTGTGCTAAAGCAGGCACTTTATATCCACTCTCTCATGTAATCCTTACTCCTGTGAGTAAGGTGGTGGAATTCCCATTGGACGAACAGGAAAACCGAGGTACGAGAGCAGTTAAGCAGCTGGACGAGCAGCTTGGCCACAGAGCAGAGTTTGTGTGACTCAGAATTCCCCTGTGTGAGTTCTAACATCTCGTGTCCTCAGAGCCTGGGAGGGAGAATGAAAAGGCTCTGGT
>NW_020172781.1:3446725-3457515 GCF_003031525.2 Neophocaena asiaeorientalis asiaeorientalis | reverse complement strand
TTTATCTCATTCTCTTTGGCCTCCATCCAGCTCTAGGTCTCTAATCTTGATAGTCTTTATCACATACTAAGAAGTTGCCGGGCTTGGGTAGGAGGAAGCCAGGCTTGTGAAAGAGGCTTGACTTGTCTTTATACTCCAGTTGGGGGTGGAGGTGGAGGTGGTTAGTTGAGTCTCTTTAACTTATTATTGGGCGCCGTGTGTCTGTGGGTCAACCCAGGCCCCCAAGCTTCAGTCTGGCAGAGATCCCCTATGTTGGGGATGTGAGGGGGCCTGGGGCTCCCTCTGTCCTGGGCGCTTGAGCTGGTCTGGGAATATGAGGGGCGCAGCTGCAGCATTTGCCCTGGAATGCAGCCCAACTGGCCCCTGAGTCTCCTCCCTCCCAGCGCAGAGAGCCTGGGCACCTGAGTCTTAACCCCCTCAGGGCTGCAGAGCCAGCGGCTACCCCCCACCCCCGACCCTGGCCTCAGGATTGTGCTAGGCAGGTGGTTGCTGGGGTCCAGGGAAGGGCCTTTCACCTTGTCCTGGCCCTGTGCGCTGTGCCCACCCACCCGCTTGCTCCTGGGCAGCCTCGCAGTGGAAGCCACAACCCCTCTGAGTGGCTGCTTAGGTGCAGCCGCTGGGCACTAGAAGCTAGGGCATGTGTCTGTCTCTTGTGTCACTCTAGAGTCACGCCTTCAGATGATGTGTGCTGCAGGCACGGCCCAGAGGCTTGGCCCCCCGGCGTCGTTGTGCGCCTCCTCACAGCCTGCTCCGTCCCTCCAGCTCAGTCAGGCATTCCCTGGCACTGAAACTTTCCCGGTGCACCCATGGCCAGCTGGGGGCTCCCGGGTCTTCCCCGGCTCTAAAATTCCGTGATTGTGCGAGGTTACCTTCGGTTACTCCCCGTGGCGGAGAGCCGACGAGCCAATAGCTCCCTCTGGCGGGCAGCGGAGGACGGTCTGCACCCCTTCGCTGCCAGGGCGCAACAAGCTGGTTGCCTCTGGTGGACTGGAAACTTTGCATTAACTCCCCCATTCCCAGTTTCGAAAGGAGAACTCTCCCTCTCCACACATACACTAGATAGGCTCCCAGAGACCTGGGCTTTCCCTCTTCTTGGATGAAAGTGACAGAGCCTGCATCCGCTGGTCTGGAGAGGCAAAACGCCTGCAGAATCTAGGGTGATTTCCTCCAGCAAGGGGCTGGGAAGCCCCAGAGAGAGATCTTTCCCCAGGGTGACTAGGGTGGTCCTAGTCGCTCTGACTTGTGCCGGTGGTCTCAGGCCTGGACCCAGAAGCTTAGTGGAGCGATGCTGAGGAAGTCTGAGGCCTTCCTTAGGCTGAATGAGTGAGCCCTGACTGCTTACTGCTTCTGTGTGTATGGAAGCCATCCTCCAAACATGTGGGAGAGAGGGTGTGTTCCAGCGGCACCATTTTCTCTGACACCTCCTTCGGGGTATGTGTAGAAGGAATCCTGAGCCTGCCCCTAGGGTATTCAGAGCTGGCACCAGGCAGTAACTGTAGCTGAAAGCTGGGGACCTTCCCCCCACCCCCGCCCCCACTGTGGACTGCAAGTGGACTCCATCTGCCACCTCTGTTTACTCAGGCCGGGGAGGAGTTTGCTGAGCTTGCAAGGAGACTTTGGCCCATCACCATTTTGCAGCCTGTGGGGAGATAACAGGCCTCGGCACCCATAGGAATCCAAAGTAGAGGCCAGCGAGTACTCCTCCGTGCCTCCTGTATTCCTGGCTCTCCCCTGAGGGGTTTGGTGGGACAGTGGCACCAAGTCCTGTCTATCACAGAGCAAAGACCAAGGATGGAGAGAGAGGAGGAAGCTACACCGCAGAACCGGTGGCTGTGCACGTCCTAACTCTCACTCAGACACAAGTTTGGACAGTGGTGTGTCTCCGCTCTCTGACATCCACAAATGTTTCACTCTGTTTTGGGGGTGTTTTAAAAAAGATTTATTATTTATTTTATTCATTTTTGGCTGTGTCGGATCTTAGTTGAGGCATGCGGGATCTTTCGTTGTGGCGCGTGGGCTTCTCTCTAGTTGCGGCACACGGGTTTTCTTTCTCTAGTTGTGGCGCGCAGACTCCAGGGCGCGTGGGCTCTGTAGTTTGCGGCACGCGGGCTCTCTAGTTGAGGCGCACAAACTGAGTAGTTGTGGCACGTGGGCTTAATTGCCCTGCAGCATGTGGGATCTTAGTTCCCTGACCAGGGATCGAACCCACGTCCCCTGCATTGTAAGGTGGATTCTATACCACTGGACCACCAGGGAAGTCCCCAAATGTTTTCCTTTGAATGTTACTTTATTACTTTGCTTTTGCTTTTCTCTTCAAGGTTGCCCTTTTCTTGTCTTGCCCAGATCCTACCCATAGAGGACTTAGGAGAAGTCAGCACTTTGCAACCCAACCTGACCTCCTTGGAGGAAAATCTTTTTCTGAATTTCACAAAGCACCTGAGGTGTGGTGTTTGCAGCTTCCCGTGTACTATAGCATCTGCTATCCCATATAAACCTCACGCCAGTGCTGTGAGGTGGGGAGCTAAGTGATTTGCTCTGTGGCTGTGGGTAGTGTAGATAGAGGAGCTGGGACTGAACTCAGGTCTGGCTTGACTCCACAGATCTTTTTTCTCCATCCCCCAGGACTGGTCCTTTTGACCAACAGATGTATCTGTGTTGAAAAGAGCCTGTTTAAATCATAAACCAGAATCCATCCATGAACCAATAACCCAGGCTTGGAGTCAGGTCATGAGTGAGGTGGGAGAAAGTGTTTGGTGCAGAGGCTGGTGGTGTCCCTGGCTCAGAAGGTTTGACAAGGAAGCTTAACCATCTGTCTTCTACTGAGTGGAGCCCAAGAGACCCGAGTTCAGGTCCCAGCGGTGTCACTTCAGCCAGCTCAGGCAGTGTGGAGATGTGCCTCTGCCTCTCTGAACCTCAGTTTTGCCACCTGTGCTAGTGGTATCGTGAGGAGAAAGAGAGGTGACACAGGTGAAACTCCTGGCACGTGGTGGGCATTCAGGCATGGCAGCTGCCCTTGTTACCCCTACTGGACTTGCACTTGTTGGGGGCTGGCTCTGCCCATGATGGAGAAGGAGGGACCCCACCCCTCCTGCTGGCTTGGGCCCAGAGGAAGCCAGGATGCCTTGTGAAGCCAAGGCAGCAGGTGTGGCCGTGGAGAGGCCGCTGGGATTGGCCCTGGACACTTGGTTCCTTTTCCACTGTTACCTAGACACACAGACTCCCTCTAGTTCCGGTTTGCTAGAGATAGGAAGTCAGACTTCTTCCAAAAGACCTGGAGGATTCGGGGGCTGCAGGAACTGACCTTCCTTGGAAGTCAGAGACATCCCAGGCCTTGGAACAAGCTTCTGATCAGCTGGGTAGGAGCCTGGGGTAGGTGCTGCCAGCCTTGGGGGTAGGACATCAGGGCATGTAGCTGGGAGGTGTGGGCCCACAGACCCAGGCCCTGGGTGAGGCCCTTGCTTCTTTCTTACTTCCTTTGAGCAGGGGTGGGGTTGGGGACAGGGCCACCAGGAAGGATCAGACTGGTAGCTCTCAGAGCTTGGGCCCCGTCATTCAGGAAGTTGTACTGTTTAAATCTGGCACCATCTTGTGATCACAGCAGCCTCTTGCAGGGCAGATTTTTGAGGTTTGGGGCCTCTGAGGAGTCAGTCCTGTCACTTACCGGCTTTGTTATTTGGGGCCAGTCCCACCACCTCTTTAAGCTGGTTTCCTCATCTGTAAAGGAGGGTGAGAATTCCAACTTCATGGGGTATTAGGAGGATGAACTGAGACCACGTATGCAACGTGCCCAACACAGTGCCTGTTACTAGTAAAGGACCATGATCCAGCCATTGCTTTCTGGTGATTATTATCACAAGGGCCAGGGACCGAGTTCCCCCACTGCAGCAGTCCAGCAGCGGGGGGAGAGTGAACTAGTCGGTGACACAGCAGGAACGAGGGCATGGCATGTGGGGCCAGGCTGTGGGGCTGTTGAGGGTCCCAGGAGGGCAGGATCAGCAGCTCCTGCCCCCACCCCTCCAGCTGTACCCTTCTTGTCTGGGGACTGGGGAGGTGCAGGGCCCCCTGCGGGCTGCCTAGTGCCAGGGTAATGGAAGCTTGCACTTGAGGGTTGATTCGGCTCCCTTGCTGCTGTTAAAAGCAGAATAGTGGGGCCCTGGAGCCTCTGGGGCCAGGCTGCTTGCCAGGCTTCCGCAGAAACAGCCTACGGAGCAGTCCTGCCCCTCTCTGCTGACGGGGGCGGGGGATGGGGGCGGGAACGCTGCACCAGCCTTGTCCCTCACACTTCTCACAGCAGCCCCGAGACTCTCAGGAGGAGCTTGGAGCCTGAGGTTCGACTTCTACCTGGTCAGGAGGGCGGGTACCACCCCAGGGGCCCCTCCAGGCTGGGGGCTGAGCGGGCTTAAGCTCTTGGAAATTAAGTGGGACCTGGCAGTGCCCAGGCCCCTCCCCGTGACGTGGGGCCCCTCCCACCCATTCTCTCCACCTTCCCCTGCGGAGTCAGAGTGCGGGTTCCAGGCAGGTACTTCTGACTCCCGGCCGGCCAGCCAGCCAGCTGCACAGCCCTGTTGGAAGGGAACGCAGATGCCCGGCTCCCAGAGGTAGGAGAGCCCTCAGGGCAGCCCCAGGAACCTCCAGAGCACCTTCTTCGTGGCTGGGGAGAAGAGCTTTGGGAGCTGTTCTTAGCCAGGCTGGTCTGGGCTGATACCTTCCTGACCTGAGGCTAGTCATTTCTCCCATGGGCGGGCAGGTGCTCAGAAGTCATTAACTCTTGGGTGTAGGCAGGGAGGGCGCTGCCACTGGAGACTTAGTCCCCAGGATCCATTTTCTTACCCGCTCCCCACGCCTTCTCTCTGCAGACGCCCTGCTGGCAGACTTGGAGTCCACGACCTCCCACATCTCCAAACGGCCTGTGTTCTTGTCTGAGGAGACCCCCTACTCGTACCCAACAGGAAACCACACATACCAGGAGATTGCCGTGCCACCCCCTGTCCCTCCACCCCCGTCCAGCGAGGCCCTCAATGGCACGGTCCTTGACCCCTTAGACCAGTGGCAGCCCAGCACCTCTCGATTCATCCACCAGCAGGTAAGGTGGGGACAGGGCCTCGGAAGTCAGCTTCAGGGCACAAGGAGCTTGTCTGGCAGTGGCTCGGAGAGCCAGCAATCAGGGAAGTAGGGAGAAGAGGCGGGAAGCGTCTGGCTCTCCCCACCCGCCGCCACCACGTGAGGGGGCAGTGACCAAGTGTTAATCACCTGTCTCCTGGTCAGAGTGTGGAAACTCCCTGGTGAGACTGCCTGTGAGCAGGAGCCTTCCGGGGGTGACTCGGGCTGTTCCTTTTCCTCCCTGGGGAGGCTCTGAGCACTGTCCTTCCTGCAGCCTCCATCCCCGTCCCCCGTGTACGGCTCCAGTGCTAAAACTTCCAGTGCCTCCAACCCCCAGGACGGCGTCGGCCTGCCGTGTCCCCGAGCTGGCGAGGAAGAGCACGTGTACAGGTACTGCCCAGCTCCTCCCCCTGCTTGGGAATCCTGCGCATCGGCGGGCAGAGGCCACTGAGGCCAGGGACAGGCACGGCACAGTGCTGGAGGGGAGGGGGATTCTGCCTCAAGGGTCACTGGGTTAGACGGCAGAAGGCCTCTCAACTGGCCCGGTGGCCTTATCTGCCATCACCGTGCAGCAGCTGGACTGGCTCTCACATTGCCCTGAGTTGAGGAAGGTTCAAGAACTGAAGCAAGACTTCCTTCCTCCCCTCTTCTTGCCACATCACTTCCCCGCTCTCCGTCCTCTGGCCGGTGGAGACGCTGTATCCCCTCTGCCTTATTCTCCTTGAGGATTTGGGGGCCGCCAGAGCTGGGGAGCATCTCTCACCAAGGTCTTCCCTTTGCCTCTCAAAGCTTCCCCAACAAGCAGAAGTCGGCCGAGCCTTCACCCACCGTCATGAGCTCCTCCTTGGGCAGCAACCTTTCCGAACTCGACCGCCTGTTGCTGGAGCTGAATGCCGTGCAGCATAACCCCCCAGGCTACCCTGCAGGTAGGACTAGGTCAGGCCCACCAGGCCCACCTGCTGGCCTCTGGATCCCTGCAGGGCTCAGGGCTGAGCACCTTTTCTCTTTCCTTCTCCCAAGATGAGGTCAACTCAAGCCCCCCACTGCCTGGGGCTCTGAGCCCCCACTACGGCATCCCGGAGAATAACAGCCCGTTGGGGGGCAAAGCTGGGCCACTGACCAAAGAGAAGCCCAAGCGAAACGGAGGCCGGGGCCTGGAGGACATGCGGCCCAGCGTGGAGAGTCTCTTGGATGAGCTGGAGAGCTCCGTGCCCAGCCCCGTGTGAGTCTCCACTGGGCCCTCCCAGGCAGGGGAAGGTCTCGCCCAGCCCGTCCCATGCTCCAGGGTCTGCCATCTCATCCCCAGTGTCACCCGTTCCCTCTGAAGTGCCTGTTGTTTGCCAGGCCCTGCACCAGGTCTTGGGGGATGGTGACGAGTCACGCAGACACCATGCCTGCCTTCAACGAGCCACTATCCATCAGGAAGGACAGACACTGTGCATGCTGAGGGCACCCATAGCCCAGCAGCTGTCAGCACAGGCTTTGGAGCCACACAATAGGGTTCACATCTTGGCTGTGCACTTACTAAGTGTTGTCTCTCAAGCCTTTGTTTTCCCATCTGTAGAATGGGATAAGATGAAATGGGATAAGGGGGATAAGACCACCTACCTCAGTAGGGGTGAGACCCAATAACACATGTAAAGCATGTGCACACAGGACCCATGGTAAGTGTCTACCGAGTCTTAGCTCTCCTTGGTGTTACTGTGTTGTTGGAACAACTTCACATGTACGTGCAGTGTTGTGGAGGATACACAGGATGCTGGGGCTTGTTGAACGGGCAGGCTTGGACTTGGTCTTCTTGGAAAGAAGTGCCATTTGAGCTGACCTTGCCTCTCTCCCATCAGCTCACCTCAGTGCTCTGTCTTGCTGGCTGACAGCAGCCCCTCCCAACAATGGGTCCCCAGGAGAGACTGGGAGCTGGTGGGCTTCCCTGGGGTTGGGAGTGGCAGGACCCCAGTGTCAGAGCTGAGTTGTTGATCCCCTGGGGAGGGGAGGGACATTCTGGGGGTGCACGGGCTGGCCTCTGGGGTCCCCGCTGATGCCATGCCTGCGTGCAGCCCCGCCATCACTGTGAACCAGGGCGAGATGAGCAGCCCCCAGCGAGTCACCTCCAGCCAGCAGCAGACACGCATCTCCGCCTCTTCTGCCACCAGGGAGCTGGATGAGCTGATGGCCTCGCTGTCGGATTTTAAGGTGCCCTGAGGTCCCTCTTCCCTGCCCTGGCCCCTCAGAACCCCCATCCTTCCCCTCCTGTACCTCAGCATGAGTAGCTGGAACTTGGCCCCTGCGTGTTTGGGTGCCTTGCCCTGAGCCTGGGACCCCACAGGCAGTGCCCTGGCCTTGCCAGGATATGGGGGAGGGAGGGCCAGGCTGGCCACGTGGGGACTGAGCTGCCTCTCAGCCTGTGAAGGCAGGACGTGCTCAGCAGGACATTCCTTCCTCCCTGGGTGCTCTCAGCTCCCAGCCACCCAGGCGAGGGATCAGGAGGCTGGGACAAAGGACCCTGTGTCGATGGCTGCTCTTGGTAGGGGAGGGGGTGCTCTGCTGGGCCTTGTGGGATCCTGTTCCGAGAGGTCATTTGCCCTGGAGCCCCATCTCCCACGCCGGCTGGCTGTCCTCAACACATCCTTTCTTTCTGCCTCTGGCTCCTGAATCCACAGGCCTCTTTCGCCATCCGCCTTCCATCCTCCACGGGCCTCTGAGTCCCCACAAGTTCTCTCTGGGAAACCTCACCCATCAGGCTACTGGGACAGTCCTGCATGAGGTGCCCCATCTCCTCCCCGGGCCTGCCAGACCCGAGATGTTTTATTTAGAGGATGCAGTGCTTTGATGGGGACTGATGGTGACTGAACTCACCAACAGTTGCTGACTCCACCCTTCCACGGGGGCATGACTTAGGGAATCGGAGGAGGGGAGCCGGCTCTTGGCCCCATTGGTGCCTCCAAGCCTCCCTTCGGCTAGGGTTTCACGGGGCGGGGGGGATGGGTGCGGCCTGGGCTTGTGGCCCTCATGTGCCAGTGGTTCTGAGTGGCCACCGTCAGGAGCAAGTACACTGGACTCAGGAGTTGGCCCGAGGGAGCCCTGCCCCAGCACCCTTTAGGCTGTGCTGCTTTTCTGAGATCCCTTGAGAAGCTGCGCTGGTTCTCACTGTGCCCCTGGAGCAAGGTCTCGGGGGATGTAGGAGAGCAGGGATTGTCTGGGAGAGACAGAGCTGAGAGCTGCCTGTGGCTGTCTGTCCCTTGATTGGTGCCTGGGCTGACCTCCCCGTGACCCACCTCACCTTAGCTTTTTCTCCCTCGTCTGTACTTGGGATTGGCGGGGGGCAGTGCCCGACAGGCATGGCTCAGAGGCTGCTTTCTGCTGCCTGGGTTTGATGGGAGCCAGGGATATGAAGCCCAGGAAAACCTTTCTGGGGGCTGGGTCTTCTTCCAGGGCCAGTCCTCATGCCTCAGCTTCACCATCACCTTGGTCTTGTCAGTAGTAGATGGTCTTGTCAGTGCAGACCATCTTGTCAGTGTAGACGGGGACTCTCAGAGCCCTGAGGCCCAGCCTGCCCCTTGCAGTGGGCTTCCTTCTTCATCTCTCCCAACTCTCTCTCCTCTCCCCTCTGTCTTTTGTCTTTCTCCTCTAGACCAGTTCCTCTGCTGTGGCCTTGAGCTCCCCAAGGCTGCTGTCCAGCTCAGCTCCATCCCCACACCACATACTTTCTCCTCCTCCTCCTGGGCCCTATGTATTCCTGCCACCCCCTAGGAAACCCTCCCCTCGAGGCCACGGCCACACCCTGGAGGTCCTCTGCCCTGAGGACAATGTGACCCCCAGCTGGCTTGATTTGACTGGCCTTGGGGAGATGCCTGACACCCCCAACTCAAGGTCTCCCTCCACGGAGAGTTCTCTGGGGCCACCGGGTGCAGAGAGCCAGGCTCGCATTTGGAGGGACCCACCAAATGCGAGCCTGGTGAGTGAGCTCTCCAGGGTGCCTCCCGGCCACACTCTAACCCACGCTGGGTGCACAGGTCCCCAGGAGGCTGGGAAACCCCAAGTGCTGTCAGCCAACCCATTGTGCCCAGGAGAGGCTGTGGCTGCCACATGGGAGTGGCCGTGGGCTCTGGAGGCGCTTAGGCCTGAGTCCTCCCGGGGAGCTACGCCCAGCTTCCAGGAAGTAATCGAGCCAGCCGCCATGGCCGTGGACCGTCAGGCTATCTTACCGGATACCTGGAGTCTCACGAAAGCACGTGGACAGCAGAAGGAGAGGGCAAGGCCAGAGCCAGGGGAGCCAGAGAGCAGATGCCATGCCCCAGTTGAGGAGGAGCAGTTAGGTGGAGAGATGGCCACGGGGGGCAGCCTGGTCAGGCCAGCCCAGGGACCCGAGACCCCCAGGAGGCCAGAGGGCACCACCGAAGCCGCTGCAGAGGCCAGGAGGGAACGGCTAGAACTTCCACAGGCTGTGGTCATGGACACACCCAACACCACGGAGAGGATTTCCACCTCTGGCCAGGCAGGCGTGAGCTCGCACGGCTGCTAGGCATGGCCCCGGCAGGCCGCACGTGGACCACGCCTGGCTAATTGCATGCAGCCTCCCACTCTGCGCATGTTTGCTTGAGCAGCCGATTCCGAGATGCCGTGGCCTGAGACCCTGACAACCAGCCCTGGGCAGTGGGCTCTGTGCGGCTGGCAGAGCTCCCTGGGCCCTGGAATTTCTCTTAGTGGCACCCTGCCTCTTGCTTGATTAAGGCTTTTTCCTTCAGATGAGCTTCCCCTGACATCCTGATGGGATGTGTGTGGAATGGTGAAAAGCATGGGCTTGGGAACCAGATAGAACTGAATACAAACCACGCCTCCAACACTTGCTCCCTGGGTGACCTTGGGCAACGCCCGCACCAGCCTCAGTTTTCTTCTTTAAAATGAGGGTAATAGACCATTTCCCCCAGAGCTGTCCAGAGGATTAAATGAAGTAATGCCTGAAGGTGCTTAGAAAGAACATAGCACACGGTCCCCAATAAGCCGTGGCTGACGTTAACGGTTATTATTCGCTTCTTGATTAAAATTTTAGGCCCTTTTCAAAAACAAAGTAAAATAAAACAACAACAAAAATAACCAAACCAGGACTTCTCTGGCAGTCCAGTGGTTAAGACTGCACGCTCCCAGTGCAGGGGGCACGGGTTTGATCCCTGGTCAGGAAACTAAGATACCGCATGACACACAGTGCGGCCAAAAATAAATAATAATAACCAAAGTGCTGCTAGAAACAAGTAGATTATAATGTAAACAAGGAAAAAAAACCTGGTTGAAGGATTTACTGTAAGGAAGGACCACATTTTTCCTACTACAAATTAAAAAAAGGAAGGGAGGGAGGGAAGAAGGGAAATTCTTAATGCCTTTCCAAGAATGTCCACTTACATTCTTTCAAATAATTCTTGTAATAACCCTGTAAGGCAGCTGAGAAAATACCGTTACCCCATTTCAAGGATGGAGAAGCTGAGGCCCTGGAAGTGAAGTGTCTTACCCAAGGTCAGGGCTGACTTGGAGGGTGTCTGCTCTGCCCCCTGCCTCCACCCTAGCTCAGCTTGGCTCTTCTCTAGTGGTTTGGTCCTGCCCACCCCTCCTGGGGGCTCTTGAGTGTGGACTGAGCAGCATCTGCTGAGCCCAGAGTGGGCTGTGACAGCTTCCCTCCCCCCCCCCCCCCCCCCCCC
>NW_020172781.1:3432992-3446704 GCF_003031525.2 Neophocaena asiaeorientalis asiaeorientalis | reverse complement strand
GCTGAGCCCAGAGTGGCCTGTGACAGCTTCCCCCCCCCCCCCCGCCCCCTGCCAGATCCGAGCCATGATCAGAAGGAGCCGGGAGACCGGCCACGCTCACCCCATGTCCCGGGAGCCCTCCCCTCGTCGCCGGCTGGACCCCGCCACCCTGAGCAGGACCCCATCCCAGGAGCGGCTCATCGCGGAGCTGCAGGGTCGGCTGGGCATCCAGCCGGAGGTGGAGGAGGCCGAGGGGGCCGCGGGGGCCTCTGTCCAGGATTGGCTGACCGAGGGCATCGTCATCACTGTGCAGCCGTGTGGGAGGCGGGCTAGGGGGCAGCTGGTAGAGAAGGTAGTGAGTAGCTGCCCAGGGCTGGGCCAGGGCGGAAGTCCTCCAGTTCTTCCCCAGCAGCGGCCAGAGGGGACGTTTGGCATGTGGCGGGGGGTGGGGTGGGGGGGTTCTGCATCCCGTGGCCTTGTGAGGCCAGCCTCACTCTTGGTGTCAGAGTGGGAGGGCCCCAGGGAGCCCCTACTTGCTGAGCTGATGTTTCCTCTGCCGTTGCCTTCATCTCTCTCCCTCTCTTCTTCCTCCCAGGTTGTCTTCCCTCCTGGCTCTCCCATTCCCCTGAGAAGAACCTTCTCTGTTCTGCCTTCTCCTTCTCCTCCCAGCCCTTTGCTCCAGCATTGCAAAGACGCCTCGGCCAGCAGCTCTTCTCCCCGGCCCAGCCCGCCCACCTCCTCCACCCTGGGGCCCTCGGCTCTTCCTCGAGGTCCCCCCGGGGTCCAGAGTGCTGGGGCGGGGCCACGGGAAGACGGTGTACAGGGCCCCACCCCACCCACTCCTGCGCCCCACTCTGTGAGGTCCATGGGCTGCCAGACCGACGAGGACCCACTCTTCCCCCCGATGCAGGCAGGCCTCCCGGGGCCCTGACACCAGCCCTACCTGTCCCTGTCCTTATGCTCGAGTGGTGTTCCCACTCTGCACACATACACATCCCCTCTGTTCCTCCATCCACAAGCCCTGCATGGTACCATGGTCCTTCCTGAGACCTGGCCTTGACCCTGGACCCTCGCTTAACCTGATGTCCACGCTCTCACCCCCGAGACGTCAGCTGCCCTCTTTCTTCCTCATGGGGCCTCCCCTCTGCCTGCCCCTTCCTGCCGCCCCTCGCTCCTGCCCCAGGCTCCATCTGAGGAAGCCATTCCCAGAAGGAAAACCAAAACCTATCCCCCCGCTTCAGCCCCAGACCCAGTACCTGGCGAGGCCTCCTTGCTCTCCGGCCCCATCACCTCCCCTCCCTAAGTCCTGCACCTTTTGGTTGGCTTACCTTTCTCTCCCTCTTCGTCTCTCCCTGGGCCTCTCTCTCGTGGTTGTTTTTCTCTAGACTTTTTCTCCTGATTTTGGTACTGCTAGTAGGGGAAAAAAATAATCCATCCTTACATTTCATCCTAAAATCCTTTTTGTGAAATGGTCCAATGACAAGGTCTCCTATTCTTTCTTCCTTAATTAAGAAAAAAGAAATTCTTATTCTTGTTTCCTCCCCTGTCTAAGATCCAGGGCCTGGAACAAAGAGCAGACGGAGAGCTGTGCTGGGCGGCCGGCTGGCCTCCGAACGGCAGCCAGAGCAGCCCTGAAGGGCAGGACGAGGGAGGGGTCAGTGCCAAGGCTGGGGCTTAATGTCCTGCTTGCCATGTGTTCCCAGGGCTCGGTCAGGCCCACCGTGAGCCCCTCTGACACCAGAATGTCTTGCAGATGCCACTCCCACCTTGAGGGCTTCTGAAGCCCCTGGAGGGGCTGCACTTCCTGCCTCCTTCAGCCCATCTGTCCAGGAGAGGGGAGAGCCCCTGGTGCTGCGAACCTCATCCCCAAGGCCCAGATGTCCTCACCTGCCCTCTCCCCTCTCTCCACAGTTCATGGCCCAGGGGAAGACAGGGAGCAGCTCTCCCCCGGGAGGGCCCCCAAAGCCTGGGAGCCAGCTTGACAGCATGCTGGGGAGCCTGCAGTCTGACCTGAACAAACTGGGGGTCGCCACGGTCGCCAAGGGGGTCTGCGGGGCCTGCAAGAAACCCATCGCGGGGCAGGTGATGATGGGGTGGGTGGGGCAGGGGAGGGAGCGGTAGGTGGGCACGGGACCTTGGCTTCTCTGGGAGGGTGCTTTGTGGCAGACCTGCATCCTGAACCGTATCCTGCCTCTCTCCTCAGGTCGTGACCGCCATGGGGAAGACGTGGCACCCAGAGCACTTCGTCTGCACCCACTGCCAGGAGGAGATCGGATCCCGGAACTTCTTTGAGCGGGATGGACAGCCCTACTGTGAAAAGGACTATCACAACCTCTTCTCTCCACGCTGCTACTACTGCAACGGGCCCATCCTGGATGTGAGTTCCTGGGTGCAGGTGGTGCCACCTGAGGCTCAGAAAGGTCACATTACGTGGCCGAGCTCACACAGCTTGGAAACTGGGATTCACACTCAGGCCGGATGCACGGCCCGTCCTAATGCACATTAAGCAGCGCTACCTCTCATCCCTGATTCCCTTCTGCTGAGCCTCCCAGAGGTTAGGAGCCCTGCCCAGGTAAATGGAGTGAAGTGAGGGCTCCCTCACTCTCCTGCTGTGTGATGTTAGGGAAACGTCTAGCCTCTCTGAGCCTGAGCCTGAGTTTCTTCCCTTATAAAATGGGAGTCACAATAGAACCTATGATCTCAACTGCACGTGAGGATTAAAGGAGACAGAGTGTGCCTGACATATCACATCCTTCAATAAGTCAGAATTCTCAGTGGTATTCAGAGCACAGTTGGGAGAGACCCCCATCTTGGGAGTGTTATACTCTTTCCTTTGCTGGGGCTGGGGGCAGGGTGGAAGGACGGCCTTGCCTGTGGGTCTCAACTGTGGGATCTGTCCAGTGGGGCAGCGCTCAGCTCTGGTCCCACACTTTGCTTTCACAGAAAGTGGTGACAGCCCTTGACCGGACGTGGCACCCCGAGCACTTCTTCTGTGCCCAGTGTGGAGCCTTCTTCGGTCCTGAAGGTACTGAGCGGTACCTTCTCACTCGCTGTCGCCCGGAGCATTGGGGAGGCGGGGGCATGGTGGGAGACCTTGCTGAGGCTGGAGTCAGGGTGGCTCCTCCTCTGGAGGCCTCATCTGCCCCCCACACCCCCCCTCCTCAGGGTTCCACGAGAAAGACGGCAAGGCCTACTGCCGGAAGGATTACTTTGACATGTTCGCCCCCAAGTGTGGCGGCTGTGCCCGAGCCATCCTGGAGAACTACATCTCGGCCCTTAACACCCTATGGCATCCTGAGTGCTTTGTGTGTCGGGTAAGGGGCCCCCAGCCCTCCTCTGGAGGGGGCCGAGAGCGGGCAGTGGGGAGAGCAGGGCCTACCTCACTGTGCTTTCTGAATCCGATTTACAGGCCCTGTTTGGGGGTATTAATGAGGTGAGAAGGCAGGGGGTACACTCCTTCAAGTCCAGTAGGTCCTGGGCCAGGGCTCGTACTGAGGCTGGCAGAATCCAAGAGCAAGGTGGTCCTGTGCAGCAGCCCTGAGACGGGTCATGTTCGGGAGAAGGGTGTGTGAGAGTGAAATGAGATAATGCAAGCATTTAGCAGCCTCAGCGGAAATGGGCAATGGTTTCCAGACTGCATTCTGGGGGGTAATGTCCCCCAGATGTTATTAGAGATCCAGTAAGTGTCCCCTGATCAAATAAGTTTGGGAAACTGTCCATTGCCAGATTTCTCAGAGCCTTTAATACCTAAGCGTGCCTTTGGATCTCCAAATGGGAATCTAGGATGCAGAGTGTGACCCTGGAACCCTTTTCTCGACACCAGGGTTTCTGGGCACACCATTAAGCCGCCCGCTGAAGTGCCCAGGCCTAAGATCCGTGTCTGAATTCAGGCAGTGCAACTTAGCAGTGGCAAGTCAAGGTCATCGGGAGACTTCAGTAAGCGTTTAGCACCACACTTGGCACGTAGAGGATGCTCAGCAAGGGAGAATCATTTCGAGTGTGATGACCCTGACTGTCTCCTGCCCATCACCTGGGAACTGCCTCAGCCCCCAGCCCCAGCCTGAGCCCCCTCTGTCAACGGCAGCTTCTTCGAGCACGACGGACAGCCCTACTGTGAGGTGCACTACCACGAGCGGCGGGGCTCGCTGTGCTCCGGCTGCCAGAAGCCCATCACGGGCCGCTGCATCACCGCCATGGCCAAGAAGTTCCACCCGGAGCACTTTGTCTGTGCCTTCTGCCTCAAGCAGCTCAACAAGGGCACCTTCAAGGAGCAGAACGACAAGCCTTACTGTCAGAACTGCTTCGTCAAGCTCTTCTGCTAGGCGCGCTCATCCCTTCCTCTGCCCCGCTTCCCGGCCCAGCCTCCCAACTGCTACTGTGACCCAGAGGCCTCGCTTAGGGGTGAAGGGGCAAACCTGACTGAAACTGGAACCACGTCCTTGGCTGGTGCAGGATGGCAAGAGGGTCCTGAGGGGTCCCGCCTGCTTTTCTTACCCCCTGCCAGAGCCTCTGGGCCTCCTTCCTCCTCCTGCAGCTCCCCCCAGGCTGCCAGCTCTTCACCCTCCCCAGAGGCAGAGGCTGGAGGGCTCCACCTGTGTCCCCATGAACCCGCCTGGCCAGTCCAGCACCCCACACTGGAGCCATCTCTCACTCATATTTCAGCAGTGGAGCTGGGGAGGGCAGGCAGAGTCTCATGGGGGCCTCTTTTCATCCATATCCACCCCCACAACCTAATTATCCTTGTTTTGAGAGTATTGGGGGACAGCAGCTCCCTCCAGACAATGCCAGCATCCACCCAACCATCCATCCAAGGGCGAAAGTGTCCAAGGGGCCACGGAAGATTCCTTGTGCGCCTCCTGCCCTTCCAGTCTCCCCAGGCCTGGGCAGCTGCCCCCCGACCCCTGTAACTTCTCTGGTTCTACTGAGAATGGCCTCTCCAGCAATAATGTTTTATAATCACTTCCTCCTTCTCCGGGGATGGTGTGAGGTGGGGTTTCACCCCGTGCCTGGACACTGTACCAACTTTGATAGATTTCTACACTGAGGTTTGAATTCATATCGTCTGAGTTGCTTTTACTTCTCTATACAAAAATGATTTTGAAGAGATTTTAAAGACGTCTCCTTTTGTACCTTTCCCCCGTGTGCACTGCCACTGTCCTGTGTATGCCACGGTGGCTCTGGTATGTGGGGTTTGCCTTGTACTGAGGGCTTGGAGGGGGTGAAGCAATTTGTATTTTATTTTTTCTTAGCACAAGCAGGTGAACTGGGAGCAGCTCCGTGACTGCCCTTCTTTAACTACACAGCTCACAAGGACTGTTTTTTATAAACTGCTGTATTTTGAAACCCCTTCCTTACTATCCAGGCCAGCAAGCTCTTCACTGAAACCGGCCTTAAGGGTGTCTTGCCCTTTGGGGCCTAGAATTCCGAACCTCATCCATCCTGTTCCTGAGGGAGGAGAAGGGGGAAGTACACTTCGGGGGTGCTGTTTTCTAAGTAAGCCATTAGGAGTGTCCACTCCCCTGTGAACTTTCTGGCAACAAAGAGAACATTCTCGGCCTTCTCACTGCTTCTCTGGGGCTCTTCTGCCTCCTCAGGAAAGCTGGTATCTGATTTTGACCATTAGTCTTGTTGATTCCACTGGGTGCATCCCTTCCCCGAATTTCCTGCCCTCCCTGGAGACTGGTGTCCTGGGGAAAAGAGCCCAGGTCGTTGGCTGGGGGCCTGCTAGGATTCTCGGCAAAAGGACAAGATCTCGCTGAAGCAACAGGAAGCCCCCAGAGTGTTCTCCCCCAGGGATGAGATAGGTAGGGCTGGGGTTCTGGGTTAGTGGAATGGGGTCCCAGTGTGGTCTAAAGTGAGGAAGAGCCAGACCACTTCGCTAGCCTCCTAGCAGAGGCTGGGTGTGCTGAGCCTCTCAAGGAGGCTTCCCAGGGAGGGAAGAGGGTCCCTCCTTGGTGGCAGGGCTGAGAGCAGCCCGGGTCTGATGTCTCCACGTCTACCCACAGGCCTTATTGCTCTGTTTACAGTGACCCCTCCCCTAGAGGACCTGGGGTTTCAGAGGTCCACCCTCTGAGTCAATGGTTATTTGATGATTTGATTTTAATTTTTTTTCTCTGTAAACTTATAACCTGGCTTTTCCCCATTTCAATTCCTGTGATTTATGCCAATAAAATTTGCCATTATTTTCACCTGTGCTAGTGCCGTTTCTCTGTGGTCTGGGATTAACAGCTTAGTGCCAGAAAAGATACCAAACCCTCCCCAGGCTCACAAGGACCACAGTTTGGGGGTAAATCATTGAAGTTCACTTACTTGAGGCCAAAGCCCTGGGGATGGGATCCCTGTCCCACAGGGCACTTGTGGTCCTCCTGGCTTCCTGCATGGGTCAGGCCCTGCCCACTGCAATTTGCCATGGATTCACCAAGGGCGTCCTTACATGGGCCTGGGGGTGGCCTTATACTCATGGATGGGGGAAGAGGTTCAGATAGAACCGACATGCACAAGTTATCCTGTGAATGAGCACAGAGACAGGGTGTGAACCCAGGGCCTGTCTCTGTCTGTGTTCCTACATTGACCAGACACCACCACTCCCACGTTCCGGCACCACACCTCGGGTGTAAAACCTTCCCAGTTGAAAGTGGCTTCGCTTACAGTTGAGGATGGTTCTCGACTTCCCCCTGGTGGTCATGTCTGTATTTGCATGCTCCCTCGCTCTTGTCAGAGCCAGAACTCCAGTCCTGGGCCCTTGAGAGCTTCCTGGACAGCTTTGTAACTTCATAGTTTTCCTGTTGTTTGGAATGGTCCTCCAAAAACTGCTTGTTGACTTCTAGTCTGAACCCTGACCCTTTCACAGTAAGCTCAGAAGTGAAAATCACCCTCACCCCTCACCCAAAGATAATATTTCCAGCCCATGTTGGATTTATTTCTATAAATGAACACAGTACACTTCATTGTAATTTGTTTTTTCACTCAATTATACTTTGTATTTAACCATGTCAATAAATAAATATGTGCATCATTTTTAATGGCTTCATGGTATTCCATTATATTGATGTACTCTAATTAGAGACATATTTATATCATTAGAGCCAGGATGTCCTTGGGAAGTTACTATGTGAAAACGTATATACTTGGAAAAGTGCATTTGGAGGGAAACAGCCTTAAGGTTTGGAAGGGACTGTCTAGCATAGTGAGGCCCATGGGCTTTGAACTTGTTCCTAGATTTCGGTTCTGAAGCCACCACTTATCAGCTGATGGACTTGGGTGTATTATTTAACCTCTGTGAATTTTCTTATCAATAAAAGTGAAATACTAACACTGTACCTCCTTGGGGGATTGTTGCAAAGATTAACAGTGGTAATGTGCACAAAGTACTTAGCACAATGCTGAGCATGCAGTTATATCAATACATTGTCACTAAAAAGAGATCTTAGCAGTAATGGACTCCAGCAGTTCTCTATACAGGCTCATCATCAGAGGCACCAGGAGGCTTGAAAACAACATACCAAGGTTTCTAACTTGGTCAAGTGAAAAGGGTGGAGATAAGGAGAACCCCTCCCCACTTCCGACCTAGGATCTAAGCTCATTCATTAAAAACATATTTATTTTATTCTATTTATTTGGTTGTGCCGGGTCTTAGTTGCGGCAGGTGGGCTCCTTAGTTGTGTCTCCAGGGCTCCTTAGTTGTGGCATGTGTGTGGGATCTCGTTCCCTGACCAGAGGTTGAACCCGGGCCCCCCACATTGGGAGCATGGAGTCTTATCCGCTGTGCCACCAGAGAAGTCCCAAAAGATATTTATTGATGTAGCACAATTGTTCAAATAAGTGTTGAATGAAGGTGTAATCAAATAAGTTGACATCTAGTGATTTCCTCCTATATTCCAGGAACTGTGTTGTCTTAAGACATATCGCTCTAGAATGTGAATACTATTATCCCCATTTTACCGATAAGGAAAGGGAAACAGAAGGTCAGCAAGGTGAAATCACTTCCTAAGATGACACAGCTAGCAAGTGGCAGAACAAGGATATGAACCCAAGGTTATCTGTCTGCAAACCCTGCATCCATTTATTCAACAATTATTTATTATAAGCTCACTATGTGCCAGGCACAAGGCAAAAATATCTGGAGAGAGACAAACAACCATGGAACAAATAAATTATATAGTGTGTTACAAGGTGTAAGTGCTGCCAAAAAGATAGAACAGAGGAAGGGGGGGAGTGGGAGTGGTTTTGGGGTAATTTTGAATAGGGCAATCAGGGTAGGCCTCCAGCAGGTGATATTTGAGCGAAGACTCGATGGAGGTGTGGATATCGGCAAGAAGGCTTCCAGGAAGAGGTAATAGCTAGTGCAACATCATCCGGCTGGAAGGAAATGAATCAGTAGGCAAATCGGAGATTAGATTATAGGTGTGGAGGTGGGGAACAGATCATGTAGAGCCTTGTAGGCTATTTAAGTTTTAGGCTTTTTACTGAGGGGAAAATGGGGAGCCTTTAAACAGTTCTGAGCAGATGAGGAAATGATCCGACTTAGGTTTTAAAGGATTCCTTTGTTTCGATAGGGAGAAGAACAAACTGCAGAGGAGACAAGAGACCATTCTGTTTCTAAACCATGAGCAATTTTTTTTCCCTTTTGTTTTTTTCATTAGCAATTATTTCTCAGCTCCACGTCATACTCTTTAGTTGCGACTTGACCGGAAGAAACGTGGACTCAGCTCGCAAACTCTAGCGCCTACAAGACAGCGGCTCCAGCCCAGCAGAGGGAAGCAACTCTGAGAAAGGTCCTCTAACACACAGCAGTGCCCTCCTTTAACTACATCGTTTAAAGGAAGCTTCCTGTTGGATGGAATGGCACCGATATCATCCAATGGTTGTCTGTATCAATCCGGCTCCTCCAGACAGACGTTGACCCCAGCCAATAGATGGGGGCGCTGTCCGCAGCTTCTAATTGGCTGCTTCGTTCACCTATAAAACATGCAAGCCGGGGAGAGGCCCTTCTCTCGTCAGGCGTCCTGGAGTGAGGTTTGTTTGTACCCTGCAGTCTCGCCCGGGACTGGCGGCGGGGAGCATGCGGTTCTTTGGGGGTTCTTTGACGGGGGGCGCTTCGGGACTGCAGGGTCTGGGCCTTTTTGGTCTGGGCCGCGGCGGAGGCAAATGCAGCCCCGGGGCGGCGGGCGCCCGCGCGTGGTCTGCTCCACGTGTGCCTTGGGCTTGGAGCCCGCCATGTCTTGGGGACTTGTGTCGGGGTGTCTTGAGCTCCCTTTTTCTCTTCAGTGACATCGTCTTTAAACCCTGCGTGGCAATCCCTGACGCACCGCAGTGATGCCCAGGGAAGACAGGGCGACCTGGAAGTCCAATTACTTCCTTAAGATCATCGTAAGTGCGGGGTGGGTCCCAGCCGCCCACCGTGCTGCTTCAGCCTCGGGCACTAATGGAGACAATCAGCAACCATGTGTTGAGTGCCTACTACCACATTAGGTCGTTTTAGGCAAATCTCATTTAATCTTCCCAATTTCCCGAGATGCGCGCCCTTCCTCCTCCCTTTGTTTCAGGTACATAGGCTCAGGCAAGTTAAGTGGCTCCTAGGGTAACAGCATTAACGCCCAGGTCTGTCGGCTTCCAAATAGCGCTCGTCGTACTTTACTCCCCTGCCTCCTTGTTTGGGAAGGTCTGAGGCAATGAGTGACTCAATATAAAGTCAAGTTGTTGCATATTCCGGTCCTATTAGTCAAGAAACTAAACTTTAAGTGAATGCTTTCTCTTGGATGGCCTTGAGTTGGGTCTTCCCCTGCCTAGAAATGCTAACAACCATGCTGCTCTTCAGGCATTAGGATGCGTTGTAGAGTTTAGTCCATTGTATTCCTCCCCATTTATTCAGGGTTTCAGACTCACAAAAAAACGTAAAAGAATTGTAAAATCATATACTCACAACTTAGGTTCTACAAGCAGTATTTTACTGTATTTGCTTTATGTTGTATTTTGAATAATTTAAATCTAACCTTACTTGGAAGAGTATTTTTTTTGTATTAATGCAGCTGATTTGGTGAAACAGAAACATGCTTCATGGTTGGGAAAAATTAAAAATGAAAGTTACAAGTAAAATTTTTTGATTGAATGTAGAAACATAATTTTTACCATTCATACTCAGCAAGCAAATCTTTGAAAATGTAGCGTTGTTTTAACTCGGGCAGCTGGCAGTAAGAGGAATTGTCCCAGTCTTTGAGACATTTCAAAAGCATAGAAGAAAGGGAGTGAGATGGAAACCAGTTATTGTGGGATTTGGTTTCTATTAATCTCTTCCCTCTTTTGTCCTGTGAAACGTTGCTTGTTTGTGGCTTGTTTCTGTAGCAACTTCTGGATGATTATCCGAAATGCTTCATTGTGGGAGCAGACAATGTGGGCTCCAAGCAGATGCAGCAGATCCGCATGTCTCTCCGAGGGAAGGCCGTGGTACTGATGGGCAAAAATACAATGATGCGCAAGGCCATCCGAGGGCATCTGGAAAACAACCCAGCTTTGGAGAAGTCAGTTCATCCTCCTGGGCATCTTTATCCGCCCTTCTCAGTGTCCTCCTCCCTTTTCCTGGAGAAGAACGGTACTGAAAAGTGACTGTCTCCCATAAACTTCTCTTTGCAGACTGTTGCCTCACATCCGGGGGAACGTGGGCTTTGTGTTCACCAAGGAGGACCTCACTGAGATCAGGGACATGCTGCTGGCCAATAAGGTAAGGGGAGAATCAGGTTGGTTGGAGAGACCTTATTAATTTTGGCTCCTTAAAAGCAACGAAACTGACCCTTCTCAGGTTGTGTCTGTGGAGAGAAGACTTCTCACTGTTTCTCATTTTTTTGTTCAGGTGCCAGCTGCCGCCCGTGCTGGTGCCATAGCCCCATGCGAAGTCACTGTGCCTGCCCAGAACACTGGTCTGGGGCCTGAGAAGACCTCTTTCTTCCAGGCTTTAGGCATCACCACTAAAATCTCCAGGGGCACCATCGAAATCCTGGTGAGTGGACCTGGCTTGCCAGTGCTAGCTGGGCTCGGTTGCTGCCAACCTGCTGGATGTCCAGGTGTTAACTGCCAGCTCCCTTGTTCTTCAGAGTGATGTGCAGCTGATCAAGACTGGAGACAAAGTGGGAGCCAGTGAAGCCACGTTGCTGAACATGCTGAACATCTCCCCCTTCTCCTTTGGGCTGGTCATCCAGCAGGTGTTTGACAGTGGCAGCATCTACAACCCTGAAGTACTTGACATCACAGAGGAAACTCTGCATTCTCGCTTCCTGGAGGTACACGCTGTCCATTCCAGGCTCTTCTTGCATTAATAGTTGAGAGCGTGTCTAGCTTCAGACTGAATCCTGGCCATGCAGCTGACTAGCAGTGTAATAACCAGGGACAGTTGTTTAATCTGTACCTCAGTTTCCTTGTCTGTAAATGGCAATAACAATATAAGATTGTTGAAGGATCTAATGACTTTATGAATGTAAAGCCTTAGAACAGTGCTGGGCACATGGTAAGGGCTGTTATTCTAGGGTGTGCAGTAAGATGTGAGATTTTGAGTAGTGTCAGTGAGTCAAAAGAGGAATGAGAAGATGAGATAGTTAATACATCAGTGTTGCCAAGTACCCTGTCTTGGGAAGATGGACTCTTTCAGGGACTGTTATTGCTTAGTTTTTGCCACTAATATATCCTCTAGTTAACAAATAAGGTGGTAGGAGATATAATTCCTTTTTTATTGGATGAATGGAACATTGCAATTATACATACTCTTAACTCCAGTTACTTTTGGAAATCTCACTAGTGAATGAAATTCACATCTGGAACTAATTTAATGTTTTTCTCTCTTGGAATGCAGTGGTTATGTTAATAGTTTATATTTTCACAAGATGGTGGCTTTTGAAGTAAATGCCACCATCATGGTATAGGGAACGCCCATGTTGAGAATAACAGCAAAAAGCATTTATAAATTACTGGGTCTGAATTTCCCTGCCAGAAGCATTTGGTGTGAGGTGAAATGTCCTGTGTGAGACTAATATACTAATCTAGCAAGTCTTGTTTGCCGTCGAGCTTTGCTTGGACTCAACAGCAAAGACCTCACACCTGAAGTGTGATTTTTTTTCTTTTTTTCTCCTTCCTTCCACAGGGTGTCCGCAATGTTGCCAGCATATGTCTGCAGATTGGTTACCCAACTGTTGCATCTGTACCCCATTCTATCATCAGTGGGTACAAGCGGGTCCTGGCTTTGTCTGTGGAGACTGATTACACCTTCCCACTTGCTGAAAAGGTATAAAAAAAAAAGCCACCAGGACCACAGCAGACCTGACAGTTATTAGCAAGAGGATAAATAGATGCCTGTTAGTGTTTTTATAATAGTGTTTTATGTAGCAGATACATTTTTAAGAGTATAGAAACCCTAGGGGGACTCGTTCCAGGGCTCCCCACGGACACCAAATCCAGGGGTGCTCAAGTCCCTTGTATAAAATGGTGTTATGTTAAATAATATTTCTAGGTTACTTACAATACCTAATACAATGTGAATGCTATGTAAATGGTTGTAAATACAATGTAAATAATTGCCCCCGTGCAGAAAATTCAGGTTTTCCTTTTCGGAAATTTTTTCCTTTTTTTGATCAGCAGTTGGTTCAATCTGTGAATGTGAAACCTCTGGATACAGAGGGCCAACTGTATACTTGAGGTTGGGAGGCAGGGGAGGCGTGTTTGCGACTTTAGAAATTACAAGAGACTTAAAGGGGGCTTAGTTAACAGATAAGAGCTGGGCCTAAGATCACCAGGCTATACCCAAGCTGTCCTGTCTGGTCACATCCAGAATAAGATTTCACTGATACGGAAATTGGTCCTTAAAACTTTTGAGCTCTGCAGAGGCTGAAGGGTTGTGGGTAGTAGGGGGTGTAGATAGACTATTTTGACCATGAACTTTTCCCCTTGCTTTTAGGTCAAGGCCTTCTTGGCTGATCCATCTGCATTTGTGGCTGCTGCCCCCGTGGCAGCTGCCAGCACTGCTGCTCCTGCTGCTGCTGCCGCAGCCCCAGCCAAGGTTGAAGCAAAGGAAGAGTCGGAGGAGTCGGACGAGGACATGGGATTTGGTCTCTTTGACTAATCACCAAAAAGCAGCCAACTCAGCCGGCTTTATTTGTGAAACAAGGAAATAAAGGCTTACTTCTCTTACAAGTCTCTGGATTTTTCATTTTGTGCATTTTGAGGTTATAGTTCTGTGTGCTAGAAACTGAAGCCATGGTAATAGTTCTGTGTGCTAGAAACTGAAGCCATGGTAAAAATCATAGACCTTTATTTGGAGTTGACATTTGGTGTCCTCTTTGGAAGTGAAGGACTGCTCTCCTAGCATCCTGTACTTTTTGTGGACCCAGCTTTAACTGTATGCTTAATAAATGGAATTGATTCCGTGACCATCAGGCCACTATCCTGGGTCACTCCAAGATACTTTGAGTAGGTGTCATATTGAGATAAGCACTGGATGAGTGCTGCCAGGGTTTTTCACACTGGGTGGTGATGTGATTAATGATGAGTTTAGTGGTGACCGTTATTTAAGGAGATAGAACAGCTGATGCTGTAGGTGTTGTGAATCTTAGGTTTCACTTATCGATTTGCACTGGGTCACCCAGTAATGTGCTAGCTGTAACCAGGACTCAAAAAGTTTTGAGGGCTTCCCTGGTGGCGCAGTGGTTGAGAGTCCGCCTGCCGATGTAGGGGACACGGGTTCGTGCCCCGGT